>NC_137671.1:15956027-16511027 GCF_963422515.1 Blennius ocellaris | reverse complement strand
CATGAACATTGACTTTATGTTCAGATTGTAGTCATTTTAAACTTTACAGTTTAGGTTTAAAGGTTATTATTGCACTATTTTACTTGCCCAGCCCATTTAAGGTGAAATTAGGCTGAATGTGGCTCCAGAACTGAAATGTGCAGAATGTTGCAGTGGCACATGTACAAAGAGAGCGGAAAAAGATGTTTAAAGTATGTTTGCCATACTCTTTCAAAAAGAAAATTAAACTTATACCATCATACCGCCTGAGAAAACACACAACTCTTAATCTACAATCTGAAGCTTATTTTATAATTTTACCACGTCTCAGTGTGTTTTACTGAAATAGTGGAACAACTGCCTTCAATGATGATTTCTTCCAAGCCTCAAGGGAAAGGAGGGTGGAGTCAAATTACAAGCAACAATGTCTTTTTTAATAAATTGATGAATCTATTTAGCTCTTGCACTGTTAACTTTTATATGACCCACTGTTTTGTTTTTTAATGATGCTTTTTTCTCATGTTGTTACTTCTGTACATGTTTGAACTCTTTCAGTAGTGTAGTTAATGGATAATTCACAAACTGCTCAAAATTAAACATTAACATGAAGACATACTAAAGTCATTGGACATGTTTGGCTGAGTAGTTTTGTGCAACTCAAGCCAAATGTTCCATTATTCCAATTAATAATCAGTGTCTAGTTTTTATTACAGTACCACTTTTTTATTTTTTGACTGAACTCGATTCTGGGTGCTGTTGCTTTCAGGTTTGATGGATTATTGAGACATGAACACCCAATTTGACACCAAATATCCACAGACATTACAACTAAACTGATGCAGCTCCGTCAAGAAGGGCATCATAACACTGATCTGAAAACATATTCACCAAGTATTTGCAATTTAAAGATGTGAATAGGATGAAGGAAGGAAGGTAAAGCAGTCACCATCAAGTCAAATAGTTTAGCTTTGATTCAACATGGCCGACTTACAAAATGGTTCATGTACGCATGTTAATTCCTAAATAAAACTCTGAATCCAACCTGTTCCAATCAAGTCAACCCTCAGATATTAATTTCAAGGATTAAATTGCCTTTGAATGGATTATCACTTTGGAAAATCTCCCTTTGTTTAAGGTATGAAAAGTAAAAAAATCACCTTAGGCCACCGTAGAGCGGGCGCAGCGAGCCAAAATCAATCTCCATCTCTATGAAGAGTCGGATTTGAGTTCTGAGAGACCCCACAGTTCATGGGAGGAAATAAGTGAAGAGCTAAGCTATACAAGCCTACACATGCTCTGTGTGTGTGTGTGTATGTGCGTGCGCGTGTGTGTGTGCCTGGCAGTCAGTCAGTCAGTCAGTGGATACGATCTGGATGAGCTCAGGTGATTACACTCTTTAGGCCAATGCTAATTGCAAGGTCTTTGCTCTAAGTACTGTAGAAGTATTAATTAAAGTGGACCATTAATCAAGGCCTTTGGCAGCTGGATGAGGACAAGTGAGGAGGAGGGAATCAAAGAGAGCACAAGAAGAAAGGAGGATTTTCTCAGGAAGTCCATGATGAGGGTGAATTCATGAGGAGCCGCTGGCTGAAGGTCACAAAGGTCATCCCAGGTATAGCAGTCCATCATGTTCATTCAGATTCACACAGTCCCAATCAGATCACCAAAATGCTACAGACTGTACATCATGTACAGACTGTAGCGTTTGTTGTACTTCCACCTTCAATTGTATATTTTATATTAACTTGTATTTAGCACAGTTTAATGTATAGCTTTATATTTCTATTGCTTAAGTCTATTATAGTTTTATAGTTTTTATAGTTTTAAGTCTTGTGGCATTCAGTGTGGGCAGCAAAGTAAGAATTTCATTATGCAGGGAAACACTTTTCTTTACTGTGCATATGATAATAAACACTTTGAATCTTTGCATCATCTCACCTGCATCCATGACGACATCTGATCGTTCAACGATCAGATGTCCAACGAACAACTTGCAAAGGAGCATTTTTCCTGATTTTCCACACCAACCTTTTTTTTTTGCTAAATGCTAAATGCTACAGAGTTTCAGGCTCACCCACTAGCGAACATTACAATGGAGATGCATGAAAACAGAGAAGAAAAACAAGCTCAATAAAAATCTAATTCCAGGACCTTTGTGGGGAGAATATCTTGCAGCCTTCATATCTTGTTCAACTCCAAACCCGGTTGGCTTCTTCCCCAAATCAGAAACCCACCTTGACCATATCTTAATAAACTTGTCCATTTTTAAATGTACTAAGAAGGTAATTTCTTCCATTTGTTGTATGCCGTTGATCCTGTCAACACGTTGTCTGGCTGTGTGCATCCAGTGCTTGGTAATGGTTTTCGTGGCAGGAGTTATCATTATTCGATATGGATTTTTATGAGCATTTCCTTTGATCAAGTCTCTTTCACACAGGAAAAACATCCTAAAGTGGTGCTGAATATTCCCTCGGTTGTATTGTGCGTCTGTGAACAAAAATGCTTTAACCTTGGACGTTCCCGGAATATTTGCAAATATTTTTCATTCTGACCGCTACAACTTCTCCAATATTTGGCATCATTTCCTGGAAAGTGCAATTTTATTTTTGGTGTGATAAAGAACCTCATTCAAAATTTCCAGGTAAATTTCCTGGAACCGTTTCCCTCTTTTTCCCATTTGTTTACAAAATGTACTTTCTAATGGTTTTCCAACAGCAACATGTTTCCTCAGACCTGAGAATAACGCCCCAGAAGTGAAAACATTTTGTTTTCTTCATTCCTGCCATGTTTAAAAAATTTTAGGAGTCAGTCTTGTGTGGGCGGAGCTAGTCCAGCGCACACAGACACAGCAGATTCTGAATGCAGCTCATAACTGATATTCAACTGGCTGAAAAGCAAGGAAAAGCTGAATTTGGGGCAATAAACTTTGAATACATTTTTGGACCAACGAGACCACGTGAAAGTGTTACAAAGCTGGATAATAGGAGATCTTTAAAGTTAGTACTCATACTTTGGAAAAGTGGTATCGGTGCGTCTCAGTACAAAGACTTATGCAGAAGATGGTAGTGTATTTTTGATTTGAGAAGTATTCTTGTAAATCACAGTGTTTCTCTTGCTCCAGATTTCTCAAAATCAGGCTCCGTCTGAATGGACAGAAATGTGGACATGCAGAGCATTAAATGCAATGAAACGTGATTTATTGCAGCTGATTGGCATCCGATTGTTTCTTTAGTTTCTTTATTTTATTCTTTTTTTTTTTTGCCCTTGTCCTGTTCGGCAGCTTGGGCAGACAATATGATGTGATTGAGAGCCTTCCGGTGTCAGAACAGTTCTTGCTCTTGCAACAGGAGGAGACTAAGAGTTTTAGTTTTTAACTAAATACGAAAAGGTCATGAAGTTCTCAGTTGAAGAAATATTGTTTATTGGCTACAATTAAAAATGCTTCATTATTAAAACAGCAGGTCTTACTTCAATGCTCAGAACTCATAACTTACAGAACTTCATTGTTTACCGGTCATGGGTTTCACTAATTTTTCCTTTTATTTCCCCAAGTTTACCTTTGGTTCTTCCACCACTGAAGCTTATTCGCTCCCCGTCTCATGAATAACTCATGTTTGTTCTCCAGGAACGCGCGCGGCGCGACAAACTTGGCAAAGCTTCTATAACCTGGCCAAACAGAGTCGTGTTTGGACACGGAAAATATTCATGCCGCCGTCAGTTTCCAGACTTAAAAGTTGAAATTCATACAACCGCTTCTTATTAAAAGCCGCGATTATTGCCCTGAGCCTTAATTTATACATATGCATGTATTTAAGCTCTAAATATGCAGACGGACAGCGCGGGGAAGAGCAGCAGTGAAATCCTATTATATCCTACCTGTGAGATGTAGAGTGGTAAGCCCTCTGACTCCCAGCAGAATGGGAGCGCAGAGACAAAAGGCATCAGTGCTAAACGAGCGAGGCGATTCTAATCACCCGCTCTTACAGAAAGAAAGAGCGAAGAAAAAATAACATCTGAAAACCAATTCAGCGAACAAAGGCCTGAGTGTTCCCTGGTGGCGGGATCGAAGAGGGGAAGGGGACGAGCGGGAGAATGAAAGCGGAGAAATGGGGTTTTATCAAGGTTTTGAGTCAGTGAACTAAAGGTTGGGGTTCACAGAAGAGACGGAGAGGCGAAGGAAGGAGGGAGGAGAATTAGAAAACCCCCTCCGAGTCAGCCGGGATATTTAATTTCTATCTCTTTCTCCCCATCTCTTCCATAAACCCAAATGAACGTCATTTTCATGTCTGTTCCCACTCTCTCTTCTTCCCCGGACCCGCTGTCAGTTTCAAAATGGCTGCTGACGGTTGGAGGATGATGGTCAATTTGTAGAGCGTCTAAAATGTAAAAGAGGCTGTGAGAGACGGGGGGTCAGGGTCGGTGCTCAGGTTTCCCTAATGGCTGTGCTGGGATCAGCCCCCCCCCCCCCCCCCCCCCATTGGCCCGTTGGAGGACTTTCTGGGCTCGGGGCCCAGCCGCGACTCACGTCAACTTGGCTTTTTTCGTCCTGTGACAGATGAACAAAACGGGTGAAGAGGAATGGCTGTCCAGATTGAACAGCTAATGAAAGGGGAGATGGACACGGAGGAGGTTGTGGTGGTTTTGTGATCCGACGGCACAGTCCGCCATGAATATTCACACACATCCCAGGACCAGATGCTCCGGTTAGTGTAGAGGGCGAAGCGGCTCCAGTTTAAGATTTCTTGAAGACAAAACATGGCGGTGATAGCAGCCAGCTCAGATCACATTTCTTCTCAAAGTCTCGCATTCAGAAGGAACACAAAGTTAAGGCTAAATGTTAGCAGCAAATGTTCTTTGTCTGATCGCAGCAGCAGATTTTATCTGTACGCTACGACAGAATCACCAGGCGATGCTGATTCATTTCTATTTTTATTGAATTGTGGAACAATTCAGCAGATTAGGAAAAATAGCATGTTACAGTCTGGAATTCTCTGTGACTGGAACACAGCAAGAGAAAATAAGACTTTAGGAGATTCAGGCCCCGTTGACCCTCCGTTTTCATGTAAAGACACACAACAAAGCTGGATGGAGCCACCGAGAAGGACATTTGAAAAGCAGCCTCCATGGTGGATCTTTTTGAAAAACCCTCTGACTTTCTCTGACTAAACGCAACATTTCAGAAATGCTCCAGCGAGTACACACAGCGGAGGTAAATAATTCTTCTGCACATGGACGACGTGTAAATGGAGGATTGGAACACTATTTTCCTGCAGAGTGACATCCATGTTCTCAGAGGAACATCATTGATCATTCAGCCTCTGCATGAACAACACAGGCCTCACTTCAGAGACAAGTTTAAAAAAAAGTTGGTCCAAATGATGAAAGCAAACAAAATCACAAACGAAAGGCAAGATGAACTTCACCTATCGAGATGGATTTAAATCAAGATGAAGGTGTGATGACTTCCTGGATAGCAGCTTGGTGACCCACCACGCATCTCAGCTGCTCAAACAAGGAAGTGTGAGTCAAGTTTTCCAAGATAATGGAGGAGGAGTGAGAATGGGAGCTCCAGCAGCGCGATTCTTCATGGTCACAGCTTTTAAAGTGAAGACAATCCTTCCAAGTCGCTCGCTTGAAATTCATTCCCCTGAAACCAATTCCCTTTAATCTTGTTTAAATGTACAATTTAGCTCCAGTGGAGGTTTCCCGTGGTCCGTTAGCGGCGTCCGTGGCACTCCAGCTGAAGAGGAGGAGCAGATCGTCCGCTCATGAGCCCGATGAAGGTACATTAGTTCCAGTTTTCATTACTGTTTAACTTCTCCACGCTCCTTCACCATCCCTTTTTACAAGGTCAATGTAAAATTATGTTGAAATATATACCTCCTGCAGCAATCACTCCTCTCAATTTGAAAAAAAAAAAAAAAAACTCTTCTCTTTCAGGCAGGGAATTGTGAGGAAGACAAGAAAGAAGCGAGCCCCCCCCCCGGAAACAAAAATCCACGATGTTGATAATGTGAAGAGTTCTCTCTTAATTAAACTTTTTACATGCAGTGCAAAGTTTAAAAGGGAAGAAAAAAATGCACTTCATGTCATGCCGTGAAAGTGGGCAAATTATCAAATACAAATTAATTAGTGTTTTGAATCCGAGTTTGGAAGCAATGAATTGCGTTTGGAAAATTAAAAAGATATGACTTGCTGCTCACGCCGGCTGTGCGAGTATATAATTTATTACCAGAAAGTTCAAAAAAGAAAAAAAAAGAAAAACATCATACATACAGTGCTGCTGTAATTTTATATATTAGTCAATTGGATTGTTTTTTTTTTATAACCTTAGGACAATACTCTGCCAAATTCCAATTAAAATAAATAGAGAAACGTGAGACCTGAGCCGCAGATAAGACGTCAGGCTGGAGTGTGGATGTCGCCATGCTTTGCACATGTGTTTGTAGTGAAAATGAGAATGCAGTCATCTTTGTTAAACTATTAAAAAAAGGTCACATCATTATGGAAATAAATGTCAGTTCCAACCAGAGCCCACATAACATAGCAAGACTTTCCACACCTGGTGATCCTTCGCTCCTGTGGGACCATGTACCTTTAAACTCTGAGCCAATCTCTGATCAACTCCACCAGTGACTTTATTCCAGATTACCAAATATGAGCTGCAATCACTAAACTAAGAAATTCATGCGTGTTGATTTACTAAACTGCTCAGGGCAGATCAGTTGGTGGAGCAGTCGTCTCTTAATGGGAAGGTTGCAGGTTCCAGTTCCCATCTCCACCTGTCCTCTTATCCAAAGGTCCTTGAGCAAGACACTGAACCCCAAACTGCTCCCATTGGACCATTGGTATGTGTGAATGTGAGTGTCAATGGGTGAATGTGATTAACAAATGAGGAGAAATGCTAAAAAAAAACCCATTTACAAATGGGTTTTTTTATTCAATTCATCATTTTTCATACATTCTGGAGGCAGATTTTATTGGTGGAGCTTGTTTTAATTTCTTAGTTTTATTTCAATGTAAAAAGAAAAAAAAATGATTCAATATATTACAGAACAAATGTTTTTTGAATTCTTGGATAAAATGGAGTATAAAGATTAAATTGAATAATCTCCCCCTTTACATCAAATAATCTTATTCTCTCTAACATCCAGATTATAGAGCATCTTCCTCCTCTAACATCCAGATTATAGAGCATCTTCCTCCTCTAACATCCAGATTATAGAGCATCTTCCTCCTCTAACATCTAGATTATAGAGCATCTTCCTCCTCTAACATCCAGAATAAAGGGCATCTTCATCCTCTAATATCTAGATTATAGAGCATCTTCCTCCTCTAACATCCAGAATAAAGGGCATCTTCATCATCTAATATCTAGATTATAGAGCATCTTCCTCCTCTAACATCCAGATTAAAGGGCATCTTCATCCTCTAATATCTAGATTATAGAGCATCTTCCTCCTCTAACATCCAGATTATAGAGCATCTTCCTCCTCTAACATCTAGATTATAGAGCATCTTCCTCCTCTAACATCCAGATTAAAGGGCATCTTCATCCTCTAATATCTAGATTATAGAGCATCTTCCCATCTAACATCCAGATTATAGAGCATCTTCCTCCTCTAACATCCAGATTATAGAGCATCTTCCTCCTCTAACATCCAGATTATAGAGCATCTTCCTCCTCTAACATCTAGATTATAGAGCATCTTCCTCCTCTAACATCCAGAATAAAGGGCATCTTCATCCTCTAATATCTAGATTATAGAGCATCTTCCTCCTCTAACATCCAGATTATAGAGCATCTTCCTCCTCTAACATCCAGATTATAGAGCATCTTCCTCCTCTAACATCTAGATTATAGAGCATCTTCCTCCTCTAACATCCAGAATAAAGGGCATCTTCATCCTCTAATATCTAGATTATAGAGCATCTTCCTCCTCTAACATCCTGAATAAAGGGCATCTTCATCCTCTAATATCTAGATTATAGAGCATCTTCCTCCTCTAACATCCAGATTATAGAGCATCTTCCTCCTCTAACATCTAGATTATAGAGCATCTTCCTCCTCTAACATCCAGATTAAAGGGCATCTTCATCCTCTAATATCTAGATTATAGAGCATCTTCCCATCTAACATCCAGATTATAGAGCATCTTCCTCCTCTAACATCCAGATTATAGAGCATCTTCCTCCTCTAACATCCAGATTATAGAGCATCTTCCTCCTCTAACATCTAGATTATAGAGCATCTTCCTCCTCTAACATCCAGAATAAAGGGCATCTTCATCCTCTAATATCTAGATTATAGAGCATCTTCCTCCTCTAACATCCAGATTATAGAGCATCTTCCTCCTCTAACATCCAGATTATAGAGCATCTTCCTCCTCTAACATCTAGATTATAGAGCATCTTCCTCCTCTAACATCCAGAATAAAGGGCATCTTCATCCTCTAATATCTAGATTATAGAGCATCTTCCTCCTCTAACATCCAGAATAAAGGGCATCTTCATCCTCTAATATCTAGATTATAGAGCATCTTCCTCCTCTAACATCCAGATTATAGAGCATCTTCCTCCTCTAACATCTAGATTATAGAGCATCTTCCTCCTCTAACATCCAGATTAAAGGGCATCTTCATCCTCTAATATCTAGATTATAGAGCATCTTCCTCCTCTAACATCCAGATTATAGAGCATCTTCATCCTCTAACATCTAGATTATAGAGCATCTTCCTCCCCTAACATCCAGATTATAGAGCATCGGCCTCCTCTAACATCTAGATTATAGAGCAGCTTCCTCCTCTAACATCTAGATTATAGAGCATCTCCCTCCTCCAACATCCAGATTATAGAGCATCTTCCTCCTCTAACATCTAGATTATAGAGCATCTTCCTCCTCTAACATCCAGATTATAGAGCATCTTCCTCCTCTAACATCCAGAATAAAGGGCATCTTCCTCCTCTAACATCTAGATTATAGAGCATCTTCCTCCTCTAACATCCAGATTATAGAGCATCGTCCTCCTCTAACATCTAGATTATAGAGCAGCTTCCTCCTCTAACATCTAGATTATAGAGCATCTTCCTCCTCCAACATCCAGATTATAGAGCATCTTCCTCCTCTAACATCTAGATTATAGAGCATCTTCCTCCTCTAACATCCAGATTATAGAGCATCTTCCTCCTCTAACATCCAGAATAAAGGGCATCTTCCTCCTCTAACATCTAGATTATAGAGCATCTTCCTCCTCTAACATCCAGATTATAGAGCATCGTCCTCCTCTAACATCTAGATTATAGAGCAGCTTCCTCCTCTAACATCCAGATTATAGAGCATCTTCCTCCTCTAACATCCAGAATAAAGGGCATCTTCCTCCTCTAACATCCAGATTATAGAGCATCTTCCTCCTCTAACATCCAGAATAAAGGGCATCTTCCTCCTCTAACATCTAGATTATAGAACGTCCTCCTCCACTAAGTGATGCAGCTTGATAATATAAATTATACACATGATGTCAATGGGTTTGTGTTAAATGACAGTGCTCTTTCTCGTGCTCCTTACTTAATGTCATTTGAAACATTTTACATTGCTGTTCCTCATTATGTGTGCGTCTGCAGTAAATTAACCCCGTTTGTTCCCATGTGGTCATTTTTCCTTGGTTTTCATGCATTTGACTCCCGGGGATGAAGCAGTTATTGATGGCAATTGATTTCAACTCTTTACTAATTCAACCATTTTTATGAACTAATTGCTTTTAATCACACTTTTAGAATTTTGCATTTGCAAACCAGTAATGCACGACAACATAATGCATCGCGCAGCCTTCATTTTCAGTAACTGGTGAAGTGACTTGTAGCTACAAGCATGTCGCCGCTGGTTCTTAGTGGTGTGATAAAAGTTTAAAGCCAGGCTGTGAAAAGGTTTTCCAGCCGGCTGCTCCAACAGCAAAAGGGGGAAGAAAAGAAGCTAAGAGTGATATGTCTATCATCTTTGACATTTCACTCAGGAAATTTGAATATGAATGCGATAAAGGCAAAAGCAAACGTGGAGCCGGTGTTAGGGCTTCCCTCATGAAAGGTGTGAGGATACGCGTGGGGTTTTTACCGCTCCGTCGTCCTCACCTAAAAGACGGCGCCGCGCCGCACTCTGCCCACTCTTAACTACTTTAGAGTCTTATCTGGCCTCTCCATTGAATTCTCCTTCAGACATCTTGTTCATTAAATCCTTTCATATCATTCTTTGCCGATTCCGCCGTCCTGCCTCTCAGAAGTTTAAGGTTTTGTGAGCGCGTGAGAGCGAGCGTGAGCTCCCGCCGACTCTCCCCGCCGACTATTATGTGGCCTGCTGAATGGCGGCGTGGTCGGGCCGAGCGTGCGGCGGGAGGCTCGGGCCGGAGGAGGCGAAAGCGTGGAGTTAATTAACGGCACGTCGGGAAAGCAGACATAATAGTACACCTCGGAAAAAGACTTGACATTGAGATGGACGGATAAGTCATTAATTGGTTTTCTTATTGGTACAATGGCGGCGGCGTGGGTGGAGGAAGGTCACGGCGACTTTGACAGGGACCACAACTATATTATGCGCGGTAGTGGCGGAGCATGAAAGGCAACAGATGCAAAGTCGATGGGAGATAAAAGAAGCTGTGAAACAAAGTAATTACACCTGAGATGCGAGGCCAAACTCCGCTGCATGGCGAGGCGGGGTCAGGCTGGCGAGGCGCCACGATCCCCGGAGTCTCCAGGCATTCCCCGCTCAGGTCCTGCTCCGAAACCTGTCCCTCCCACCTCCCCCGGCCCCACCCCCCTCCCCTCCCCTCTGGAGGGTGGGGAGCGGCATGGTGGCACCCAGCTGAAACGCATATAATTCCAGCGTGCAGATGAACGCCGACGATACGGCGAGGAGGGGGAATACGGCGAGATAATTACGGGTGATACTCGTGATTGTGAATGCGGCGGTGTGAAAAGGTGGGCCGCAAGATAAAACGCTCATCAGAGAGGCGGCGCGAGAGTGCTGGATAAACAAACCCAAAGGGGGGGGGGGTGGAACAAGAGAAGAGAAGGAAGGAGAGATAGAGCCAGAGAATGGCAAGGTTAAAGGCGGCGAGATTAAGGTCACGCCTTGCATAGTGACGGGTTCAGATAGTATTAAAAACAGGCAGAATGAATGTAGGGGGTGGGGGTGGGGGGCGTCTGCTAAATCAAGCGGGGTCAGTGTTCAAGTATCGAGCGCGCCATCTGCAAACCGTGACGCCTTTGATGGCAACGGAACCCGGATTCGAATCCACACAAAGTGACGACGCGGGAGGCAAGGCGGACGGTTCAGTTTTCGCGTCTCGACTCGAGTCGCGTCGGAAATCTACATATTCTGACAGTTTAATCAAAGTTGGAGGAAGAGTTTGAGTTCATGTGAGGAGATAACACTACGGTGGGGGGGGAGGGGGAGGGGGAGGGGGAGGGGAAACTTCAGCAACAGTTTGATTTCCTCTGCACTGTTGAGGTATAGAGCTTCACATTTGTTGGGGTGGTGGGGGGGGGGGTGGTGGGGGGGGGGGCAGCAGGAGATAAGAGCGTGTAAGAGCCGTGGCCTTGTTTGATACGTGTGTTAAGGCAGCGAGACGGCGTCCGTCACCACTCCAACACGCATGTGGCCGCAGCAGCAACAACACGCGATGTTTATCATCGCGCTGCTTTCCGTCCTTCATTCTCTGCCTCTCTCTGTCATAGTCCTGCTCTCTTTTCCTCCTTCGTGCAGAGACGGGCGATAGGAGACACAGATAGCACTTTATGGCATGAATGATAAGGAGACGCCACTCGTGTGTCCCATCAGGGGAAGAAAAAAAACCTGCAAAAAAACTCAAATGAAGGCGTCCTTATCGTGGACATCTGACACTTCATGCAACTCCATTTTGAAGTAATATGTGCTCCGTCGTGGCTCTAATGGATTTGAGATTTCAGGGCTTTTGAGTTTATTGATTCATTTCGTACACTTTGTCCTCTGAAGGATATTGCTGGCCGGCCCGAAATGTGTGCAGATGCAGCCGATACTGACGTTATGAATGGTTCTTGCTTGTTTTTGAATGTGGCTCGCTCAAGAGATTCGGCAAAGTCGGTTCCCACGCACAACGTCCGGCCACTCATCTGATAGCTGCTTCGTGTTGCACAACTTTAATGTTATCGAGATCAAGGTATTTTTTTTCCCCCTATTTACAACGTAGAACAAAAAAAAAAATAAAAAAATCCCCCAAAATTCAAAGCGAGTATGTACTGAACATGACCAAATAACTCATTTTAGTTCAGAGGCCATATACAGTCCAACTTCATCTTGACCAGGAAAATACAGCCATGATGACCGAAACTTTGTCCTGCAGCTGTTGCATTCTGGGTGTTTTTACAAACTCACTATGACAGCACGGCTCTAATGCTAATGCCCGTAGCTGCTCACAACAAAATGTGTTAAAAGGTCAATGTTTTCTTAGATTATTTGCTTGGTGGTTTGGCCGGAGTGAAGCCACCTGCTGGCCGGTCTCATGTCTGACACGGCGAGCCAAAGTCTCTCCTCACTGGCAGCCTTCAAATGTGAAGGGGGTGAAATCAACATATTCCATTATTCACTGGAGATCGTTTTTCATCCGCGAGTGTGTGAATGTACTCCTCCTGATAATAAGTGTAATAATAATAAAAAAAGAAACAAATTAATTCATCAAACTCTTTGAATAAATGCACTTGTCAGCAGCATGTGAGCGCCGCGGCAGAGGCATGATGCGGGATTTATTAAAAGTGGCCAGCTCTCGCTCATCCTTCCCTCCGCAACTGCATTCATCTTTGTGACGAGCCAATATGAGTGAGATCCCAATCAGCGGCTCAAGGTGCTTCATCCCGCCGTTTTGGGTGTTTTTTTAAAGCGACGACAATCAGGTGGGGGCTTTCAGGAATAAGTAATGGCATCGCCGCCAGACACTCTCGCCATTACATATCTGGAATATACAGGTTATAAATCATTTTCTTTTAAATGTTTGATTTTTTTTTTTTTCCCTCCCCACAACGCTGACCTTAAAAATGGGCGATGGCGGCGTGCAGATTGCGGTTTTATTAAAAGAAATGACACCGGAGTGATGAAAAAGCATTACAAATGGATTTGAAGACTTTTTTGTGAGATTTATTCGAGGTGTTGAGGGAAGAAGAGGGAAAAAGATTAAAGCTCTTGGTAAACGTCGTCCCGGAGGTCGAAGCCTCCGTGCGCCGATACGGACCACCAGTGTCTTCCCTAAGTGGTGTGCGCTGGCAACCCACCTGCGTGTTTATGCTTCGTCCTGCAGCGCGTGTTTGTATATCGCAGTTTAAACCACTTGTTTTTTTTTTTTTTTTGAAAGTGGGAAACTGAGACGCAGATGTGTGCGGCTACACGGAGAAACAGACATTATCTGCCTCCGATCCAAGCCCTGAACGGTTGGATAAACAAGTCCCCGTTCCGAGTTGTGTTTGGAGAGGGAACGGTGCCCGCCGCGCCGCCGCGCCGCCGCGCCGCCGCTGGGCCTGTGGCTGCAGCGTAGAGAGTCCACTTTGTGCAACACGCCGGGCGGATATGAAGAGCAGATGTCCTGTCTGCTGCGATCCAGCTCCAGACTGAAAACTGCACACACGTCACTGAAGATGACTAGCTGGAAAGCGGAGCCCCAAAAGCTTTTTTTTGTTTTTTCCTTGCATGTCTATTTTCGGGAGGTGGCGGTTTGGCGGTTTGAAGGGATTTGAAGGGAGAGCTTATTTGTTGCAGGCCTCGTTCTTCTGCCGCCAGGAGCATGATGGGAGTGTGCGTAGCGCCCCAAGTGGCGGGTCACTGAGCCGTCAGGACAGTCCCAGAACTTCGTGGCTTTTTCCTTCTTCCACAAGGCCGCGCCGCATCCTTTGAGCCACTGTGAAAGTTTGTGGATCCACTTTCTCCATCTGGACTTAACTTTTAGAAATTTACCAGAGTGAAAGGAAATTAGCCTCAGTTAAGAATCTCCCCCACTTTTTATAATTACCAGAGACACCATCTTTTCACCGATGCTTAATTAGAGAGGTTTTCTGTCCATTTGCCTCCTTTTGTTTCACAGGACTGTCACCAATCCCCTCGGAGACTCTAAAGCTCCAGCTCCTTCCATCCCTCCCTCTTCTCATTTCAACTTTTTTTTTTCAATTTTTTATTTTTTATTTTTTTAGAATAATGCTGATTTTATCTGGGTCGTAATTGCAGTATAATTATGGGAGGTAATTCTCCCGTGGTGCGTGGCCAGGTCCGCTGCTGCAGCGTGAGCAGAATCTGTTCCGAGGTTAAACTCCTGGTTTGAAATGGAGAGGCAGAGGGAAGGGGAGGATGGGAGAATGAAGGGGAGGATGGGAGAGAGAAGGGGAGGATGGCAGAGGGAAGGGGAGGATGGGAGAATGAAGGGGAGGATGGGAGAGGGAAGGGGAGGATGGGAGAAGGAAGGGGAGGATGGGAGAAGGAAGGGGAGGATGGCAGAGGGAAGGGGAGGATGGGAGAAGGAAGGGGAGGATGGTAGAACTCCGCAGTGTGAACGGACACTTCAATGGAGGGAATCAGTGGGTCCATCCCAGTGTCTTTTAACCCCACAAATATAAAAACTGAGTTTAGAGTTACTCACGTGAATTTAGAATTAATCTTGTAAGATCCAGCCTTGATTGGCGTTTATAGACATTTTTAGTTATTTACATTTTTGCTGTCAAAGCCATTTTAGCTTTTATTCAGTGTTGTCACTTCAGCTCCTTCGTGGTAAAACCAGATTTAGAGCGGCTCCAAGTGATGCAAATGACTGTCTTGTTAGGGGCCGTCCACACGAGAATGCCGATTCATGTTCATGAAGCGGCGTTTTAAAAGCACAATAACATTTTTTTTTTTTTTTTTTTTAAACACGGGTCCCAGAGTCGGGAAATTGAAGAACCCTGGCTGGGCTGTGAGGTGTGACAGCAACCACGAGCATCTGGGGAAAACTGCTAAACCCTTTCAGCCATTTTTAGCCATTTGAGCTGTTTCAACAGTCGAAGGCACTTTTAGCTACTATAGCCAGTTTAGCCTTTATAGAAGTCAAATCCATTTGACCACACAATTATTGAAAATTGGCTGTTTTAGTCATTATAGACATTTTAGCAATTAATGCGATTTTACTGGTTTTCGTAGTCTAACAATTTTAAGTCACTCACTTTAGCTCTGTAGTGGTATTGGCTCTTAACCGCTTTAGTTGTTTTGGCCAGTTTAGTTATAGTCATTTTAGCCCTTTTAACTATTTAGCCATTTTATCAGTCAGAGTTATTTGAATTATTTTAACTATATTCAGCTGTTTTAGATTATTTTAGCTATTTTAATCATTATAGCCATTTTTAGTAGTTCTATACATTATTTTGATAGTAGTTCTTGCAGCCAATTTTGTCATATTTGCAGTTTGGCAGCTTTATTTATTTGTTTGTTTATTTTGCCATTTTAGCCCTAAAAATCGTTTGAATTCTTCGAGCTATGTTTAACTTATTTTTGCTATTTTAGCTAATATCATTTTTAAGAATTTTAGCTATTTTAGTGGTTTTAACCGTCAAGTCCATTTGAGGTCATTTAGAGATGTTTAGCCATAATAAGCCATTTTAATACTTTCAGCCATTTCAGCAACCAATGAAGTTTATTTATTTTGCAGTTTTAGTCTTTTCACCCATTGTAACTGTTTTCAGTCAAATCCGTTTAACTTCTTTAGGTATATTTTGTCATTTTACCTATTTTAATTATTATAGACATTTTAGCTAATGCTGCCATTTTAACAGTGAAACACATTTGAACTATTTTAGCCATATGTAGTAATTTTAGGCCATTTAGCTATTTTGATCATCTACCCCTAACCCTAGTAATTTTAAGTCACTTTGTGTTCAGCCATTTTCGCAACCAAAGAAGTTTAACCATTTGAAAGTTTTTGCTTTTTTTTTTTTTTTTTAACCCATTTGGCAAATAACCACCTTGCTCTGACAGTTCAAACCACACCAGGCGAGGCTTAACCAGAGAGGTTGGAAAAGTGGTTCAACTGCCTCTTGAGAAGTCTGGGGGTTCCTGCCACTGTTTCTTGACACATTCTTCTGGGTATTTGTGATTCTTGGAGGCTTTTGGATGTCAACATTCTACACGTTTGATCATCGGAAAATCCATCATTCAGAGAGATCGAACTGAGAAAGACAGAACAATTCACATTCTGTGAATCTTTACGGCTCGTTCTCTCGGTATGACTTTGCGCGTGTGTGTGTTTGTTTGTTTCGGAGGAAGAGGAAAGTGTCTTTTATCATTCTAAGAAGCTTCGCTGTGATGCCACAATTATTTTGTTCAACCCACCGCAGAACCGAGTTTCCTTCTGTTTGATTGTGGGGGGAGGGGGGGGGGGGAGGGGAAACACCAAAAGAAATCAACATGCCTGGTTTTCTGCCCCTCTTTATTACCCCTCATTAAAAAGTGAGGCTTTGCGTTCGATTTTTGACACGAAATGCATCTAAACAAGTGGAAGAAATCAGATGTTTAAGTCCAGAGGTGTGGAATTAGCTGTTTAAAGCTGTGGAAATTCCTGCAGACTACTTAGTGAATTAGCCTGGATCCGAGAGTCTCCGCTGTGGATTTCTCCTTCAGAGTGACACGGTGGCTGCGGACGCCTGCAGAGTCGGAGAGTCGTTTCTCTGCGTCGTGTAATTAGAAATGCAAAGGTAAGCCTCGGGTTGCTAATAATTCAGAGTGAGAGAGAGAGAGAGAAAGGAAAAAGGAAAAAAGACGAGGCTTTTGTTTCATATTGCATCTCTCGAGAAAACTTTAAATTGGAAAAATTAGACGAATAAATATGTTGTTTTTGTGCTTTTTGAAAATGTAAAAAAAAAAAGTCAAATCTCAGCCGGGAGCTGAGTGTCTGTAGCTGCTCGACGGAGGTCCACGGCGGGAAAACCAAAACCGGCAAGCTGTTCTAACTTAGGAGTTGTATACACGAGCGCACGCGGCATTTCAGAGGCCAGGTGTCGGCTCGGTCTGTGAGCAGGAAATCCCTGGTGACCTACTTTCAGCCCAGAAGAGAAAGTGATGAAGAGCGAAGAGGAAGTCGCCATCGCTCGCCTTAATGAGAGTGGCCTTGTCACACGGATGGCACAATTAAACACCATTAATCCAGTGACCATACAGTAAAACCACCGTGCAGCTTTTCAAGACAGCCACATGCAGAAGTAACTTTAGAATCAGAGGAATCTTCAAAGTGATGCATTTTCCAATTTTTCAAATTAAATGGTTTCAATTTGATGACACGTGTTTAAAAATTAGGATTTTTTTTTTTTTTAAAAAGGTTGTCCTGGAAAGAATTCTCTTTAATCTCTATGACCAAAATGGCCAAATATATATATATATACCTCACCTCAGTTACTGTTACCATATCAGACCTCTTTCAATTTTAACATTTTTTATTGTGTTCTTTTTTAATGGACTTTTCAATTATTTTGAGCTATTTTAGCCATTTCAACCATTTTCCTTGAATTTCTTTCCCCATTCTGTGGTAATTTGAGCTATTTTGACCATTTATGCTGTTCTAACAGTTTAACCATTTTAACACTTTTTACCTATTTTAGCTACTTTATCTTTAATTCGTTTAGCTGTGTCACCCGTTTCCTCATGTGTTTTCCATTTTAGATATTGTATATTTGGCAATTTTGACTCTTTTTGATTTGACTTTTTTGTTTTGTTTAGGGAACTCTTTTATCCTTGTGTTTTAGCTGCTTTGCCTTTTTCCTTAATGTAAAAGTCATTTTAGTGGTTATTAGCTGTCCTAACTTCATCTATTTCAGGAATTCTGAATCTTGACATATGACCATTGGCCATTTCAGCTGTTGTCGCTGTTTAAGCAGTTTTAAACTCTTTCAACACTTTCAAACACATTTCAGCTATTTTATCATTAGTTTATTTAAACAGTTTCATCTCTTTCTAAATGCTTTAGCTATTGTCATTGTTTTTCGCTCTTGTCCTTTTTGACTCATGATAATTCACCTGTTGAACTCTTTTGATGTAATATCGTCATTTTTAAACCCTCTTATCATCTGCGTACAAATCACTTCCCCCAAATATGTCCAAATACGATAAAGAACCTATATATACTTTTGAATTATGCTTGATTTTCAAACTCAGAATGCGTTGATGCCGATAAAACAAAAACATTTATTCATTATTTATTTTAAATAATGCCGTGGCCATTTCTTTATCTTTCCATTTCCTTACCCAGTGGGCCGGAGGAAACACTTTGACAGCCTTGCTCTGGCCTGCAGGCTGCAAGTTTGACACCAAGGATCTCTAGCTTCAAGACATGACTGTAAATTAATCAAAGCAGACTTTCTATACTCACTAAAATCTCAATGAAGACCGAATGATGGCCCTCGGGAAAAGAGGACTTTAATTTAAATACATAGCCTCAAAGTGAGGAGTATGACACAATTAAAAGTGGTTTACAGGATATATTACAACACAGCAGTGTGTGTCACTGCCATTCATTTAAGTGTGTATATGTTATGATTACTTCATTTAATTGTGTTCATCTGACTTCCTTATTTACCTGAGCATGTGTGTGTGCTACCAAACATTAAACGAACAATTAAAATATCCTGAAAAGTAACTAAAAAGACTTCAGTTTACTCGTCTTTAAGACTGTATAATCATCCACGCAAACATCTCCTGAGCGGCTTCAACCAGATTACTTATTTCCTTTGTTCAATCAGCTTTCATTTCAATTAAATGTAGTCTGTTAAATATTCAAAGTACAATTAAAAATATATCGGCTTCTTCCATGTAAATATAAAAAAAAAACAAGTATGCATTCAGGACATATAAGCACGATTTGATGATGCAACGATATAAAAGTGAGAAAGTTAATATAATACTAAACAAAATACCTTGATGCTCTTTTAACAACTAAACAAGTTGTGAAGCTATTCCAATTCATGTTTAAAAGTCACCTGCATTATTTATATTTAGGTGTAAAACTGACATTTGAAGCAACTTTAAAGCATTAGTGCACATTTGTTTAAGCCTAGCAACTGTATTTAAAAGAAAAATAATTAATGTCCACGTTACAACACTGTAAATCTAACTAGGTTTTAAGATATCTAAGGCTAAAGCAAACAATAAAAAAGTGAGAGAAAGACTGAGAGTAAGATAATTTATTAATTCATTTAAAAATGTGTGACTTCTTTAGTCTGTTAGTTTGTTTAAACATTTAAAAACTCTTGTTTTGCGACTTTTCCCCTCACAATTAGCAAAACCTCTCGACTTGTCCGTCTTTTTTAATCATGCACCAAACCCACACGGCCCTTTCTGAAGTGCTGTGGTCCCGTGATGCATCTCTGAGGAACACCAACAAAACAAACAGTGCTGATGAGGCAGAGCATGCACAGTGTGCACAGTGTGATTGACATGAGAGATTAAGTCGTCACTTTATGACCAAGGCCTTTGAAGGTTTGGTTATTCCGCAAGTCCGCCTCCGTACGGTCGGCCTGCATCACAAAGCCGCAGCGTCTTTAGTGTGTGATCTTATTTCTGCTAACGTTCCTGTGAAAGCTTCTGTGAAAAGTGTCCACTTAAAGACAGACCAGGACAAATTCACACAGGAATTGTTTGTTTTGGTTTTTTTTCCTCTCTCATGTTGTCATTGTTTCTATTTACCTCCTATTCAAGTGTAAAATGACTTGTTTCAACTTTTATATTTTAGTTTAGTTTTCTTTTACTTGTTGCTCTCTATTTAACGTCTTTGTGGTCTACAGTTAAACACACTGATATATAATACATTCAGATTACATCATTGTAGACATATTACAGAATTTTACACATAATAATAAATAAAGTCTTTATAAATTAAAAGCATTATTTGAAAGAGTTTAACCACACACTTGCTTTTCCTCATTAGAGGCCCACATATTATAATCTCTTTCAGATTACACAATTTCCCACATTGAAATCCCCCCTAAAAAGCAATACAAGTGTTGGTTTTGTTTTGCATTTTTTTCTTGATAAAAACTTTTCTTTAAAAAAAAAACATCCTCAGGTTTTTACAAGACACTACTGTTATTACTTTGACTCATTCAAATATATCCACATGCTCTTAATCACTTCAGATTACATAGTTTTATATACAGAAGACTAAAGCAATTCAAGAAAACAAAGTGAGAAATGTGATTTAAAAAAAATTTATGAAGTGAATACAAACTACCAATGACCATAGTCATTAAAATAGATTCTCACGCCGTATAATCCCCTCAGATTAAACATGTTTTACACACTGAAGCCGAAAACCTCTCAGAAAAATTTGCTTTGCAAGTTAAAAGCTTTTTTTTTTTGTTACATGAATGGGATGTTTTCAGGGAGTTTGCTCTTGTTGTTATAGATATTTTAAATACAGCCCTGCTCCGTATAATCCCTTTAGATTACACACATACACAGTAGACTAAAAAAATGTTTACCATTTTAAAATAACATTTTTGTAATTGTTAGCACATAGAATCTGAAATTTTGAGGGGGTTAAAGAAAATACACACAGTTCTTACCTTTATACATTTTAAAATAGAATGCATGTCCTTGCAGATTAATAGATAATTCAGATAATCCTTCAGGTAATCCCATTAATAGATCATTTCAGATAATCCTTTCAGATTATACAATTTTACACACAGAGGTAAAAAACGGCTTGAAAATAGCAAGTTAAAATGATTTTTTTCGTACATAAAATGTGACTGTTAGTTTCACACACGCACACACACACACGCACACACACACACACACACACACACACACACACACACACACACACACAGAGGCGTGTCAGTCAGTTGAGGGACACTATAGACGGTAGATGCATATCTGATGTTTCTCCAGTCAACCGTTACGTCTGACCTGGTCGCTGAATGCCCACCAGTACCCCCCCACCCCTTGGCTGGCCCACTGGTACCTACCCATCTGTCCCTTGTCTGCCCACTCCACCTGTTCCAACCCCCCCCCCCCCCCCCCCCCCCCCACGAACCTAGACCTCACCTGGGCTTGTAGAGTGTCTGTTGGTGGGTTTGGTGGGTGGTCGTTTGGGGTCTGTTTTGAAGCTTGTTGGGAGCCTCTTGGGGGGGGGGGGTCTCTTGGTAGACCTCTTGGGGAACTGTTTGGGGGTCCTGTTGGGAGGCCTCTTTGGGGGGCTATTGGAGGATCTTGTTGGGGGGATGCTTGGATTTTTTTTGTTGAGAGGGCCTAAAAGAAAAGCTCACTTTAACTACTTTAATACAGGGATATAATGCTTCACTTTGTGTATCACTGAGTATCTGTGTGTGTGTGTGTGTGTGTGTGTGTGTGTGTGTGTGTGTGTGTGTGTGTGTGTGTGTATGCATGGTTTCTCATTAATAGTGCAGAGGTGGAATATTTAAATTTAATAACGTCTCCACGTGGTGGAAACAAACTGAACTGTAAACTTCAGCTTCCTACATGGTGTGTGTGTGTGTGTGTGTGTGTGTGTGTGTGTGTGTGTGTGTGTGTGCGCGCGCGCGTCTGTGTGTGTGTGTGTGTTGGACCTATAGTGTCGAATTTTAATTTGGACAGAAAACACAGAATCTGCATTGAACTCGTGACAATTTTTCACAGAAAATGTAGAAACGCTTCATAAATTCTGCATTTGAGCAAAGTTCTGAGTAATGAAAGGTTTACTGATAAGACAAACACTTATATTTGACATGTTTACACAAGGAATTCAGATTAAATCTAATGCAAACCTTAAGCAAGTTCTTTATGGCTGATTATGTTGTTTTAGTTGTGATATTTAAATGGTAATTATGTTAATTTATGCATTATAATTTTACATAATGTAAAATGTAGATATAAATAAACTGTTTATCGGAAGGCAGCAAGTACAATTCTTAGTTTTATTGGTGTTATATTGTAATAAATCTGAATATTATGACTTTTTATTAGTATTTTCTGTTTGTAAAAACTTTTTATGTGCAAATTTCACCAATGTAATTATTACTTAGTTATATTTTAAGTAAATAGTATTTTTAACAATTGTGTTGTATTATGCTTTAATTTCATTGAAAATATTAATAAAAATGTACTTTATTTACAATCTTAGATGATAAAAATTAATAAAGCAAACATATGTACTATATTATTGCTATATTGAAAAATAACTTAAAAGGATTGGGTTTTGTGAATCTAACAGCTTGTTAAACTACATCACATCATTTTGTTGTTGAATTGAACCTGTTTTGAGTGTTTATTTGCACCTGAAACAAACACGTACGTGTAAATTGTCTGTCAGAGAAAGATTTGCGCGGAGCGACTGCGGGGCGATCCGTCTCCTCTCCATTCCACCCGGCGCCGCGCCGCACACGCAGGACTGCATTCCACAGCCCAGATAATTAAGGGAAAAAAATCCTTGTCATTGCAGGGGGAAGCTCTTTAGGTACCAATTCACCCTGATGAATAAAACCCTAATTAATCCACTTAATCTTCTGCATGAGATTATTTCCCCTCCGTTTTCACCAGCATGCACTGTACACTTTCCTGTCCTGAATAATAAAAAGGTCCAAGAGGAAAAAAATAAAAATAATATATATATACATACATATAGTAGAGACAGGGGAGTTTCCCTTCGAAACTTATGTGATAAGGTCTTGATCTCTCTATTATTTTGTGCCCTCGGTTTTACAGTTGCTGTTGAAAGTGTGTCGTAAAAAGAAAAGGGCAAAAGATCAACAGTAATCACACTTGTCTGAGAAGACCTTGCTGCGGCATTGTGCTGCCCTCCATTGAACGTCTGCGGCCATTTTTCACAGCAGCTGTAAATATGACAGACCCGGGGTTATACGGATTTGATTTAGAGCCAGGACACCAGCCAGTTGGCTTGATTTAGGCCGTTATGTACGAGTGTGTGTGTGTGTGTGTGTGTGTGTGTGAAATATGTGCACAGGAACACGGCGTCTTCTCTTTGAAATACCTCGAAACTAAACAAACGTGCTGCTAAGAACACATCCAGTGTGGCTAAAGGAGACTCCTTTAGACTAGCTTTTTTATCGATAGTGGCAGATCTCGCAGGACATTGGTGTCAAATATAAATCATACGGCATGGTTTTTGAAACGATAGAAATATATATAAATAGCACATATTTATGTTTAGAATCTTTTTGCACATCATGATTAGCACTTAGCATGTAGTCTCTCATTAATGGATTAGCTGCTTAGCCTGCATTATCTGATCAGTCATTAATGATTAGCACAAAACCAGTAAATAATTATTCCCCGACTAGTATTCAATCACTTAATAGTTAGCGAGTTTGTATATATTGTCTGACTGCATACGGATAATGATTTGTGAATGTTTTGTGTTTGGATCCTAATGTAGTTAAAAGAGTCCTCAGCTGGTATTCTCACATATACTTTCCTTTAAATTGTCTCTAAATCAATTCTTAACATTTATTAGGAAACAAAAATCAAACTGAGCTAATTATGACCCTTTTTCATGCCGCGACTTCCTCTCGTAGAGTACGTTGCAAGATTTTGACGGTACGAATGTTGATTGGCTGCAGAAACAATCGATCAGAACAATAGCCTTTGCTCACACAAAAAATAAAAAGTGACGGTGGAAACAACCGTGGTGCAGAGCAACGCTAGATATTGAGATGTTCCCCTCCAGTGGTGCCGACAACAAAAACCTCCCGTTTTGGAGTGCGCCTCCTAGTGGGCGTATCTATTCTGAGCAAAGAGCCCAAACAAAAAAACTGAAATTCCAGATTTTCATTCTAGTTTCAGTCAAAGTCCAATACCAAGATACGAGCTTTACCAAGGAAACGTGATTCCTGCGTGACGACTCCTGTCATTGTGTATAGTTAGTGATTAGCACATGCTAGCTAGCTAGCATGTACACGTTGGTTAGAGAGAATATATTCTACGGCTTCAGGCCCTGTCCACACGACAATGCCGTTTCATGTCACTGCATGGTTTTTGTCTGATCAACATTCTCGGAGCGTGAAACCGGCGTTGTTTGGAAAACGGGTTCCAGAGTGGAGACATTTCAATACAGCACCTCAGCGTTGACGCGTGGACTGACAATAAGTGCATTAGCCGAATACGACGTCGTCGCCCCAACTCTCGAGCCGATAACGATCCGCGACGTCACTTGACGACAACAATGGTCGACTGCTTGCTGCAGATCGAGCCGCAGAAGCTGCTGATACTTGTCGCTATAATAAAACAACATGATGGAGTTCCGTGTCTTCTATGTATTTATTTTTTTCCGCGTTGTCTTCTCCATTTTTTTTATGTAATTCTGTGGCAGAGTTATAGTGCCACCTAAAGGCCTGGCATGTGGACTACATTGTTTTTAAGAACAACAGAGAGAAAGAAAGATGTGCGTGGACGGGTATATATATGAATATATATATTTATATATATAAACTATGAGTAAACTAGTGTGTGTTATAGATATTCACACATCAGTGAGTTCAAACGTATCATCTGACGAGTGTTAACCGCCAACACTCAATAATTAGTAGATATTAGGTCATTTACATGTGGCATGAGCAATATATGAAGTGAGTTTGATAAATGTTTTTTTTGTTTTTTTTTTACGGGAAGTTTTGTATGTTTCAGCATCAAACTTTGCTGACTTTCCACAGGATGTTGAAGATAAAAAAAAAAAAAAACCCATAACACCATGATGGGAAATTTGTGCAAAAGCAGGCACATTACTTGAAAAATTGAATTCTATGTATGAAACCATGATGCAAATTGTGGCTTTTTTCCAAATTCATAGAAAACAAAGTGTGTGCTGGTCGCCTCCTCACTCGTATGCTTAGTCACAGAAGACAGAAATGAATACGGTAGAAAGTGAGATGCAGATAGTGTTTCTATGTGTGTGTGTGTGTGTGTGTGTGTGTGTGTGTGTGTGTGTGTGTGAGTGAGAGAGAGTGTGTTTTAGGTTACAGCTCGCCTGCTCATGGTTTCCCTCCCTTGTCATCGGGCGCCATTATACGGCTCCGACTCAGGCTCCTTAAAGTCTGTTCCTTCAACACACACACACACACACACACACACACACACACACACACACACACACACACACACACACACACACACACACACACACACACACACACACACACACACACACACACACACACAGGAAACTTTCAGAGAGCTTAGCATTGTTTATTTTTTTTTCACTTTGTTTCTGCAGCTTATGACTGTTCATCGCATTAAGCATGTTTATCGATATTAGTTGTTTTTTCCCCCCCCCGCTGAATTATAAAAAAAAGAACGAAAAAAAAAGAATGGCTGTGGCAGATACGGTTCGGACTGAGCTCAGCTTTAATCTCTCATTATAATCCACGCTGGGTAAAATATGCTCTTGTAGAGGAGCCGGCCTCGTAAAGACCTTATCACCTCGTATCCAGGAAATCGATATTCACACCACATCTGATAAGCAAACATGTACAGAGAAAAAAAAAAAAAAAAGAAAGAGATTGTTGGCACGCAGCCTTCTAGACGAATATTTACTCAAAAGAAAAATAAGTGGAAGAGGTTTTTAATGCGGTCGAGTTAAGAAGTGAAGACTTGAACGGCTTGACTTTTTGTTTCAGTGCCTTTATTTCTAGAGTTGATGTCACACCTTTTCAAAATAAATACATAACTAAGCATGTTTACTTAAATATATGAGCATTAACACGGTTACCAACTCATACTGTTACTACAATAATTCATTGAAGTCTACATCATTCTACTTTAAACAAATTAAAGGTCACATTGGGCATGAAACAAACTGCAATACATGTAAGAATTGAATATAGCAAGTGTTGTATTAAAATGGCTTCAACTGTTTACAAGATGTACATGTAGCCCCTGGGTTATACGTCACACACATCCATGCACACGCACACTGATTGTGCAGTGTGTGTAAATACAGAGCATGTTGGTGTGCACGTCGCAGAACTCAGAATCAGTCGTTAGTTCGGCTGCAGAGTTGTGGATCTTATCAGCGAGCTGTCAACACATTTAGGGTTTTACTTGTGTTGCTCAGGTTGCTGCGTTGTGGCTCCTCTTCATCCTCCTCGTCATCCTCCTCAGTTTTTGTGAATGGGCTCCAGCTCTTCACCTGATATCTGCCACCATCTTATCAAACATGTTCTTCTGACTCGTCGCGAACTGCTGCCTTTATTTATTTCACTCTTTGGTGACCTGAGAGAGAAACATGAGTAACTTCTCTTGTCATTGTATTTACTAGAAAGCTTCAACCGCCTGGGTGCTCCTCTTTATTCACACGCTTATTTAAAAAAAAAAAAGGTGAATTATTCGATTTGATTAATATGAAATATAAGCCATTTTCATTCAAATTCTATTTTTAGAGCAAACTTCTATTACAAGTTGAAAGAGTTGAGGTGATGAGTTTGAAATATATAAAAACACAATATACTATTTTTTGACATTTTCACACACAGTAGTAGAATCTTAAAATCATTTCAACAGAATTTATTAATGATGGAAATAATGTAAATGTTTGTTCTACCTCTGAAATACAGCTAAATTATGTTCTAGCTTTGCATTTTCAGCTGATTTTAGATTATTTTCTATGATGTCAAACATGTTTTAATACATGTTTATGTTGTACATGCAGTAAAAACAAACTTAGTCAAACTCAACTTTAAAATTAAATCGTTAATGATACTATTTGATGTATTCATTATTTAATCAAACACATGGGAGACATTTGTATGAACTAAACATCAGCCGTATAAAGTTAATGTCAATGATGTCATAAATGATGTAGATATTTAAACTTATCTAAATAAAAGTTAATATTCAATGCAGCTTTTTGAGCCAAATTTGCAAAACTAACATACAGGGTGATGCTCATTTTCCACCCAAGATTCACAATTTAAGTAATTTCTCAATTAAAACACCAAAGTGTCGTTCTCGCAATGCATCTCAGCCACAAAAAAAAAAAAACATTTATCCAGAAAGAGTAACTATACTGTAAATGTCAATATTTCAACATGAGAATTGATCTAAAAAGTGACATTTTTCTGAGTTGAAATGTGAATATTTTGGTTGCAGAATCATTAATTACAGCACGTTACTATATTTGTTCTGAAAACGTTTTTGCATTTTCGTCCCAGAAAAGTTTTGTTTATATACAACATGTGAAAACAATGGTCGTGTTCACGGAAACGGCAGATGAAAACATTGTAGTTTGCATGCGTGACCACTAGTGGGTGTTGTTGCAGCAGTGTTTTCCTTGTTTTCACGGAAACGTAGTGGGAACGCTTTCAAAAAAGGTCCATCTCGGGAGCCGCCGTCCAAAAAAAATGTCCCCTGGTTCCACACGAAGAGTCGGAAGCGGGGCCGGCCTCATGTGGCAGCCTTCAGAGAAACTCAAGGACTTGGAGATAAACCTTATCTCATCCAATATCAGGTGTTTTTGCTCTTTATTTTCACATCTGTTCTTCAGCTGTTAATGAGACTTGGTGTGCAGGAAAGGAGGAGATAACATTGAGAAATAGTCCTGGCTGACAGGACAACATCCCGTCGCTCTCAGTTACCGCAGCATTTAGCGCCGTCACCACGGAAACCTGCAGCTCGCCGCCTGCCTCGGCGCCCGAGTCTTCAGATTGTTGTTGAGAGAAACAAGGGGATTCCCAGTATTTCTAAAATCATGAGACACAGGCTTCAATGAATAATCTGCTGCGTGAGTGTGTGTGTGTGTTTGTGTAGATTGTGTGTTTTATGTATGAATGTACATTTGTGTATGTGTCCTGATTTCCGAGCTCTTTAACTGTCTGAATGTTGAATCAACAGGTGCAGAGTTGAACCTCCGTCTTCATGTCCTCCGCTGCTTTTGAGCAGAGCAATAATGGTGGGGTCAGTTATGGTACAGGCGGGGGTCGCCAAGCCCCCCCCCCCCCCCCCCCCCCCACTTCACTTTTTGCTCACTGTAATCGCACATCTGGGATAATCGCATGCCGCCATTGTCCGGTTTGTCATTGCACCTTATCATGGGGGCTGGAGCAGGTGATAAGATATATGCTACAACACACACACGCACACACACACACACACACACACACTCGACAGTGATATGTTGAGCCGTATTAGCCATAGCAAGTTATTCATTCAATACAGTTTCTCATTAGTTTATAAATATTGTGCAGGTTGTGAGTTGTAGCTGCGTCTCTGCATGTGGAGCTTCAGTCGCTGCCACTATTGTTTTTATACTCACCATTCATCAGTGCCGTCTAGCACCACCGGGGGAGCAGTTCCCCGCAAAGCCAGTACATGACAGTGTATGGAAAAAATAAATAAATACATTTAGAGTGTGTGAAGCAGAACATTTTCACCATGTGGCCTTTTTGTTCAGGTTGCAGGACTTTTCCTCTCTTTTCCCTCGACCTTCCACATCTTCCTCCTCTAACATCCAGATTATAGAGCATCTTCCTCCACCGACTTCTAGATTATAGAGCATCTTCCTCCACCGACTTCTAGATTATAGAGCATCTTCCTCCTCTAACATCAGATTATAGAGCATCTTCCTCCACCGACTTCTAGATTATAGAGCATCTTCCTCCTCTAACATCCAGATTATAGAGCATCTTCCTCCACCGACTTCTAGATTATAGAGCATCTTCCTCCTCTAACATCAGATTATAGAGCATCTTCCTCCTCTAACATCCAGATATAGAGCATCTTCCTCCACCGACTTCTAGATTATAGAGCATCTTCCTCCTCTAACATCAGATTATATAGAGCATCTTCCTCCTCTAACATCAGATTATATAGAGCATCTTCCTCCTCTAACATCAGATTATAGAGCATCTTCCTCCTCTAACATCAGATTATATAGAGCATCTTCCTCCTCTAACATCAGATTATATAGAGCATCTTCCTCCTCTAACATCAGATTATATAGAGCATCTTCCTCCTCTAACATCAGATTATATAGAGCATCTTCCTCCTCTAACATCAGATTATATAGAGCATCTTCCTCCTCTAACATCAGATTATAGAGCATCTTCCTCCTCTAACATCCAGATATAGAGCATCTTCCTCCACCGACTTCTAGATTATAGAGCATCTTCCTCCTCTAACATCAGATTATATAGAGCATCTTCCTCCTCTAACATCAGATTATAGAGCATCTTCCTCCTCTAACATCCAGATTATAGAACATATTCCTCCCGTAACATCTAGATTATAGAGCATCTTCCTCCTCTCACATCAGATTATAGAGCTCCAGATTGAGTTCAAAGGGATGGTGGGCTCTCTCCCAGGCACATTGTTTGAGTCCGGACACAGTTCAGTTCCATCACAGGTCAAACTCAGACACTCCACCAACAGGACCTACACAATCATCATAATGTTTGAATCAGAATTAACTTGTCAGATTAAATAAACTATTGTTTTTGAGATTGTGAGAGAAACCTGGAGAACTGTATGAAAACAAATGCAGCCACAGGTCAAACATGTAAACTACACATGGGATTATTCACAAGCAAGTCCAAACCACTGCTCCACTGAGCCAAGCAGACCTGCAGGGTTCTCTTTCAGTGCATTTACACAACATGCGGCAATACATGCCAGTATATAAATGACTATTGATTTACTTCAGCTTCCATTTGGTGAATTTAAAACCAAATCAAAATCATCACAACCTTTCTTGTAAAGATTGATCTCCAGTGTGTCGAGACTTCTCTGTACCGAGTTTGAGTTTCAAGGAAAGTCAAGGTGACTGGCTCTCGTCTCCTCTCTTGACCTCGAATGGAAACATGTAGGTGAGAAGCGAAAAACAGCCTCACTTTCAGGGTGTTTGGTAAAAGCAG
The DNA here is from genome assembly GCF_963422515.1 of Blennius ocellaris. NCBI lineage: Eukaryota > Metazoa > Chordata > Actinopteri > Blenniiformes > Blenniidae > Blennius > Blennius ocellaris. The sequence continues at coordinate 16,481,168 of NC_137671.1, read as the reverse complement.
TGCCCGTCATTTCAATCTGACGTGTTGCCTTCCTGTGACGGCCCCATTTTGCTCTTCATGTGGTTCCAAACAGGAAGCCAAACGATGGCAAGATGCTCAGAGAGCCACTTAATTAACACAAATTCACTTCTTCAACTCGACATGACTCCCATGGCTTGTCAGTTCAGGGTGTTTCACGTGATTAAAGCTAACTTTTGTACCTTTTTTAACTTTTATGAAAAAAAATCTAATGTTTTATGGTTGAAAATGTGACTTTTGAGAGTTTTTGGAAAAAGAAAATCCAGGTCTGCCCGAGATAAACTTCTTTAAATCAGAGTATTCAGACATAAATCAGCTAAACCTGGCCAGCACATATAAACGTGAAAATGATGTATGTGTGATTCATAGGACAAATTAGTTTAATGTTAAACTCAAAGGTTTCTAAAGTGTGGTGCAGGTAAAAATAAATAAACAAATAAATAAATAAATAAATCAGGTCAAGTGGGTGCCTTTTTCTAAGCTGAAGTTATTCATTTGAAGGGGTCATATTATGCAAATTTCACTTATGTTTTTCCAACAGTAATGTTGGAATAATACCTGGAAGTGAGGATTCAGAAGTGAAAAAGTCTGTCTTCTCCTTCCCTGGCTTGTTTCTGCAATACATGATTGACACGTATGTGTTTGAAGGTCAAAGCAGCAAAGACAATCTTTTGGCGGAAAAATAATCTTGTCACCGATGAGAAAGTTGTAAACTAAACAGAATAAAACATTATACATATTTCAAATTGCAAATGTCTGATGAGCATGAGAAAAGTTTTAATTCGCTATGGAAAAAAATCTTCCATTGTTGAACCAACCAAAACTTCTACCTCACAGGTGATAAACCATGCGTAGCATCGTGGGGACGAATATACAGAAACACACAAATATAAACACACTCAATTTGTATAACATTTCTATCATCTAAATGATGGAATAGGAATACATATATATATTTTTCTTAATTCAGAAGGATTTTCTTGTAGCATAGTTCCACACAGAAAAGAACAGAATAAATAGCACCATCGTTAAATGAGGATTTAAATGAGTGAAAAGCACAAATACAATGAAGGGATTATTGTATTTAGAACCAAAATCAAGAACATTCCTTGATGATGCGTACAAGTGCATGAATATCTGAATGTATTATAAAAGCAGTGTGTATTTAATACCATACACATGAGTCATGAGTTCTGCACGATAGATAGATAGATAGATAGATAGATATACTTTTTTCAGTGACGAGTAATCTAACGCATTACTATTTCTAAACTAATAATCAGATTAAAGTTACTTCAGTCACTGTGTGTAATTAAACAGAACGGCCTCCTCCAGTGTGTCTGCTCTCACCTGACCCACCCCCTTCTCCACACTCAGCCAATCACATTCAGTATCATTGCAACAAGAACACAACTGCAGACATGTTGCACTGCATTTGTAATTTTCCTGAGTTAAAAGCCATTTTGGCAGGAAGCCCCGCCCCTTTTTCAGAGTTTTTTTTTTTAGCAAAAATGGTTTCCCTTTTTCTGTTGAGACGTTGGGTGCTGTTGTTGTCAGCTGCTGAAAGTAACTAAAAAGTTACATTTATTCTAACTTAGTTACTTTTAAAAACAAGTAATCAGTAAAGTAACTCAGTTATTTTTTTAAGGAGTAACGTAATCAGTAATCTGATTACTTTTTCAAGGTAATTTTTTTCAATCTTTTGTGGCAACACTGTATATATTTCCTAAATGCATGCCATAAATGTTTGAATATATTGAATGAACTTTGAATATATTGAATGAACCTTTGAATATATTGAATGAAACCTGAAATATATTGAATGAAACCTGAAATATATTGAATGAAACCTGGAATATATTGAATGAAACCTGGAATATATTGAATGAACTTTGAATATATTGAATGAAACCTGGAATATATTGAATGAAACCTGGAATATAGTGAATGAAACCTGGAACATATTGAATGAAACCTGGGATATATTGAATGAAACCTGGAATATAGTGAATGAAACCTGGAACATATTGAATGAAACCTGGAATATATTGAATGAAACCTGGAATATATTGAATGAACCTTGAGTATAATGATCGAAATGTGAATATATTGAATGAAACCCGACTGTCACCATCTTGTCATTTGCAATGTGTGGATGCAGCTGCAATAGGACGTGGCAATAAGTCAGTCAATACGGGACGTCGTTGCTGCAATTTTAAGCAACGAGGTCACGATAAACTCAATATCAAATTCTTACAAAAATGCTTTACCTGACCAAATTTCAAAACAGTTTGGGTTGGGGGGGTGGTCGGCGTGTCCATCATGGATGGACTACAGCATTCATTTACTCTTTCAGACTATAGTCCGACAATACTCGTGTATTGATGTCCAATAAAAATCTGCATTAAGCAAATTATATTACCGGTACATGAAGCAACATTGGTGGTAATGTACTTACAGATCTTCGCGCCTCTTTAGCATCTTTTATTGTGGGAATAGCAGCGGGTTTCAAGATGAGCTTCTGAGTAAGTCCAGTTTCAAAGTACCCGTAGTTCTGGAAGCTTCTTTGGTGAAGCGTCGCTCGCACGCTCGCAAACAAATAGATTCTTTGCGGATTTCTGAGGCAGGGTCGTGGGAAAAAAGTCAACAAAAACATCAGCGTTCAATGTGAAGCGAGGATAGACTGAGATGGCGCACAGAGAAGAGGCTGCGCTCCTTGGCACATTTGTGGGCGTGTCTTGTTTTGGTTTCTCCGCATGTCATTCTTCCTGGAGGCGGGGCTTCTCCAGCTCCGTCAGCAAGGTGGTGCTGGTCATCAAATTGAATCAACGGCTTGAGCTCTTCCACCAGTCAAAACAGAGAAAGATCGCTGTCAACTCAAGCTTGAGGGAATCAATGAAAAAAAACACTTTTGGGAAGCATATGAACCCCAAATAGCACTTTTATGACGTTTAAAGCACAGAAAAGTCGATTTACTATAATATGGGACCTTTAATAATGACAAATTCATTAAAACATCAGAGAAGTTTTAGTGGCTTTGTGGTTGTATTTGAATATGACATAACATTTTCACTGTGTTATTCTGTGTATTATAAATACTCTGATGAGGCATTGTGAAGAGCCCCCGCCTCCTCTCCTCTTGGTCCCTCAGTTTGGGTGGAGGAGGAGGCCCATGCCCCCCTCCTCGCCCGACACTCCCAGAGGAGCGGCCATGGCGGTGGTGATTATGTCACCACTTAGTGAACTAACTGACACTGATGGGTTTGAAATGCACTCTGCATCCCAGCGGGCCCCCCTCCCTCCCCCCCCCCCCCCCCCCAGTCTGTCAGGCCCCTCTGTGTCGGGTGTCGGGTTACTCCGGAGTGACGGCAAGGCCAAGTTCAACAGCGCAGCTCGCCAGCAGCTCTCTGAAGAGACTGGTGGGGGGGGGGGGCGAAGGATCCTCTGACTCACTTCTGGACCCCTTCTGGTATACCCCCCCCCCCCCCCCCCCCCCCCACACACACACACACACACACACACCCCACTAACCCCAGTATACAGCCACCTCCTCCTGTTCCCTTCCTCCTCTTTCAAGAATTACTCCCAAAAGTTTCTCTGAACAAACGATCAGTGAATCACAAGATGATCGTTTTACACGACGCAGATCTGAACACGCTAATCCAGTTTAATATGAATGCCAGTTAACATTTAGCAGCAATCACACATTACACACACATTAAGTAGTAAATTATTACTCGCATGAAATATGTTAGAATGTCTCAGAATACAATTAATATCAATTTAATGGAAACAGATGTGATGCACAGATGATGTTTTTAGCATTACTAGTGAAATACTGCAAATGCTTATTTGAAATAAAGTGCAAAGTGCAAATTGTGCACTTTGTGTAAACGTTTCGGTTTAGCCCAAATAATACCCATTTAAATTTTGACTTTAGCACTGTCAGCACTTTAGACACTATTTTCACCAAGGTAGTCCTTAAAGAAGTATCACATTAAATATGTTAAAAACATGTTGAAATACCATCCACATAAATCCACAACCTTTCTTCTTCAATTAACTTTAATCATGCAAACCTTTCTTGTTTAGCCTCATTTAAACTCAAGTCGTTAAGAAGACCAACAATTTTATACTCACAGATTTTAAATATGTTGGAAAATAGGTTTTAATTGACATAAGTGATAAATATATATAATGTATAATAATATAATATATAAACACATTTTAGTTCCTTCATCCTATTCAGCCTAATTCATCTCGAGTGGGTCAGACTGGTGTCATTTTATCCTTTAAAGTTCTTCTTTGCTGTGGCGCAGTGATGAAAATGTCAATATTTTCACACAAGCCAAACAATTGCAAGCAAAAATTACTACAATCTCAACATGAAGCTAATTTTAATTAAACTTTCTGGTGCAAAACACAATTAAAATGATCCTGCACCTGTTGCATTCTGGGTGTTTTTACAAGTTCACCCTGACGGGACAGTTTTGAGGCTCATGGCATGGCAGCGTCACCGATATCACAACTCGGTGTTACTCAACACTTGTTCAACACAACAGTTTTAGTTTGAGTTTGTACAACTTGAAAAAGCTCAAAACAGGAAATCATGAATGTATTCACCTTTATCATGACGTAAACAAGCTCGACTGCCACGACTACGGAAATATGTCGTCACACCACAAGACATTCCAAATCTTCATATATATAAACCCGACCCCACCTGCATGACAAATGATTGGTTTAGGAGCAAATGTCAAAGTCTGTTGAAATCCAAAGTTTAATTGTTAAATGCACATTGTGTCAGAAAATGATTATAAAATTGGGTCAGGAACTCGTCCTGCTGAAAGGGATCTGGACGCTTGTAAAAGGCGAGACAGACCACTTATTGATATTTAGAACTTTATGCAGGTTTTCAAACATGTTAACTGCAATGTTTTCAGCTTCTTCTTTTTTTCACCGTTTCCGTAGATACAGAGATGCTTTTCAAACCACTGTCTTCACAAAGTGTGTAAACAAGGTCTTTGGTGTGGCTTTACGTTTTTCCACCTTGTTTTCTCATTTTGCTCTGTGTGGGTATTAACCATGAAGAATGACTTGGTTATCTTAGTTTTAGTCATTAACTTCTAGCTGTTTCTGAGCGACGCGCCCACAAATGACATGAATGTGGCTGCAGCGTGACATGTGGCCCGACGCTTGCATTATTGCCAATTTCCACTAACCATTAGAAAATAGTGACAGGCCAATTATGAAGTCACCCCCCCCCCCCCCCCACACCCCCCTCCTCCTCCTCCCCCCACCTCGCTCTCCTCATCATATGTTCCTATAGAGAGACATATGTGTTTAGTCTATTAAAAGAGACAGCCGGCGTGCTTTGGGGAGGTGACCCCGGGGCTGGATGACAGCTTCAGTTACACTAACACATAAGATCTCCCCCCCGAACACCCCATCCCACTCCAAAACCCTCACAGAAACCTACCCAGCAGCCTCAACCCCACCCCTCCTCCCCAACCTCCAACCTTGAACCCCTAACCTCCCATCTTGGCTGAGCGAACCAGTGTGTGCGTGTGTGTGTGCGTGTGTGTGTGTGTGTGTGTGTGACTTTTTCAAGGAGCTAAATTGAAAATTAAACGAGTGAGTGGGCATGATTATGGCGATGGTCGCATCGATAGGTGTCGGCCGCCCTCACCTCGACGCTCCTTTGTTTTGGATCTCACTCTGTCGCTGATTCGATTAAGTTGAAGGAAATGATAGAATAACTGCATCCACCTGTGGCGGTTCCCGTCGTACTAATCTCTTGGTTGAGCTGCCTAACCCCCAGTCTGCAGATAGCCGGGTTCACACTGTGGCTGACCTCTCCCGCACACCACCCATGAGGAAAGTTCCCTGGATCGACGCTCGGAACATGGGAATGTTCACGTCGGCTAAACAATTAGATTACGTTGTGATTAAGTCTGGATGCATTTCCAAATAGGAATGTGTTTCCTTGTGATTTGAATGAAATCTTATTAACGGGGCTGATAGTGGAGCAAGCCAGTGGACAGATCTGCTCTGTAAGCGACCGGCATCAACTCTAAATTCTGTTCCATCATTCATCAAGAGGGAAAGTCGCCGGTAAGGATGGACAAGGAAGCTCCAGGCAAGTTTGGGAATTATGGAGAAAATTTGACAGGAGACACTGAATTCAGAATGCAGTGGTTGGTTCTGACGTTCCCCCCCCCCCTCCTCACGCCGATGAAAAGCCTCCTGCTGCTATTGTACCCTCAAGCAAGGCATTCACCCCTCAACCTGCTCCACTTCAAGCCCCCTCGCTGCCAGCGGTGCAGGAGTGAAGCTCTATTTAAAGCGGCAGCACTCTTGGCTTGAAATGTCCGTGATAGCCAAATGAAAGATCTGAACTTCAATACTCAGGGAATCATGTGAAGTAGCATCAGTGAGCCGCACATGACAGACTCGTATTCACCAACCTGGCTGGCGTGTGATGTGATTATACCAGCGGATACCAGTGAGGCGAGGGGAGAGAGTCCAGTCTTGGACCCATCATGAATTACTACATGCAGCTTTGTGGCAATACAGAATTCACACACTAACTTCTGTCTTTTACCTGATGGGGGGTTTCCATTTGCATGCCCAGCAGAAACAAATCCACAGCTAATTAGCACTTTTATAGCTTGCGAACAAGACAAATCAGACAGGATCAGAAAACGATACACTATTAAAAGTGATTTCCCAGAAGGAAAAGGTAAATACCAAACAATTCGATGACAACAGATATTTTGAAACCACAATGAACCTTGTGTATGCCAAAGGTGCAACACAAATACAAAAGCCATAAAACAAATATAAATGTAAAAGCTGCAGTGTGTATGCCGAAGCCACTGGTCGCACTTGTTAACCCTTTCCTGTCAGTCCGTCAGTGAATATAATCCTTCTGCAACCTGATCCACTGGAACGTCTTCCTGCTCTCACTTCTGCTTCGGCTCCCGCATTCTTGATGTAGCTTCTGTCATCCTTCTGCAGTTTATATCTGACAATATTTACACGCAAGACTTGCATTACGTTTTGGGTGGAGTCACTGAAAATGTAACTTTTTGAAAGTGGTACTCTTTGAACACAGTGTAACTCAGTGAAAGGGGTGGGGGGGTTTGACAATACTCGTCTCCTTGTTGATGACGGAAACGCTGCGAGTGGCTGCCCTGTCATGTGACTTTTTGAAAACACTGTCTCTGTCACCTTGTAAATAACAGAAATTCTGCAAATGCATATGCACAGCACAGCCATGTGTTTCACACTGTGTTTTACCATTGATCAATCAAACAAATACGCCATGTCGGCAAATTGGTAGCTTACTAAGTGCATGACAACATTCTGTGATGTCGAATCGAGTAAAAGCAATTACATAAAAATTAGACGTCCCTCCCCATGGATTCATTCTTCTTATATTTACAGCTGCTTCTCACATTCTATTACAAATATTAGCCCTCTGCTTGACACGCACATTACCCACTTTAAGCCTGGAGTTTAAACCCGCTGAAGTTCCCTTCGGGTTGGTGCCACAAGTTGACGCATAGCATGATGGAAAGAAGCAGAAAAAGAGAAAAAAAAAGAAGGAATGACAACAATGTCAATGAGAGAAAGAAGGGTAATGACGGCTCCACTTTGCAGAGGCATCATGCATTACTTGGGTAGTTAAGCGCGAGGAGGCTCTGAGGGCTTAGCGTTTCCGTGAGGCTGAGGCCTACGTTTTGACTCTGAGAGAAGAGGCCAATTAGGCCATTAATGTGAGCGCTGACGGGCGGATTACTCCCCCAGCTTGGCTGCCCCTTTAAAAAAAAACAGGCAGTAATAACAATAAAGCCAGTAATAACCCAGATCTTAAAAAGCCAGCTGCGACCGGGCAGGGAGTTGTTCTCCAAGTTCTCATCTCAAACATACTGTACGGTGGATTTCTCAGCGCTTTTGGCGTCACAGCCTAATGTCCTTCACAGCTGGCTTCACATGTTTTGAAGCTGCCAAACAGCCATCTGTACACTTCCCGGGCCCATTGTTTTCAATCTCAGACTTCAGAGTTTGAAGCCATTGTTCAGTCACGTAGGAAGTTTTGCATTTTCAATCAGCAAGATGCTTACCTTGAAGTCTCAAGGTGAACGGAAGCCAGAGATGACCCGGCTGCACACCTACAACACATGCTCAGCCCGGCACGGATACCATGTAAACTCATGCATGTTGACATGGCGTGCTTGCATCGGGAGGCCCGCGACATCCTCGTTGTACTCTGCTACTTGCAGGTTTACAGTTACAGGCCAGAAGTCAGGGGTGACGGGGTCAGGCCTGGGCTCTTCTCACAATCACACAGGTGTGCTATTGAGCTCCAGTCAGCTGCAGCACAGGGACATCCACCTTGTTACTCAATTAAGAACAGAGATCAACAAACACACACACACAAATGCATGTATTCACATGCACATGTGGTCATGACCACTCTTTGGACCCCATGTAGTTTGGGTATTCTCTTACTGAGTTGGGAATAGGAGCGAGGAATCCGAGCAGCGTTGCGTCCCGAAGACAAAAGGAGAGGTGGCCTCAGGGCTCGGGCTAAGGAAGCTGCAGGTTTGGCCCATCAACCTCCAGGTCCTTGAGGAGCCCCTTTTAAGCAGCCAGGTGTTCCAACAGGAGGGACTTTTGTGAAGTGCTGGGACGGATCAGAAAGAGTGCACATATCAGTTGGTTTTAAGCTTTCTGATCAAAAATGTGTTAGCGGGGGTTCAACAGTTTTCAGCATTCAAACACAATTCTTTGCATTACCAAGAAGTACTTTCTTGACTTTTTCTTTATTTCACATTTCTCTCAATTGTCTTCCCTATCAAGTCCTGTACTTGTCCGATATTTAGTTGTTCAAATACGGCACAATTTCCTTCAGAGTTCAGAATTCATTGACACAATTCCAGCACTCCTGTTTCTACTTCTTCCCAAGGCAAGTCTCTTTCAAGTGCTGGAACACAACTTTTTCAGGTCATTCCCAGAGTTGTGTACCACAAACAAACCCATGTCCTTCACTCCTCCATGTTCCAGATTACAGATAAAACACCTGCACTACTGACATGACCTCCAGTAATGCCTTTCACTATACTTTTCCTTGCCACCCAACCACACGCACACCAACACACACTCAAGTGTTCACATATAATAGAAAATCAGGGATTTGAAGGAAAAATAGCAGCAGTCTGCAGCTGTTATTGACATAACTTAGAGCCTTAGAGGTGCAGTGTCCATTGCATTTTATTCCAGAAGACTTTGAGCGTGGTTCGTGCAGTCCGAACTCCCATATATTAAAAATAAATGATATCTGCTATATTTTGAAAGCCCCAACTTCCTTCTCTCTGGTTCCAGGAAAACATACATCATAGCCGTTGTCGGCCAGAACCAACAGCGTCTGTCTGCCCGTCTGGACCAGCTTGGACCTACTCCCAGGGTCAGAGGTCCAACAATCAGTCCTCGTCTGTCCCCTGTCCCCACATCGCTCCTAAGAGCACTTCCTGAATTTGTTTTGTGACCGGTATCCCTCTGTTTGGTTTGGCCCCCGTTTCAAAAGAAGAATCTGTCAAGAAAAATGAGTGTGGTGCGTAAATAAATCGGATCAGTGTCTAAATTGTTACAGGGACACAAACAAGTTGTAGTTAAAATGACACAGACCTTCTCTGCTTGGACATGGTCAAAACAATATGACTGCAAAAGGTTAAAGAGCAAAATCCGGCGGTTTCTGGTCCAACCAGGTAAACCACATTCAGAGGTGTTTTGAGTTGTGCAACTTCGCAACATGTAGTCAACGATGTGCACGGAAAGCAAAACAGAGAAAGACAGTGGCTGTTAGTGGAATAGTCTGTATATAATGGCCACCATTTTAAATAAAATCCTGTCACTATCATGAGAAATGTTATCCTGTTTATTGTAAGCCAAAATTCATTCAAATGAATTCGTTGTAAATGTGGCATTCGGCCATATGTGACAACTTGTGATCCCGGATACGATAGCAGAATGTTCAACCTGATTCACACTGACTTTATGATTCACAACACACGTTCTGCAGACTTCGACATTGAGAGGAAATGAATGTACAAACCACAGTGGTCACAGCTCTGATTCACAATGTGGGTGACAAGACTTCAGCTTTGTGGGTTCCACACCCGATTCTCTTACACCAAAAGCTTAAATGTAAATGTCAAACAAAGAGAAAAAGCGGTTGTGTTGAGCTTAGTGCCATTTCACATTTTCAGTGACGTTATGTGGCAGGTTCAGATCATCTGTGACATTAACTGGACTCTTGAGCTAATCTGGCCCACGTTGAGATCAGTCTCTTCACTCTAAAGCATCTTACAGGTGATTTCAAATACGAGGCACTTGTTTTCAGGATGAAGAAGACATTTGATAATCATAATGATTGCGATTAAACGTTAAAGTGTAGTGGAGATCTAGAGGCAGGGGAAGCACACTTGTGATTGGACATTCTCAGGTTAGAACACAACCGACAGGTCACCACTGTGGGCCCTTGAGCAAGACCCGTGACCGTAATGTGGCTGCCCAATGCCGAACAAGGAAGTTCCCTGAGGACAGTAATAAAGATTGATAAGTGGTGAAAAGCTAGATGGACTGAGTTGTGTTGGTTTGAGGATGTCTTTCACCTTGCTCAGTAATGGTGGCATTGGGTTGAAAAAGGGAAACATTTGCAGATCAATCAGGAAACAGCTATTTGATATACATCTATCCACCATGAAACTTTACAAATCTAACAAACATAAGGTAAAGGTCAGTGTAGTGTAAACCCTGCCTGTGGTCCGAGTCTCTGACTGGTATGAGAGACATCTAGTCCTGAAGGACATACTCTGTAACCCCCCCCCCCACCAAAAAAAACCCTCCTCTAATTTGTGTTTGTGTCCTGGAGTATACTGCATCAGACACTGACCCCCCTCCCCAGTTAACACCTGGCTCTGCTAGCGTGTCATATCATGACTAATCGTATTAAGCTAATCGCTCCCAGATCAGCAGATCCACGCCGACCCTGACATGACCCCCCGTGACCCGGCCAGGGAACGCTCGCACAGGATCAGACCGTCAACTTATCTCCCCGAAAAAGCCAGACTCCACCCTTTACCGTCGCTTTAGTGGGATACAGGAGGGAGCGGGGATTGGCGGGTGCACGGATATGACCAGATTCCTTTGGGGTGACTGCAAATGACTGTTATGTTATGAACTGGTGGCACTTTGGTTGACCCCCTTTTTTTTTTTTTGCAAAAAAAAGGGGAGTCTGGCTCAGAGAGTCACATAATGAATCAATGAAAGAATCCAAAATAGCAATAACAATCCCACCAGGATGTAGACACAAACCATGTTAAATAGTAAGTTGCATCGAGACGGTAAAATCTCATGAGAAATCGGAGCAGTCTTCTTTCTCCTCACGTCACCCCTCATTCTCTCTTTGTGTCACCCGTCAGGCAGCTCGCTTCTTGGCAGCCATTGGATTTCTCTCCTGGTAAAAGAGCTTTGCACTGTGCCACCAGCTCGTCTGCCAGTCGTGTTTCCACTTCTCTTCCTCCCACACTCGCTCCATCCTCTCATCCCGGCATCTTTGTCCGATTTGCGTCTCCACATCAACCTTCCCACTTTGTCATCTTCAGCGTTGAATTCAAGATGTTTTCCAGCAGAGTTGTTAAATACGTATATGCCTCGAGAAAATAAAATTGAGAGCACCAGAGCACCAGTCTGGTCTGATGAGCTCACGACGTGTCAATCATAATAATATTTGAAGAAATCGTTTTTTGGTAATCATTTGTCTGTCTGAACTAACACATCATTGTTTCCATACAAAAATTGAAAACGAAGGTCCTATTTACCTGACAATGTTTCAGGGAAAACGCATTGTTTTTGCATTTCATTTTTAGAAAGTTTGTGTGTTTACACATTCATGTTTTGAAAAGATGGCCGTTTACTCAGAAACATTTTAAAAATCATGTAGTTTTCATGTTGGGCCACTAATGGCTGCTGATTATTTTTGTATTGAAGCCACACACACATGCAGCAGAGAACAATGGACGATAAACATTAATAATAGGAGAACATAGATATTCTCGGAGAAAGACGACCAGGTTGGATCGTTATTATGGCGACTGTCAACTATAAAACTATCAAGTCCATTATCCATAATAGATCCCTATTTCGATATTTGGATTGATTTATTTGGTGGGTTTTTCTGAATCAACATAATAAGCACATTTTTCAAAAAACATGTTCGTTATAATTTACAGTGGAACTCATTCTGATATGATTAGAAAAAAATGCTGCTGGGTTGTTTTGAATTGACTTGCATTGAGTTAATTTTTTCGGAAACAATAATTGCTTTGCTTTTAAGAAACTGACAAAAACCGTCAGTTTGTTTTTTTATTAGAAGGAAGAAATGACAAAGCTTTTTTTGTTGCTCATTTTCAAGCTCAGATTGGCTACAAATCAATAAACATCCGACAACTTAAGTGACAAGACAAATAAAGTATTCAGAGTAACCAAGCAATATGTTTTACATACATATATAGTTGATCAGTATACAACCAATTTATTGAACTTCAGCTTGTTTGTTTTTAGTCATTATGAATTTAAAATCTGCTATTTAACTACACATACATAAATATTGATCTTTTTTATCATCGGGTTCTGTTTTCCAGATTGAAACACTAACTTAATTTACAGCTGAGGCCTTAAACAGACAGAGTGGCAGTCAGCTCATGTTGGCCGCCGGTGCCACGCTCAGTGTGGACCTTTCCTGCCAAGCCAAACACAACACAGGCCGCGACCGGCGAGCGAGAGCCTCCTTTCATTTAAAGCAGTGCCACGGCCCCCACCACCTCTTCCTCCACTCCGTTTTCTCTCCTTCCCACTTTTCTGTCCCAGTGTGCGAAGGGGAGGGGGGGGGGGGGGGGGGGGGGGCGGCGGTGGGGGTCAGGCGGAGGTTACTCAAATACAGCGGGCTTAGCCTCTCCATACTGTCCATTAACTATCAAAACATGTGTGAGCACCGGCCAGGATGAGAGCGCCCTGCTCTGGCTGCCATTGTTTTCCTGCCTGTGTTAACTTTTTTTATTTTAAGCTTTATTTGTACAGGGGAAGAGTTGAGCGAGCAACACATACTTTTCCAGCCTCGTATTGGCAGTGTTATGACAGGTCAGTATACAGTACATTAATACCGTCACTATGCAGCTCTACTTGCAGCTCAGCGTTTACCATTGAAGAAGTCTAGTATTGATCATTACTGGAGGCAACCTACTTGACTAAATGCTGTCACGTGGCAGTAGTTTAACGGTGTCTCCATTAGAGTTCTCAGAGGTCCACAAGCCTCAACCACACATTTCAGTTACATGGCCATACTGGTAAAATTACTGGTAAAATGAATAAATGTATTAAGTTTTTCTTTGTGTTGGTGTAGAACACGTTGATATTCTCACAAAACTGAATAATTACTCCATAAAATTATATTAAAGACCAAATTTAATCAAAACTTCTGATCAAAATAAAGTTAAATACCCCCAAAAACCACTTAGCTAATGCGGCAGCATGGCTCGGTTGGTAGAACGGTTATCTCCCAATTGAAAGGTTGTGGGTTGGATTCCTTAAACTGAAGCAGATATTTAGGTAAGGTTAGGCAACCCATACCATCTTTTCTATGGTGGCTGAATACCTAAAGCATTTTAAATAATGTAAATTTTTGCCTAAACTATTAACTTTTCCCCAAATCTGACAAGATTCCATTCCTTTATGCTTCAGACAAGCTTATATTCCTACTCTCTTGAGTCTTTGCTTTCATTTGCTGTATAGGTTGTATTTTTAACATGAAGTGAAAGAGTGCAAGCATCCAAAACATGTCAAGAAGTTTTTTGAAGTGATTATGTGGATTTTTCGTTTTAAAAGGATTACCCCAAATTATGGTCATGATTGTTTAATACAAAAACAACTATTTCTTCAACCAAACCAACTGTTTTTTGGGGCTTAAAAACTTCAGAATGTTATGTATGTAACACAATACATTATCTCTTAACCAGGACAAAAATTATGTGATTTCAGTCCAAATAGTGATCTTTTTTCTTTTGTTGGTGTTAAAATGTTTCATCCAAACCTAAGGAAAATATTTTGGAAATTATATAATTTCACCTCACCTCTAACCAATTTCTAAATGTTGGGTTGAATTGGTCTTAATGTCGAGTCTGGATCGGACTCCTTGAGATTAAATGTGGGTTGAGTGGGCAAATAAAGACAATATATACTCATGAGATGTATATGCTTATCTATCTCCACAGTCCCTGAACTGAAACAGCCATAACACATGGCAAACGGCAGCCATTCGTCTCCATGAGGGAAGCAGCACAGGGCTGCAGACTGCGGGCACTGACAGGTTTATATTGGTGATATTCCGTCACTCGTTCGGCTGCATTAGTGTTTCAACACCACGCTTTTAAAACATCTTTATGAATGGCATAAAACGTCGGATCAGGCCGTAATACATCTCCATACGAGCCCTCTAAAGTTCCTTTTCTCAGTGTGCAGACAGACATGCCGTGCTCCCAGCGCTGTCCCCACTTCCGATCTCTCTAATGTTTTTCAGTCATAATATATCTGGCTCTGACTTTCTAAAGCAAACAATGCTGTGGGGACCGAGTCCTCCAATAACACTTTGTCAGTTCCAATCAGGCCTGAAATATGACTCAACTGTCTGTGCCTCCCCGTGCTCAAAGTACTCCCCTTCAGCCCCCCCCATTTCCTCTCGCTTGCTTATTCTCCCTTTGCTGTTCTTTCCTTCAGCCTTGCAGTCTCTTACAGTGACAGCAGTCCTTCTGCCACTACATTTATTAATAACTCAAGGAAACTGGAGGCCTTTCTTCAATCCAAACAAACACTTTGGGGAGTAAAACCATGCAGAACAATACGATTTGTAGAGACCAACCAGTTTAGGCCTCGTTTCTACGACAACGTTTCAGGTGAAAGCACATGCATTTTGCATTAGTTTACACGGAAATGGCAGAAATGCTGAAAACAATGCAGTTTTCCTGTAGAACCACTGGTGGGTGATGTTTGTTTGTATAATGAAACCACACATTCCTGCAGCAGAGAAGGATCTAAACAATCCGCTCTAAACATTAACACTGGGAGAACACGGACATTCTGACGGACAGTTGGATTATCATTACGGTGACTGTGAAATTAAAACTACTAAGCCCAGGAGAATCTGGACTGGGAGGCATGACCCAACGGAGGAAACATTGTTCTGATTGTCTCTACTGAGCATGTGCAGAACAACTAATAGTGCAACGCAGTAGCAACATTTCAGAAAAGTTGCATTTTACCCAATTTACACAGAGACGGAACATTTTCGAAAAGTTCCACCTTGGGA
The DNA here is from genome assembly GCF_963422515.1 of Blennius ocellaris. Lineage (NCBI taxonomy): Eukaryota > Metazoa > Chordata > Actinopteri > Blenniiformes > Blenniidae > Blennius > Blennius ocellaris. The sequence goes on along the minus strand of NC_137671.1, from coordinate 16,465,723 downwards.
TCCCTTTCTAAAAAGTTGCGTTTTCAGTGCCTCCGGGCACTCTTTTCATGTAAACAGACCCCCAAAATGCAACAAGAGTTTTGTGAACGGGGCCTTAGAAGTAATTATGTTTGAACCAAACCATAGTTAGGTCACAAAGCTCCAACTGAAAATACAGCTTTTTGAAACTGACATAAATGAGGGAAATGCTTCTGCTGGGCTGGTGAGTAGTTGTGCACATGCTCAGTGGATGGACAATAAGAACAATGTTTCCGCATCATGACTCCCAGTCCATATTCTTCTGGGACTTTTTCTTCTGAGTAGTTTTATCGTTGACAATCACTGTTGACAGACATAACAAACCAACTGACCCATAAAAACTAAAACAGGGACTTCAATTTTCTGAAATAAGAGTAAAACCCGAAGCAGTCTTGTACATAACTAAACCAACTAGTTTTACAACAGTCATATTAAGTCTTATCTAAAAGTTATAAAACTATGATGAAACCTTGTGATTGGGTGGTCAGAAGGCATTTAGATGCATCCTCTTTATCCATGAGCATCGTGCTCTCAGGCTTTGGAGAACCAGTGGGGTCAGATTCACTCCCAAAGGAATCAGATGGTTTTGGGGTCAAGACACTTTGCAGGCCAGTCCAGCTCTTCACCCACTTTGAAAAAACAAAACCAATCATGTTTTGCTTTGTGTTCTGGTGTGAAAACAAGGAATGCCCTTCCCCAAATTGTTGCCAGAAGCCTGGAAGCAGACTGTTGTCTGAAATAACACAGATTCCACTTACACGTCGGCAGTTTGTATGTTTTAGGGACATTAGTTGACTATCAGCTATCACAAAGAAAAACTACACAAACTAACTCGCCTTTTTGTACAACGGCCAAATTTAACGTTCATGGCCAAAAAGACTTTTCAAATGCAGCCACGCGGAAACTTTCTTGATCTCCAATAGTGAACCTGTTCAACCGAGATGTATGAAATGACTCGGGTCACCTGGGACCACAGTGAGGCTTCTACCTGGTCTGATTGAAAGTGCAAGGCTGTGCCCAGACCATGAAAAACTTCTCAGACCAAAGGCAAGTTATCCCCTCAAAAAAAAAATGGTGGGGGTGAAATGATTGCATATTTTGACTATCCTGGGAAGTGATCTGCAGCAAAGCGAAAAAAACACCCCAAAACATCTTGTGAAATCTGATTGCCTTCAAGTCTTTGTAGGTATGCTTGAATGAGCCGACCCCACCTTTACTTGTTGCCCTTTTCTTTTTAGCGTGTTAGCCTGTGGCTATGCTAATCACAGCAGCCCCTCCCCCCCCCCACTTGATCCCACACCCTTCGTTCTACGAGGAGGAAGCCTGGACCACAGAGTGAGCATGTTCTCTTCACGCATGATTAACGCTGTTGAGAACGGCGAGGATAGACCACCTCAAAGAGAGAGCTGCCCCAACTTCAAAGTCTCGCCACTCAGAAAGAGAGGCTGCCCCTGTGTGTGCCCCCTTACACACATACACACACACTAATATAAAATGACCTCGACTCCGCTTGTAAATACACACACACACACACACACACAGACACACACACACACACGGAAATCTAACAAATGTCTTGGGGGGTTTTTAACCGGCGTTATTGGTGAATGATTGGCCGGCGGTGATGGGGGGTGTAACCCTGCTCCCGTTTTACGACGATACACTCTGTAAACTTTACTTTCTGATCAAATACACTGTTTGAGAGCAACACTTGACTGATTTTGAAGGACTGCTGCAGATTTGTTTGAGGTGCACCAACAGGTTCATTTGGTTAATGCACAAATACCTTGATTTGCTTCATGATTTAATCTGTTGCTTTGCACAAGAAGAGCTCTGGGGTGAGTAAACTACACCACTTTTAATATACCAGTTTAGTACACTGGACATTCCAGTATTTTCATGCTATTTGTTATGGTACATGATGCAACATGTTGGGGGTGCTTTTTTAGATTTATTTGAAATATATAATTTTGAAATCCTATTAAAACTATTTACCTCATTTGTACACACCACAGAACTTTAGACAATTCTACACCACACAACATGGTAGACCAGATATTACTGAAGTACACATCACTTTATGTGTGGTACACTATGGTATGCAAGATGGTAACCCATTTAAGTGAGGTAGACACCATTGTACAGAAGATATTGCTGTCATACAGATGATAGTCCACCAAATAATACGGCACACACCATGGTACCTCACATAATAATGTGATATACACCTCATATTACTATGGTGTACAGCCTGAAACATCAGATTTTAGTATGGTAGCCCCATGCTACACATTACTGTGCACCAGACATTACTGTGGTGACGATAAAGACATGTAAGATATTACTGTGGTACACAGTTTTAAGGTCTATGTCTTGTTTCGGCCCCTTAAAGTCTTGGTCTCACGTTAGGTGGACTTGACTGCAACACTATCATATGATACTGTAAAACACTATATGGTACAACAAGTGGTAATTTGGTGCACACTGCAGTACTTCACATTATTCTATACCAGAAAGGACCAAAGTACACAACCTGGTATAACAGATATGAGTATGGTACAAACATTGGCACACTTACTAGTCTGCCACGCACACCAATTATTATGGTGGTACACACCACAGGACACTGGTTATTACGGTGGTACATACATGACACACCAGTTATTACAGTGGTACAGACCATGGTATGCCAATTACAACTGAAATATACAGAGTGGTACATTAGGCACAGCTATATTAGACAGTACATAACTAACATAACTATAACTATGTTGTGATGGTATTGGCGTACACCCAACAAAACAAGTTACACTGGCAATTTATTAAGCTCAAATCTCAAGATCAACACGTCATTAATTGAGGGTGAAAAGTAGCTCAGATGTTTTTCTTTCTTTTAACTGCCAATCACAGGCCTGACGTGTCTTTGTCTCTAATAGTGAAGCGACGAGGTCAACTCACATTTCCTAGAAAGCTTTTACCAGTGCGGTGTGTGTGTGCGTGTGTGTGTGTGTGTGTGTGTGTGTGTGTGTGTGTGTGTGTGTGTTCAGCATGGATGTGGAATTTGGCCCGAGGCGCGGCGATGGACTCTCACTTTCAACTGACAGAAACAGTGACTGGGAGGGAGGAGAAAGTGTTCCACCTTTACCTGACAGACCAAAAGCCCACATAATACACCTTTCATGGCTTGATGTGAATGCATAAACAGAGGGAGCTTCTGGATGTGGTACGGTGACGTGAGTTCGTGTTGCCATCCTCCTGTCGAGGGCCCCTATCCAAACAAAACTTAAGTTACCTACAATTCTCTGTTAATCTTGTGGGATTATTCCTGAATGTACAATTCAGAGTCTCCATGTATCCTCCGGTGTTTCCCCGTTAGAGAAGATTTTGGTGATTGATGACTGTAAATATGCATCATCATGCACGAAGCTTTTAAAGACCGGTTGGTATAAACTAACAGGGATTCTGTTAAAAACGATGCTTTCTGACGCAGTGGCAGCACAATACCACCGGCTGAACTCCCCCAGCGCAGCACTTTCCTCACCTCTTCCACCTTTTTGCTCTCTATTTAAGCTCAACATTCCCTCGCAGCCAATCGGCTTTTAGCACACAACTTCCTGGATTATGACACTCCGCCCACTTCTGGCTGAGGGGACGGTGCTTACATAACCTCTGACCCCTCTAATGCATTAATTGAGGGGGAACTATGTGTGGGTCCATTTATAGTGATGGAGAGTCTCAGTAATTGCCCAGTGACCCAAATGATCTTTTTCATCGTTGCTCTCTTTCTGCCACTGAGACCCGGCCGGCTTTTCAAACTGCTGCCACATTGTGTTGTTGTTCCCTTGCACGCACGGGGGCTTTAGAGGAGCCCAGGCTCTGTAATGATGCAGCTGGAAACCCGTGTTCAATGGCTTCGCCACACTTCGTATGAGATGAACGATGTTTTCATATTTTTGTAAGAAAATAACAGAAATGTCAAGTAATCTATCACAGATTGGACACAATATGAAGTTTAATGCATTTTCCAAAGGGATTTACATAAAGACACTTTGGATGGGTGGTCTTGTTTATGTGAATAAATATAAATTGTTAGTTTGTAGGCCTCAGTTTGATGTTTCAGAAAATATAAATACAGATTTTTTTTTTTTTTTAACTCTAAACTTTTTCGGACATTTGAAGCTGAAATTTAAAGTTAGATGTCTTTTTAAACTGGGGATATTGAACATTTTACATAGTTATAACTAGTTTTATTGAAAATCAATGTGAATGTTTTTAAAAGCTTCAACATGTTGGCGAAAAGACGACATGTTTGTAAATCAGAAAAAAAAAACCTTAAATGGTGAAAGTTAGACTGAAACTGAATGTGAAAATATATTGAAAAATGATTAAACTATTAGGTTCAATATGAATAAAAAGTGTAAATAAGAGTTAGCTATCTTTCATGGCCATGAAAGATAAACAAGCATTAGCCTCCAAAGCCTGCTTTCAGGGGGATTTATAAAAACATGCAGAATGTAAAACCTATAGAGTTTCTTGGGACATTTCACTGTATTTTGCACCAGAAGGTTTCATTAAAAGTGGATTTATGTTGATTGTAGTAATTTCTTGAAATAATGATTTGTGAAAACATCAAGTTTTTCATCACATATAGTCTGCGCCACCAAAGAGAAAAACTTTGAAGTATCCAATTAAAAGGTTGATTCTGGCTCTATTTAACCAGCCTAGCCCATTTAACATGAAACGAAAGTGTTTTCAACGCCACTAATTTGATGAATGTGGTTGTTGCCTTCAGATGTTTATGAGTTATGGCGAGGGCAGAAAACATGTGTCAATATTGATTATCACTACTGACTCCCAGAGAGCCTGTCCATCAATTAGGCGTCGGCCTCCTTCTCCCCGCTGCAGACATAGCAATAACAAACCGGCTGCAGGAGGAACTCCTCCAGCCCGCTAATTAATGACGGCTTTATTTTCCTTCTGCACGGTGCGGACGTTCACAACCACCAACACACACTCACACGGCCGTGCGAACGTAACGATGAAAACTGGCCTTCAAAGAGGGAAGGAGGAGAAAATGTAAAACTAATATAGACGTTCCCATAGAGAGAGGGTTGCATCATGCAGCCGACAGTGGCGAGTTGGCAGAGTGGTCCCGTATGGCCTCATCTTTAGGACCCCCCCCCCCCCCCCCCCCCGAGTGCATTAAGAAATTAATGTTCACCCTGGGATCTCTCCAAACCTCAGACTTAACTGCAGCTCTGCATGTGAGTGTGTGCGTGGGCAGAAAACGGGAGTCCAAACGAGTCAGGAGGTCGGCCATTGAGGTCAGTAATTGATAGCGGCCTTGTTTTTCGATCCCCGCACCCCCTCTCGGCGCCTTCTGTCAGCCAAACACAACCGGCCCCAAATAGCAATCTAAAGCAAACACTCCACACCGTCTCGCCTGCAAATCTGCCATAAAAACCTTCCAGTGGCAGTGGTTTTGGAGGTTTTTTGTGCTGTCGACTGGTGGTTGGAAACAGTACAAACAGGAAAACAGCACGCCGGATCCGACAACAGGAAGTTGACTTTCAGATTAGGATCTGGGATTCTGGTATGAACAGTCAGAAATATGACGACCAAGAAAAGTAAAGGATGGCAGTAATGGGATTGTTTGCATTGGAATTGTTTTCACTGGGGATTCATGGACTGTTAATGTTTTGTTTTTATAAAATAATGACAAAGAATGAATCTGCAGAGAAGAAGTCATATTATATGAATATTTTAGCCCATTAGACCACCTTAGCATTCAACTAAGCCTAGATTTCCAAATTTAGTGCTATTTACTTTCATATTCATTTGTTTTGGTTCAAAAACGGAATTGATTCATATAAAAATACTTTTTTTTTTATACCAAGATAACTTTTGTTGAGGACGACCCTCTCAAATACTTTATCTTCATGTAGCCTCAAACAAAAACTGTCACAAATGTAAACTGGAAAAAAAACAGAGAGGGCATGTCTTTTCACAGAAATGTATTTTATTAATTTACTCAAAGTCAAGAAAGTATTTTGAAATAAAACTCAGCTCTGAAATTGTTCCGCAAATCAAATACAGGTCGGGTTTTGTCACCTTCTAAATAGATGATCCCAAATAAATAGGTTTTCTTCTTAAGTTTATCCAAAGTTAACATGATCCTGTATACTACAACACAAGTACAAAAACTGAAATGATGATAAATGACAACTATGTCTCAATGTTCAAGCTTTAAACAATCTGAGACATTTTCAATGTTTATTAAAATATGAGGGAGAAATATTTAAAACCTTTAAATGAGTATATATCCCCCCCCCCAAAACGTGTGAGAGTAACAATAGAAAGTCTGATGTAAGCTGATGATATGTTGATATTCAGTCAATCCCTTAAAGATCAAACATCCTGTAGACAAATAAGTGAGGGAATTAGGAAAGTCAATGACGATCCCCGAACATGATGTTCTTTCACAAGTCTTAAACTCAACATAAGTTGTGTCCACATGAGAGCTGGAGGCTTCAGGTCAGTAAACACGAGTCTTGCTTCCTCCTTTAACCTGCATCTTTATGTGGTTAATAGCCAACACATACATGCACGCACATATTTATACAAACACCAGTGTACACATTCCTACATTCCCCCGGAGGAGGCCTCAAAGTGAGTGCTCAGTCGTTTCCCACTTGACTTCAGATGAATCACTGGAATAATGTTTTCTCTTAAGGAATAAGGTATTCGGTGCCTTAACTTGGTATTTAATCAAATGTGATACGATTGTTTCAGATCTCTATTTTTTTTCTGTCAATTCATAAAATTGTCCCAAAGGGATTAATACAGTATGAAAATATAAAAACTGTGCAGCATATTGAAATATCATCATTACCTTAATATTAATGTTCACAATGTAGATATTCCAGCAGACTGGACTGAGAAAAATGGATGTTTGTTTGGTTAGGTTAAGCTTTGTTTATCAGTCAATCACCTGATGAATTGATTGATTCTTGATTTAGTATTTCCATCCAAACAGACAGTGGAAGAACTACCTGTCATTAAAAATATTCAAGAAGCTCTACTTCCTGGGTACTTTCGTATCACTTTACTTGTCTGGGAGGTTTTCTGAAGCCTATTTGATTGTTTTAGTATTTCCTGTGGCTCGAAAGTAATTCATATAGATTAAGTTTCATTTATTTATTAAACTATAACACAATTGCTATTAAGAAAACGTAGACTTGATTGTCATGATCTCACTCATGATTAAACTTCAGGGCAGAACAGTCAGATATTTACAAGTTTAGGACTATTAAACACGTTTTAAATGTGTTTAATGGTCATAACATTATACAATGAATGTCCGGACCAGCCCAGTAATTCATGGGAAACTAGTCTCTGAAATGCATGTGTGAAACAGCTGCACACATGGAAGAAATAACGGGGTATTACATTATTACACACCGACTGAATTGCCCTGAAACACAACAGCTTTAAGCAACAAGTCATCAGGAACGTGTTCTCTCAGGCTCTCTGATGAGACGCAGCCCGTTCACTTCTGTTCTGAATTCCACGACTCTCCTCTCAATGCTAATGCTAACTTCGGATGGCTAGCCGCTAATGCTGCTAATGGGAGCCTTCATTAATGGGCTGCTTGCAAATGTAACCTGTTATTTCCTGTTGACTGCAGACTGATGGAGTAAAAACTCTCAGTTCTGGTGCTTGTGGTGAGGCAGCGACACGCGTTCTGTGGACTTACATTTGCAGAGCAAAAAAAGGCAAACATCTTGCGAAACATTGCCCGGACTGCTTGTGTGTGTGTGTGTGTGGCCATATTTTTCTCCCCCCTGCGGTTTGTTCATATTCTAATCAGTATGTTTCCTGCCTTCGTTGATCAGGCCCTGATAACGACTCCTACACGGCGTCTCCTCAGCAGATGCACAGGACAGATTTGGGGGGACTTTGCAAAAAAGAAAGGAACCAAATGAGAAAGTGCGAGGCGGCACAGGCTGAGAAAATCTCTCCGAAATACTTCTCACATGCGTGTTAACCGGAGTGTGGTAATCGATGAATTGTGCGTGTGCTGGATCAAAACCCAGAGCTTAGCCCAAGATGGATATCAGCACGCACAGTTTCAGTGTGGCGTTGGTCTCCTGTTATGTATCAGATACCAGTCGCTGTTATCCGCTCGCACTTCCTGATCACTGCGACATAAAAGCTTTAATTATAGCTTATTTTGAATAGCCTTTTTAGCTCATTCAGTATTTTTACATGGTTTGTTATAGATGCTTGGGAACATTTGAGTTTGAAGATTGTTTACGATAAAAGAGTCAAAATATCTATTTTTGACTTCCCCTGACAATAATGAAATATTAAAAAAAACAAAACAAGTATATGCATGTTGTAATAACCTTCCTCATAAAAAGCTTTTTTTTTCCACTTTGGCCTTATAAATAAAAGAAGATGCATTTCTACAAACACTAGTTCCTTTGTTTAGTTCTCCCACAACGTTTTTATATTTTATTGTTTTGTTTCCTGCCAGGCTTTATTGAATGTTAGGATTATAATTCAGGGGAAAATTAATTTTGTTTTGCTTGTCAGCAGTCGATCTTTAAAAGGTAGTCATCAATATGGGATGTTTGTTTAAAAAAAAAGTCACTTAAATAACCAAAAAATCTGTTCTTTTTGACATTAAAATGGCTTCATTTTGTTGATTTTGTTGAAAACTAATCAGATTTTTCTTGAAAGATGGCAAATTTAAGACGCTGAATAAAAGAGCTCCATGTTCTTAGTGTAGTTTTATGTGGAGGGTAAAACTGGACCGGACCATCTTCCAAACCTAAAACAAGTTTTAGTTTTCTAAGAGCCTCGGCTGGGATTCTAAGCAGGAAATCGAAAGTCAAAGAGCTTCAGCTGTCTTATCTGGCGGCGGCGGCGGCGCTCCACTGTGGGGCCTCACATGTGTGCTCATGTGAGGCCATTACACGGGGAAGCAGAAGCACCATCATCTCTGCTGTAGCAGAACGAGCGGCCAGAATATTCCTCACCTTCTTCCTGTTTCCTATCGATTCCTATCACTTTAGGCTAACACGCATCCCGCGCCGCCGCCGTCACACCTGCACTGTGTATACACGGCTACATACATTTGAATGCATATTGGATCCACATAGGAGGCTTCCGCCATCAGTGTGCACAGCCGCGGCGCCGTGCGGGGGATAATTTGATGAATCCAAATGGTGCAAGGCCAGCAAGGAGCCGACGCTTCCCTTCTGTGGTGCTTTCGCAGCTTGCGGTACGCGAGCGTCGCTCCGGCCTGATTTGGAGACGAGGGGGCGGTTAGCATGTTTGCATGATGTAATTTTAATAAAAACATGGATTTCTCTGCATTTCAAAGTGTCGATGTTTGCAATTCAATGCCACCTCGGGTGCAACTTATCAAAAAGGAAAAAAAAGAGATTTGCACCTTTATGTGTCGCTTCTTTATGGTTTAAATGAAGTGAACGTTTACATGAGCCTTAGGATTTTATCGTGAAGATATTCATTTTTTCACTCCACAAATATTTGTATGAACATTAGCATTAGACATTTTGAAAGCTCCGCCATTGATAATCTTTTATCGTTATCCTCTGTGTTTTCATGCCGTCTTGTGTGTGAACTGAAGACATTGTGTATTTACATTAGCATTAGGAAACAAAGGCTCCACCTTCTGGTCGCCTGTCTTTTTAGGAGTCAAATCTTCGAAATGTACGATCACTGATTTAAACAGATTGAGACGCAAAATGCAAAATGAGCATTAGGAGTTTTGATCATTCTTAAATGGACTTTCTCCTATTTAGCCAATTTTGAAGCCGATTTATTATTTGCATGTTTTTGCACCATGTGTAACTTTTCAAATATATTCAGACTTCATAGTTTAAAACATGTAGATGTAAAATGTTACATTAGCATTAGTAATATAAGCTTCTAACAACCCTGGTCTTTTTTTAACCAACAAATAACGTTTCTTGTTTGAGCCAACACTTAATTTAAATTTTAAGAAAAGGAAGTGTCAACATGTGTTTATATCAGCATTAGGAATTTTTAATTACTGACTGAATTCAACAATTTCAAACAGTTTTGGGTCAATCTTTAATATGTCTGATTACCATGCGAGTCAAGTTACTGTCAATGTACTTTTATGCCACCTTGTGTGCCATTTATCAGAAAGAGTTGTGATCGTCATTAAATAAAGTTAATTTTAAGTGTTTATTTGGGTTTTGTTTCTTCATGCCACTTTTTGTTTGACTTATCAGAAAATATATTTACCTTGTATAACTTCAAAGTGTGTTCAAATCAGCATTGGGATTAATTTTTTTTATACATTTTGTGATAAATCCACGATTGCGATTGACATGTGGGTCGAGGTTAGCTCTTTCTTCCCACCTTGTATGTCAAACAATATTTCACACTTATCAACATCAACATTAGGAACTTTTGAAGTTTTCACCCAAAAATCATTTAAGTGAAACTTTTCTGTCTATGGAATCAAACCTTTATATTGATCAGTGTTTGAGCAGGATATCTGTGCTGCCATTGCAGAGACTTGGGATGTTCAAAGGTTTATGCATCTCTATAGAGAAGAACTTTTAAAGTGGATTGACATTAGCATTATGAATTCTTGAGTTTCCTATAAATTGTGTCTGTAGGGGTTAGCTCTTTCTTTCCACCTTATGAGACTCAGTAAAGAAAATAGTCATGCTTTTCGACATCACCATTAGGAACTGTAGAAAGATTTATACAGAAATCACCTAGTTTTTCTGTCTTTGGGATCAAACCTTCATATTGATCAATGTTTGAGCAGGAATTACGTAACAGCGCTGACTTATTTGGGACCTATTAAGATGTTCAAACGTGTATGTATCTCCATACAGTCTGAGTGAAGTCAATTCAAAGTGTGATCACATTAGCATGTTCTTTTCTTTTTGTAATCTCAAGATAACTCCTTCAGTATTTGAGATTGCAGTGTGTGCAAGGTTAGCGCTTCCCTTACATTAGACACTTATCAAACATGTTCCACATTTTTGACACTAGCATTATGAACTACGAACTTCTAAGTGCATTTGATTGGACCATTTTAGAAAGTATTAACATATGCATTATGAATTCTGGGGTCAAACCTCAACATTTTCAACCAATATGTAACTTCTTATGCCACTTTCTGTTCAGTTTTTAACACATGACTTTACAGCTTAAATGTAAATAAATGATGTTTACATTACCATTTCAGTTCTTTATTTATTTTACTTTTTTGAGGTCAAACCTTGAATATTGACTAATATTTGACCAGGCTATATCTGTGCAGCCTTTGTTGGACTTGTTTGAAAGCATCATAAGCATTAGGACATTTGGGGTTAAACTTCAGCCTTTTCCATCATTAAGTCGACCAATATTTATATTTTCACACCACCTTCTGTACAAACTTTTAACATATCACTTTACAGCTTGAATGAAGTAAATAAACTCTATTTATGTTATCATTATGTTGTTTTTTTTAGGTTCTTACTATAACTTTACCTTTTTTTTCTCCCTCTTTCGAGGTCGAACCTTCAATATTCGATTTCTTTTCAAGTGCAGTCACCTATCTCGGTAATACATTTTTCCACATCTGTAAAGTTTATTTTGGTGACTTCATTGGCTTTTTTTCTCCCAGGTGGAGGGAAGGGAAGTCATTACAGCTCAGTGCTCCAGCCCGCCCGCCTCCATCGACACAAGCCAGGAGAGAAAAGTACAGAACGTCGACAGCTATCTCTCAAATTTCATCAGCGCGCTGTCTTCTCTGGAGACTCCATTTGTGTAGTAAACATCTTAAAAGGTTCCCCTGGCTCCCCCCTCTCTCTTTCTTCTCCCCGATATTTATTTATTTACCCCTTTCTCTCTCTTTCAGATTTATTTTTTTAAACTGCTTGACTCCTAAAATACAGATATCAGAGTTGGGGCCCTGTGAGTTTTTGAAAAATGAGCATATTACTTCCTACATCTCCCTTTCCTTATTTTTTTTTTTTTTTTTGTCACAATAAATATTTCCATTTATATGCAAATTATTATCTACTGACCAAGAATGGATAAAAACTGGTCTTGTTTTCATTGTGGTGCGAGGAGCGTGTGAGTGTGAAGGCGGGAAGTGTCGGGAGCTGGGAGAGCAGCTCCTCATTTAAAGAGTAAATAATCTCCCATTGCATTCTATTATTTATACCCCTGGCTTGAAAGGGACTGTATTAACTTATAAGTTATAAGTAGTTAGAAGTTACTTACTTTAAACTGGGGAGGTGTGGAGGGGTGGGGTGGGGTGGGGTGGGGGGGGTTCTGCTTAGCTGACTTCCCCCCAAATTGCTGACATAATTACATGAATGTAATTTTTTATGACTCACAGAAAATCTTGGCATTTTCACTGAAGCAGATAATTAGACTTGGAATAAAGCAGGGGCGGAATAATTAATACATCAAAACTAGATGAACTTTTTCTAATTATTTTTATTTAATCTCCATTCTAATTATTGTTCTAGTCGGCTGAGCGAGATTGCCTTTTCTCATTCAGGGTGTGAAATGCACCCGTAGCGCTCAATCCTCACCCAGTGAAATATCAACTAAGCGTGGAGACGGGAAATCACAGGGTTGCTCACCGCTCTCCTCCTCCTCCTCCTCCTCCTCCCCTCTTCTCTCCTCCTCTCTGATTGAACTGTAATTTAAATTTCTCCATTGCCAACAAACAATTTACATACACCTGCCAGAGTCTTATTTATTTATTTGCTCTTCCTCCTCCTCTTCCTCCACAAGCATCCTCCTCCAAATGTATGGCAATCAATATTTCTCCGGCTTTAAATGAGTTTGTTAATTAGTCTAATGTGGTTTGGATAGAGTTTGTGTGTGCTGTGTGTGCGTGTGTGTGTGTGTGTGTGTGTGTGTGTGTGTGTGTGTGTGTGTGTTTCTTCCCCTCTATCTCTGCATTCAGGAGGAAGGTTCGCTTAAAATAAACCCCGAAGGAAATATCGGTGGAGAGAGTTGCTGACCACAGAGTAAATTCTCCCTACTTATCTGTGGTGTCACTCCACCAAGAAGCCGCCTCTGAAAAAAAAAGGGGGGAATAGCACATCTGATAAGCTTTTAATGCTGATGTAAACATAATTAGCACACACACACACACGCACGCACTATTTCACCATGAAATTCAAGCAAAAGAAGCCGCACACTTACACTTTCCTCTCCAAAGGAGAGGAAAATAAATGAAATATTAGCTCTTGTGCGTCAATTCTAATTCCAAAGCGCCTGTGCACAGAAGACTTCTCCACATAATAACTCACCAGAAGTTCACCTCATTGATCATGCAGTCGCCTTTGTGTAGTCGGGATGAATCTGATGCTCAGATTGCAGAAAGACAGGCAGAGTATGAAGGGTGCGAGGGGGAGGGAGGAGATTAGGAACTAATGCAACTCAGCTAAATAAAATATATAAAGAAATAACACTCATCACAAGCATGAAATTAAAATAATTCTTGCTCTCCTTCAATATCCACATTTCTTATTACAGTCTGTGTATTCACTAGATTAAAATTGCCGCTTGATTAATACACAAAACAAGATCAGATTTAATTAACATCAGATTTAATTGAGGCCCCACAATTCTTTTTTTTTCTTCTTCTCCACATTCAGATAGACGATCGCAAGCTCCCCATAATTAAACAAATGTAAATCTAGCAGCTCCTTTCACCACAAAAAATATAAAAAACAAAAAAAACCCAAAAGAACCCACCAAGACTGATGTGCAAATCTCCTCATTTAAAACAAATATATTGAAGTTATTATTATTCCTTTACATAGATTACAATTTTAACAGAGAAATAATTTGGGAATAATTTAATTAAAGAGATAATAGTGGAAGAAATTCCTCTATATTTTGACCCTGTTTGAATGGATTTGATGACTGCGGGTGCGTATAATTTGCCCAATCTATTTGTGAACATGCACACAAACCTTAATCTAGATTAAGAGCCATCAGGAGAAGAAAAAGAGAGAGAGAGCTCATATCCTCTGTTTAATGAAATCATATTTGTTCACACGCAGGCGTCCTGAAAGCCTCTTAAAACTGCTCTATTTACACGGCTCCACGTAGAGACGCAGTGTCATTTCCACGGCGTTTGCGTCGAAGGCAAGCGGCTTCTGGAGCTCCTGGGTTTGGCCCGTGTCAGGCCCGTTTTATGTTGTCATTTCAGTGATGTGAGGCCCAGTTTCTTATTTCTTGTTTGCGGGAGTTGATATTCCACTCGCGTTTAGTTGTGGTATCATGATCAGACCAGATAGCATTCTCTTATCACTGTGTTGTATTATTTCTATGGGCCAATATTTTCGGTGTTATCAATGCAATCTGGAGTATCTGCTAGGTGTGTGTGTGTGTGTGTGTGTGTGTGTGTGTGTGTGTGTGTGTGTATGCGTGTGTGTGTGGGGATGAGTGTGTGTTCACTCCTGTTCTGCTTGGTGGGACGATGTGTTTAACGCAGGCCGGGATGGAAGGAGCCAAAAAGCCGCAGGGCTCCAATAAGTACGTAGTGCCACCGTGTGTCTGAGGACGGAACTACAGCCTGCCTGGATTGTGCTGTGTGTGTGTGTGCGTGTGTGTGTGTGTGTGTGTGTGTGTGTGTTGCAGGTCCCTACGTGTCATTTTGTGCGTTCTCCATGCAGACGTGCTCTGAAGATGCTTGTTTAAGTTTATTTAAGCAGATTGATGAAATTGAGATCTACGATTCGACTGTGTTCAGCCGGATCAGGTGGAATTATCATGCTACTTATTTTTTTTACTTTTTTTTTCAGTTTGTTTTAACCCCAAAAAAACTCCCAGCAGGGCGAGCCGCCTGCTGGCGCCACACGGATGAAGGCGTCACGCCTGGGCTGAGATTACCTGTGCGGGCGGCCTGTGTGGCTTGTTTATGAATCAGCGTTTTTGTTCCAATTTTCCCCTCCGCTTGTGTCTCTTTGGGGACAGGGGAATGAGGAGGGAGGACAGGAGGGAGGGCGCGAGGGAAGGCCGGCCTGAGCCACACCTTGCCGTGAACGCCTCACCTGGACCTGACCTGCAGACTGTTTATAGCCCCTGCTTTATCTCCATAGCGATAAAGCCTCGTGCTACCACTGTGGAATGAAAACAGGTCGGCTGGCCAGACAGACAGGAGTCGAGGATGTAATGTCTCACACACACACACACACACACACGCACACACACACACACACACACACACACACACAGCTCCAACCTGCTGAGCGGGCCCGAGCCAGTGACCTGCACGGTCGCTTCCGCAAACTTGGAATTAAGAAGAAAAAAAAAAAAAAATCCCCTGCGGGGCCATCGGAGAGCTGAACATCATCACATGTCAAGTATTTTGGAGTTCAAGTCGATTCTCCATCCAACCAGGGTTGACGTCTGTCCAGTAGTTTTCACGTGATTCCATGTCTCTCTCTGTCTCACACACCACACACACACACACACACACACACACACACACACACACACACACACACACACACACACACACACACACACACACCCCGGGAGAGAACAATATGCTGTCAACATTAACAATGGGAGAACTATAAAACTTGAACATGGACTGGGAGTCATGACACTCTCGAGGCTCCCATGTTTGTTATTGTCCATCTACTGAGCATGTGCAGAAGAACTATATTACAGATGTGGTGCACAGGAAAGTTTCCAGAAAGTTTCATTTCCCCAGTTTACTGTTTATGAAAGTTATGCCGTGGGAGCCGTTTTCAAAAAGTTGTGGCAGAAGTCTGTTTCAAGTTGAAATGATTTGCACCTCCTGTAGGTGGTTGTAGCTGGTTCTAACAGGTTTGTTGGTTCAAATCCCACTAGCCAGTGCCCAAGCGAAACCTTTAACCTATTATTTTTCAGATTGCATCAGGAAGTCATGAAACCTGTGCAGAGTTAAACATACAGATATATGATATGCAGGTTCTCACTGTTCTTATTATTTTGTTGACGGTAGGTTGAAAGAAATTCAAAAGAGGCCAACTGATCTATTTCTTCATATCTTTGTGTTGTTGATTCCACTTTAATTCAGCAGCAAACCAATAAATGCTCAAAACTGAGACTCAGGCTTGGATTTCTATAAACCTACATGTATCCAGCCTGTGGCAGCGTCCATGGTGGCTCTCACTCCATGAATAAAAGCTCTTCATGGATGTTTCTGTTAATTGTGCCTCACAACCACAACGTGATTTCCTCTCTCATCAGTTAAAACCTCTTTATTTACCTGTCTTTAACTTCAAAATGAGCATGTTTGAGTGAAATGACTCTACATCAATAGATCATTTGACAATGACAGTGGCTCCGATTCTGAAAACTTTGGGCTGAAGAGAATAATGCTAGGAGTAATTCTAATTCTAATGCCAGAGTGCTTATTCTAAAACGCTGTATATGTTAGGATGCATGAAGAAACTGACACCATATTGAAGGATTTGGAGAAACTGGACCATCAGTCCTGGATGTTTCACCAAAGTTGGTCACTCTTTTTCTTTCTGTCTTTAAATACACACACACACACACACATACACACACACACACACACACACACACACACACACACACACACACACACACACACACATCATCATAGCATCATTATTGTGTCTACTGAGGCCACATTCAAGCTGATTTCTTTCATCTTGAATGGGCCAGAGTGAAAAAATAGTGCCAAAATAACCTTTAGATTTTAAACTTTTCTTTGTGCGGAGAATACGTCACAAGACCAAGCAATCACTACTGAAAATGACTACAATCTCAGTATAAAAGAAACCCGAATGGAAACTTCTTGTCTAACAAAACAGTGAAACGTCAAAGAATCTGTTGCATCATGTCTAAATGTCATTATGCATGATTTGTGGTTTGGCCAGCCGGAAATGGCCCACGTGCTTATGTTTGTCTTTTTTTCATAAAAGTGTCTATTCTGGGGTATATATATATACGGAGTGTGATATGTGTTCATGTTGGACTGAAATAAATCATCTGACGCTGTATCATTGACATAATTCTCTTCTTAGGCTGGATTTCGGCTTTAATTCTTTCCTAAAACTTCCGCAACATGGAAATGTGACGGAAATGTTCATATGAAAGTTTTATTTACATGTATGTTAAATCTTTAAGCATCGATCCTTTCATTACATTTTTTGTGATGCAACAAGCACATTTGAGCTCATTTTTAAGTTCTACAAGAAGACGAAGTGACAGTCAAGTTTTCATCTCCAGCTTCAGTTTGATCCACTCTAATCTATAGATGGTTGATTGATTGTTTTTGATAGGACTTTGTAACCATGTTGCACAATACAAAGCCAGTGTATGGTGGCTTCACGCACGAAAATATATAGTAGCCTACATTTTAACATGATAATGTTTATCAAATTGTCTTAATTAATGATAATTCCTCAGTCTACAGCTACTAATATGTGGAAATTGTATAGAAGCAAAAGCTAATGATTGAAATGAAGTTTAAAATTGAAATTTTAATTATGAGTAGGATTTTAATACATAAAAAGATTAAAAGCAAATGAAGACATATGCATTAACAGTCAGACATTCAGACAGCCTGGCAGAGGCAACAAGTCAGGGTCAGGAATTAGTGTGACAAGTGTTCAGAATCTTTTTGTTATTCCTCCTTTAAAATGATCAAAGCTACAAAGTACTAGTAATATTACTGCAAGTTCAGCTAACAAAGGGAGAAGACAGGGTCCACCTCATATGCATACTTTTAGACTGTGATATTAATTAGACACAACCTATAAATGCACAGAGACATGCAAACGTCACGCAGAACGACCCCGAGTCAAACCTGTAAGATTATGTCCACGTGAACAAAGTGCTAACCACGACGCCTCACCGACTTAGAATAATTGAAATAAAGGCGACATCAGAGTGGTTACAATCTCAATGAATGGATTTGTAAAAAAATAAATGTATTTCTTCTTAGTTATTAGTTACTCTTTCCATACATTTACTCTATTCAGATCAAAATAGAGCAAAAACTAAAAAGTTGATTTTGGTCCAAAAATATCAATGTTTCTCTCCTGATGATGTTTTTAGATATTGAAATAATTCGAGATAAATACAAACACTTGATGTTTATCTCTTGGCCCTCAAACCAGCCCTGGTTTGTTTTTCTTTGTTGTTGTGATTCTCAAACTGTGGTACGCAAACCAGCGGTGAAGTGCAAGCTCCCACTAGTACGAGGTGATGGAAAGTTATTTCTAGATATTTGATCATATTTATTTGAAAATATATAAAATTATCAAAATATAAATGGAGAAATATATGAAGGTATGAGATTTATATTTAATATATATATATAGTTCCATAGATAGAACAGGTGAAGCCTCCACTGCTGCAGGTTCAGGTCAGCCATGTTGGAGCTTGAAGAGCTCAACGTTTTCTCTGGTGGTTCACCTTGTGAGAAGTTTGAGCATTACTGTTGTAGCTCAGTTTGTAAAAGACTCAGTTTATTCATTTTGATTATTTTCACTGGGTGTGTTGTTACTGGCTGTTGTCTGATCAATACAATTTTGTAATATTTAATCGTACATTTATGTGACTTGATGTTTCATCTTCCACATTATTGCATTTTATAGTATTAATCAGAAATTCCCAACAAAATTCACATCATTTGAGGCATGTATTTTGTGCGTGTTGACGTTTCAATATTAAGAGCAGTGTGCAGCCCTGGAGGATAGTTTATATAAACTTTAGTGCTTTGAATGGCAGAGAGGCTTCAACAGAAATGTTAGAAATGTTCCACCTCTTCAACGGTGGCCGGTGTTCACCTGTTCCAGCCACACCCTGCACTCGCTGACAGGCTCGTCTCCAGCGGGCCTCGCCGTGTTTACACGGGAGCGCCAGCGAGCCGGAACATTCTGCGATACCCGACGTGTTTCACATTCAAGTGTCGGGCCGTCGTGACACGCGAGCCAAGCTGGTTCCACGCTAAGGTTCATCGACGGGGGTGGGTGGGGGGGGGGGGGGGGGGTGATCGAATGCGGCGGTGACCGCAGGCTCATAGGGCTGCGATCCCGACCCGCCCCCAAACCAGCGGTTCAATTACCCATCATGCCCTTGACCTTGATGGTCAGCTTGCTTTGGAGGAGGAAGCCTTAGATGTCCAGAGAGGAATAGAAAGTGAAAGAGAAGGGGTGTGTGTGTGTGTGTGTGTGAGAGAGACAGAGCGATGGAGGGGGGGGGGGGGGGGGGGGGGAGGAGAGGGGGGGTGGTGGTGGGCTCAGCCCTGCTCTCTCTTATCTCTCCAGCTTGGTGGAGTTTTAAATTATTCATTCCCTGCTGCTCCCGCCGCCGACTTACACATCTCCATCACACGGCTGCCCGCATCCGCCCGGGGAACAGGCGGTCGCCACGGCAACCTTATCGCAGATCGCAGATTTCGGCTCCAGAAATGAAATAAAAGAGGAAATTGGCTGTATTAGCATAAGAGGAGTCAGCCCGGAGTTGAATACACACATCACCCCCACAACCCCCCCCCCCCCCCACCCCCCAATCCTCCCACCTCCCTCCTCATCCCCCTCCCGCCTCCTCCTCCTCCAAAAGCTCACAGCAACACCCCGCCCCGGCCTCCTCTCCTTATCAGCGCCGTCTGATCACTGCTCTCCCTTTCTATATATATTTTTTCTAATTCCACCCCCCCCCCCCCCCCACCCTCCTCACCCCTCCGCCACCCTTGGCCGTGCGCTCTTTGTTCCTCCTTCTCGCACCCGGAGAGGGATTGGGGAGTGTGTGTGTGTGTGTGTGCGGGGGGGGGGGGGGTTAGACATGGACACTGAGACCTTTGACCTTTATGGGGAGGGTGTAAACAATAAGCAATAACCTGGGAGATGTGACTGTGGCACTGACTGACAGCGCACTTTATTTCCTGTCCAATAGGACCTTTCCCCCCCTCCCTCTTCATCATTTTATTATTGGCGTTTTCTCTTCTTTTTTTAGCCCCCCACTAACCTGTCCTTCATTCCTTGTCCAGCCCGTCGGGATCTACCATCTCCTTTTTTTAGCAGCAGTTTCTGACCTTAAAAAAAAAAAAAAATATATATATATATATATAAATATATATATATGGATGTAACTTCCAGGCAGAGCAGAAAATCTCACATAGTAGAATCACTCTTAACAAAAAAAAAAAAAAATGGGGGCTTTCATTGGCATTAACATCCTCCGTCAATACATAATCTCCTATAGCCATCAGCGGTCCTCCATCAATGTGAAGCCACAAAGGCCGCGGCACAATGCAAACTCTTTAAGAGACACTCATAAATGTGTTTCCACCCGTTAGCGCCCATTCTGCCGCCACTTAACCATCCGCTAACAAGCCACCCCCCCCCCCCGTCCCCTAATTGAAGTTAAGCAGCTGAGAAATGGCGACCGTGTCCCCTCCAGATGGTTATAAATGTCAACATACTTTTCCACTTAGATTGACACTTCCCTGGGGAAGCAGGACGCCGTCTGTGAACGGGTTTGTTATGGTAATCATCCTTCCACCCGCTCACATCTTTTGTGCGAATCAAACCAGCAGGGACGGCGGGGAGTGGAGGGGCAATAAGGGGGACAACAATAACACCCACCATGCTGGTGGCAACTTAGTTAAACGTTAGTGTTTTTCGCCAATGCCCAGACTGAAAGAAAAAAGCATGACTGAATCAATGAGGGAATAATATCAAGTACTCCCCCCCCCCCCCCCCCCCCACCACACTTTTTCCCTTTTGTTGATCGCTGCTACATCAAAACCCTCCCAGCCTCCATCACAAGTGTTTATTTTCTGCTTCTTCTTGGAGGTGATTCGATACGACTGGGCTTCCGACCTTTTCTATCAATTCCCATGACAGAGCTGTCTGACCGAGGCGCAACGCTGACCACGACATAAATTCACAAAGTTCAGGAAGTGAGTCTGTGAAGGCTGAAGTCTGAGTCGCTAAACACTCAAACAAGCACCAGCTTTTACCCGAAGTTTAACGGCGTTCAGACGCGGGACGCTACACACTTCTGATTGGCCGACCAGATGGCAGTCACATAAAAGACAGACAAGTTAATTTTATTTTCTAAGTGTCTTTTCAGTTTTTCCTCAGAATAAAAATGTAACAATAATAATAAAGGTATTGTTGCTTTACAGGACAATCAAATAAAAAATGTAATTAAAAAATGTCCTATTATTTTAACGAAACTGATATTATAATCATCTATTTTAGTTTATGGTTTATTATATGCCAATTACAAAAACATCAGAATGCCTTGGGCTGAAAGTTGAAGAATTCAAACAGACGTCACTGGATTTATCGGACTGAAAATGTGACGAAGTGGAACCTTTAAGATAAGATAAGATAAGATAAGATCGGACTTTATTAATCTCACATGGGGAAATTCATGCATCAGCTCAACATTACACAAAAATACTTGAAGACAGTTATAATAGTTGCACTCAAGAGAAGAGACTTTGTATATATAAAAAGATAATCAGATACATATAAATGCATATATAAACGTGGGGGAAAATACTTATAGTGTTAAAGAGCTTATGACACCATATTCCACAATTGTATTATTTTCACCGTAACAAATAACAGTGAAAGGCATAATTACCTTCAACAGATGCACAATGGAACGTTGTCACGTTCTTTCTCATAGAGCAGTGTGAACAAATACAGAGCAATACAAACCAGCAGATGGTGGTAATGCAACATTAACAGACGCAAACTGCCATTAAACCCAGAAGAAGAAGAATTGATTGAACTTCAAATCATTCAACACCAACCTAGTTGTCTTTAACTGTTCTGAATAACCAAAGAAACTTGAGGCCCCCTCCACATGACACATGTTTCATGTAACCATCGTTTCTGTCCGAGCATTTTAGGATCCTGAAAAAGGACGTGTTTTGAAAAATGGTTCAAGAGTGGGGACATTTGAAAACACCACCTCGGCTTTGACGTGTAGTCGGACAAGACATATATTTGCTAAAGACGATGCTACCTTCTCCGCAACGTAACTAAAACAACAACATCAATAACATGCATACATGCTACAGATCGAGCTGCTGAAGCAACAGATACTTGTCGCTTTAATGAGGAGAGATGTTCATTTGTCCATTTCTCTGATTTGCATGCTCCGTGTCTTCTTCTCCATTTCTGGTGCATTTCTGTTACAGCACCACCTTTCTTTTTTTTTCTTTTTTTAAGAACAATGAGGAGCAAAAAGACTATTTTGACTTGTGTTGATAAGACCTAAGGTGGCCTCTAAGAAATAAAGAAAAAGCAGAAAAAAAAAAAAAGAATTCCTTAATTTAGAGACATGAATATAACCTGTTTGGCAATGGATGGATGGATGGATGGATGGATGGATGGATGAATGGATGGATGGATGGATGGATGGATGGATGGATGGATGGATGGATGGATGGATGGATGGATGGATGGATGGATGGAAGTGTAGCACAGAACAACGTGGCCAAGCTTCAGGCCATCCACCCCAGCCAATGCCAGCAGAACAAGGCCAAACGGAGCACCTCAGGGATCGGTCTTGGTGATGGTTTCAATACTGTTATTGAACAACAAACAGAAACTACAACAATGTTTATCTATTCACGTGATTCCAAAAATTTTGCTTTTCAACATCTCAAAAGACAAAAAAAAGTTGCTCTTTTTCCCCACAGAGCAATCCAGAGGTCTTTTCTACCCCCTTGTTTTTTTTTCATCTGTTTCATCACAAGTGAATATTGAAACAATCCAGATTGCTCCTCCAGGCATTATCTCCTGAAAAGGCTTCTTTCCCTTTTCGTCCTACTCTCTAATTCCCAAAACCCTCCTCCTGTGTTTCCCCCCCCCACTTGGTTAGCATCGGGCCTGTTTATTCCCCAAGCTCTTAATCTGTTTTAAGTGGTGAATACTTTGGAACAGTGAAGAAAAAGGCCTTAACACGGAGACAGCCCAGGCATCCTGTGCCATGCTGCTATCCTTGGTGGTCTTCTAAAGCTCCCTCTCTGTTTCTTGGTGTGATTGTGCCTGGTATGGTTGGAGGCTCATTGCAGCCTACATGTGATTTCACATGGGCTATAGAGACACTTAGCGCCTGTGGCTCTGTCCCTCCCACACACAGTCTGCTGGGAAGAGCTGCGCCACTCTCAATCCCATGTGTAGGTTTGCTGAGGAGCGCCTGTAGTGATGTCAGTGTGTCTGTGTGTGCAGCAAGAAAGAGTGTGCGCTCACTTGTAAAGTGCACGTGTGCTAGAACGATGCCAAGACCACACATCCAGTGCTTTCCCCCCCCCCCAGATTCGCACACATAGAAACACACAGACTGTCAGCGAGTATTTCCGTAATGGGAAGTGATGGGGTGAAACGGGAGACAATGATGATCCTTTTCCGCCCTAAAACGGATCGGTGCTGCCCCCCCCCCTCCAACCCCGGTCCAACCCTTTTGCCCACGCTCGTCCCCCACCTCCCTGGCCCTGAGCAGATAACCAAGGCGGGACCGTGAGCAGGACTCGGGGAACGAATCCCTGAGGTGCGTCCCGTGACAGTGACGCTCGGCTCCGGCCAGCCTGGAGGAGCGTGGGCGAGGACGGGGCCGATACCCGCTCTAGTTTGTGGGTGACGGCGTCACAGTCTGTTCCAGCCTTTGGCGGTCGAAGCACAGGGGGGGTGGGGGTGGGGTGGACACTGACTTTTCTTGTCCGGTCGTTCGGCATTGGTCACAGAGGATTTCCTGAGCAGGCTGAGGAGTCATGCACGGTCCCACACCGTGTTAAGGAGTTGTGGGACGGCAGCCATTTGTAGTCTTGTTTGGACGGGCGTTGGAGTGCGGTGGGCTGGTATGATATGGACATTGGAACAAAGGGGATTGAGACAAGTGTCAACAACAACTACAGCCCAGCCTGTGTTTGATTTGATGTAGTCTGCTGCGGACCAATGCCAGCGCTTTGATTTTGGCATCAAGAGACAAAACCTGAGCAAGATGTGGAATGCAAAAAGTTTAACTGAAGAAGTTAAAATGGTGAATGTTTTTTGTGTTACTCATGAAAAACACAGGCACACAGCGGAAGCTCAGATGTGAAAGTTATGACACTGAAGTGTTGTAATATTTGTCTGCATCTTGACACTGTTTGACCCAACTAGCACAACTTGGTGTGAACGCCATAAGTATCTGAGCAATCTACATGCTTTTCCATTCATTTGAGCCCTGTTTGCATGGCAACACTGTCAAGTTAAAATGCAAAACTTTCTATACATTTTGGGTGTCTGCAAAAATGATGTGCCTCTGGAAATACAACTCTTTAGCCCCGTTTCCACCGCACAAGAGTGCGGGGACGGAATGGAGCAGTACAGAGCGTAACCGGAAAGCGTAACCGGAGCCAAATCCGGTACCCGTTTCCACCGCAGAAAGGAGCTTTAAAAGTGGGCGGGGCTTAAGAGCTCCGCAGATATGTGACGTTGCAAGAGTCGTCTCAGCTTGGCTGCAGATCTAGATCTTATGAATCCTCTGTTGTTGTTTACATCCTCCACTTTGCACTTGTTGTTTAGTTAACTGTTATTTTTTGCAGCAGCAGAGCTGCAGCCGCAACTTCCGTGTTGGTTCTGAGAGAGCCAACGCTCCGGCGACTTGCCCGGCACCTGAGCGCGCCCGGCTGGCTGCGGCTCCGGGGCACGGGAGCCTTTAGCTTACTGCCCAAACGCAGGAGCAGCCACTCCGGCGCTGATCGCGCTCCTGCAGCTCCGCGCCGGAACACGGAGGCTCCGAGCTCCGAGCTTCTCTGCATCGCGTCCGTGGTCCGTCCCTGTGATGCAGCGGCACTGACCGCAGTTGAACAGAACGCTGACCGCCTTCTGTGACCCACAGAAGACCGTGGCACGCCATGCGGTTTGGAGCGGTTGTTTCTGCATTCCTGCGGTGCAAACAGGGCTTTTGAGAACGAGTCCCAAAGTGGAACTTTTTGAAAATGCTCCGGCTCTATGGAGGCGAAAATGTCAGTTTCTGGAAACACTTGGGCTCAATCCCAAATCGATGGAAACACTGCTACGGAAACGTGCACCACAACCTAGTTGCTAGTCTCCTACAGTGTCATGACTCTCAGTCCATGTTCTCCTGGGGCTTGGTACTTTTATAGGTGACACTCACTATGATAACAATCCAAATTGGTCGTCACTCCATACGAATGTCTGTGTTCTCCCATTGCTAATGTTTAGAGCGGATTGTTGCCTCGCATGCTAACTACATCTTTTTCTGTGTTTCTGCTGTCGCCATGTTGTTTTCAGAACATGAAAGTATTCTGAAACAAAAATGCAAAAAGACCTTAGAGTGAATCCATCCATTGGAAGCAGGTCGCGGTTTAGTGGACATATCGGGGATCAAACCTGCATCCTTCCAATTGAGAGATGAACCATTTTACCAGCTGTGCCAACGCTGCTCATGTTTGTCTAATAAGCAAAAGGTCCACTGTACAAAACTGGACAGAAACATGCCCTGATGTCTTTGGTGGGATCGAGCCATGTGAAGTGAGCCGATGTGAGGTCTGCCTCACTGCCTCTCATGGTGCGTTGAAAGGAGACAACATCAGGCTATTTTTTTTTAATCGTTTTTTTCAATTTCTTTTTTGAAAGAATCCACACTTCTATGAAAGAAACCTATTTTTTTCTTTTTTAAATTAATCTTTTTTCCCAGCTTTTTTCATTTCTATTTTACAAAAAATGCAACCATGTGAAATTTGGCTGAACATGAAGGAAATTGTAGTGTGAAATTTTAAAAATTAAAAAACTCAGCACCTAATAAACAAGTTTCACAAGGTCTGTGTAAAAGGTAAATTGTGTACAGACATCTTGAACCTGATTCTCTCCCCTAATTGGTCTGTCCTATTTTCTCTCTTCTATTGCTTCACCCCAACCGGAATAGCAGAACCTCTGAACCTGCTTCTGCAAAGGTTTCTTCCTGTTGGAGAGGGTTTTCCCTTTTCATAGTCACTTAGACTTGCTCATGCTTTTGTTGGGTTTTTCTCTGTTTAAGGCGCCTACAAATGACAGTGTTCCATTTGCTGCTATATAAATAAAGTTGAAAAGAAAAGAAATGACTTCTACAATGTTTCACACCAATAAATACAATCCATAAAGGTGTTCTATGATAACAATGAAAAATGTTTTTTCTTCTTTTAATCACTTAAAAGCCCAAGTTACCACAATCAAACAACATTTTATGTTGTATTTTTGTGATACGCTATTTTCATACCAGCGTAGTTAAAATCCAGTCAGCAGACAGGAAGTAAACACGTTCACAGAGTCAACAGGCAGTCCCACATAAATGCAACATTTCATGCAATTTCTCAATTTAGTCAAGATTTATTTGACACCAAATTGCAGCTATACATAAATAACTTGTGTAGTATGAGTAAGTGTGAGATGATGACGCGAGCCTGTGTGTGCGCCCGCTGTGGCGCCCGTGTGCTTGTGGCAAACGAGCGAGCTGGGCCCATAAATCGTGAGCACTATCAGTGGTCCGGTCTCAGCCACCCCTGTGTTCTTTTATTGAATGTTATTGTAGCCGGACGGGGCCTCGGTAGATATTTCCTGGTCAGAAATCAAGATCTAAGCCGAGAGGTTGGGGGAGGTAGAGCAGGAGGAGGATGCTCGAGAAACAATGACTGATGGACATTGGAGGAGAGGGGAAGAAGAAGGGGATAAGAGTTGGAGTGGGCGGCTACTGGCACGGCTTTAAAGAGTGAGTGGCGATATTGGACTTAATGTGAAAACTGGGGGTGTGCGGAGAGATGTGATGTGGATTTAGGCTCATCCTACAATGAGACAATCTCACTCTCCTTCACTGCATTTGGTCAGATATGGGTGTTATCCCTCTTTCTCTTCTTCTCTCTTCCCTTTCAGATCTTGTAGGAGTACAAAAACACAGTTGGCATCAACACGGAACAACCAACAGAAATGTCATTTAAGAAAAGGAAACTAGAAATACACTTATTTTGTTATTGGTGTAAATATGATGGAAGTTCATTTTCTCCTGTACTTGGTAGTTTTATAATTGACAGTCACTGTAATAACAATCTAACTTGGTTGTCTGTCCACTTGAATGTCCATGTTCTCCCATCGTTAATGTTCTGTCACATGTATGTGTGGTTTAACTACAAAAACAAACAACGGTGCCAACTTGTGGCCCAGCATGCTAACTACATCATCTTCACGGTTTCTAACATTTCCATGTAAACTGACATTATTTTGAAAACGCTGCCATATAAACGCAGAACTTTTTGGAAACAAAACGATAGGTTTTCACTTTTGTGTGAAGGAGGCCTAACACACTCACTACTTTACAAATAAACAGATTCACCTCATTGATCCGACGGCCTCAGGTGATGTTGAACCATTTCATCGATGCGCTCCTTTAGGTTTCCGCTGCTGGAGACTCTCTTAATTGCATGTGAAGAACGGTCTGTCTCTAGTAGTTTGAGATCCATCCTCTAATTTCCTGTGGAATTCTTTTGCTGCTTCCCTCTTCCTGCGCTGTACACAGATCATGTGCACTTGTTCTTTTCTCTCTTTACTAACAACCCAACACACACTCTGGCTCTGGTTCTCTTGTACCTTGATAGTTACTGTGACCACGACTGAAACAAATGAAACAGAATATAGTTTGAATTGATCATGAATGTCTGGGTAAATGTTTAATTTGATTGTGACAATCCCTGATTGCCATATTTATTGTTGGCGGCTCGCTGCAAATTCAACATCGACACTTTGTAATGCAGAAGTTCCTTCAAATTTCAACGGCAAATTGGCGTTTTTGTTTAAAATATCTTTCAGTATTTTCTACAGAACCAGGGTCAGAGATGACAGCTATTATTGTTTCCCGTTGTTTCATGCCAGATAGAGTGAGCTTTGAACTTTCGATTTTACTTTTTATGCAAATGTTTTCTTCTTGAGATTTCCAAGTTCTACATTCTGAAAATGACAGTGTTATACAAGACCTTCAAGATGAAACATGCATCCTTGCATTTCTCCTGCCAAGAAACAATTCTTAAAGAATCCATCTTTAAAGGAGTGTAATGAACAATGAATTAGTCCTTGTGCTGAGAATCCTCTTTTGATCCTCTGTTTGAAGGGTTCTGCAAGTGGAGTTGACTTTACGCTGCTTCTCTGTCTCTTCCTCGGTACCTCCACATTGGTACACAATGTAATACATTTGTTGTTAAGCCCAGGAGCATCGCCACGTGGGCGTGACTCGTTGGACTTCCCCGTGGCCCCTCTCGCCGTGCTTTTAATTGCTGTGGGGATCGCGGGGCGGCAGGGACTGAATGGACTCTGGAGATTGCGGTTCCACCGCTGCCTCCCAAACTGGCTTTTCTCCCCATGCGCCCGCTCGTCAAGCACTCCCAAATTCCCCCATTTGCCACCCTCTCACTCCGCACCTCGCCTGGGTAATGGCATCAGAAAACAAGCGCTTCTCTGCAAAGATAGAGGCGCTGGTTTTGTAACAGGGTTGACTCTTTAGCAGGAAGTTATTCAGCGTGGAGGAGTTTAGACTTGCTTGAGAAAAGCCGGTGCAGCCGTCGTCCAACACCCACATCTCGTGTTCTCCTCACTCCTCCCCGTCTTTTTACACCTTGGCCCTTGAATCCTCCCTTCCTTGGTACTTTCCTAAGCAGAGCACTGAAAATAAGGAAAGTTGGATTCATAGAAAGGAAAACCAGGTTATTTTCTTTTTAGGAAAAATTGATTCAAAGGATGAGCAGCCAAGAAAAAACAATCTCGATGATTGTTTCTATCTATATTGATAAATATCTTGATTTCCATCCAGTGTATGACACAACTGGGAACCAACTGGAACAGTCTCACCTGCCTGGACTCTCTCTCCATTAACAACAATGATGAAACAATGCGCTTTATATTGAAAAAGGGGCGTCAGTCAGGCTTCAGTTGGGTGGAGATCAGCACTATGACCTGGAAACTGTTTGTCCAACGCTTCAAAACGAAGCAAGTGGCTCCAGAAAGAAGCTGTTCAGCAACACCCGGTGCTCTGCTGCTCATCCTACAAATGCATGTTCCTCACAAATGTGGCAAGGCAAATAATGCTTTTCAACAGTACAACATTTAGTGCCGAAGACCTTTGTCCCAAAAAAAGAAGGGCAGATGAGACGATACGAATCAAA
The DNA here is from genome assembly GCF_963422515.1 of Blennius ocellaris. Lineage (NCBI taxonomy): Eukaryota > Metazoa > Chordata > Actinopteri > Blenniiformes > Blenniidae > Blennius > Blennius ocellaris. The sequence continues at coordinate 16,436,487 of NC_137671.1, read as the reverse complement.
TCTATGCTGAGCTGTTTTTTTTTCATTTCTGTTTGAATTCTTCAGTCTTCCTTCCCTCCCTCGTCATCCTCCCTCTCTCCTCCTGGCTTCCTTCACTCCTCTGCTAATCTCAGCAGAGCACCGGGAGCAGATAAGACTTATTTAGTGTTTGGAGTTTCCCCTCAGTCCTACTGGCAGTAGAACATCTCCAACCAGGCCAAGGTAGATGAGGACAGCAGATACATGGCAGGAAGCTTTTTGTGTATGAAGGATTTGATCTCATCCTGATCCCAAACACACACACACACACACACACACACACACACACACACACACACACACACTACTTTTAGACCACGGGGCAGCCGAGGTGAAATTCTGCAGCTCACATGTATTAAAGAGTTCGTTACAAGAGGAGATGTCTTTCGGAGCCTGAACTAATGGTTGTGACATTTTTAATTGACTTTTTAACAAGAATGCTCATACATTTTAGCTTTGCAGCAATGACATAAGATGCTATGTCCCCTTATCAGAGTCACAGACCGACATCTTCTGGACATTTAATAATACATCACTTTGTTTTACATTGAACCAACCTGTATATTCAAAATATGACCAAACCACAACTACAACAGCTGCTGGTTTGGATGTGCCATCGCCTGAAACAAACACTGATCAGAGCGGAAGAAAAGTATAACGAAGGAGCAACATGGTTCATTGATTGGTCCGGACCGAAAGAGGAAATCCCGCCCCTTTAGCCGGCAAGCGGCTAATGGCAAGCCACGAGCCACCGCGATGTATTGTAGGCCAGATAAATGAGCCTTTCTCTCTACTTCCTCCTCGCTACTCCTTAGTTGCTGCTTCCTGTCTCCTTCCACCTCACTGCTCCACGTCTGCCCACAAATCATTTTCCAACTTTTTTCTTTCTGTGTCTGCTTCCTCGGATTCACACTGTAAGCTTTTTTTTTTTTTTACTACCCAGAATGCACGGTGCTCCACGTGACGTCCTCTCTCTCTGTCCTCTGGAGATCCCCTGACGCTTCCACACTGTCCTCAGAACCTCAGTTGACTTGCAAGTTGCATCGATGCTTCCATGCTTTCAGGTGGAAGAGTCCAGGTGAGCTTTCACAACGAACCCAATCAAAGTGGATTTCCCCTGAAATAAACTGGTCTGGACAAAACAGTGCTGCTGTGAAAGTGCTCTAAATTATTGAGCAATTATCAGTAATAACGTCTGAAACTTTCACATTTCCCCAAAACTACTTTTCTATAGACATAAAGCAATTTTTGAAGACCAACAGTTGTTTGTTCCTCTAGCTAAGAGACGCAAGACACCATGTAGCAACCAATCATTCATCAATGGGCAATAACTTGAAAAGATTGATCATTTAAATTAAATTAAATACGACATGCAGCGTGCATACTAACATTTCTTTGATTTATAATTTCCGAGTGACTCTTAGGGCCAATCCTAACCTGTCCAAAGGACCACACTTGGCCCCTGGGCCTTGTGATGCAGGTCTGCATTAAGGAACACTTATTTAGCAGAAAACAAGTTCATCTTGGAGCTAGGATATATATATATATATATATATATATATATATATATATATATATATATATATATATATATATATATATACACTTTTGTGTCACTTGCCAGTTTCTCATGAACGCACCAAGAGTTATCTGCAGTGGAGAATCCCCCTTTTTCCACCAAAGAAAAGTAGGATGAAATCTTCTTTCTGGTTGACTAAAGAAAAATACATCATCCCTGTATCACCCCACAGAGAGATCACATGTAAAGCTCAGTTACAGTTTAGTTTCTTCATGCTCTCACGACAAAGACAAGATCAAGAGTGTTTACAGTTGAATGCACCTTTTTGGACTGTTGCCATCGACTGTGTGTCCGTAACCCGACGCTGACCCCAAAGTCTTTTAAGAAGCTCACGGAGGAGCAGAACAGGAGCTGCTCTGGTTATTGTGATTAGAGCAGTTTTACTGATTTAGAAAGATGCTCTGGTGATAACCGAGTGATTACGTACATGATCCACTGCAGCCACCCTCCCGGCACACACACGCACACACACACACGCACACGCACACACACAGATCCAACACGTTGAATCTGTGTGTGAGTCTCTGATCGGATGCTGTGATTCAGCGGAGACTCCGGAGCCCGACTACCTCGGGGAGGTCTACACGGATAAGCATTTAAAAACACTAATCTGCAAATCGCTGACAGATAACCGTCTGCTCGGGCAGCGATCAGCACGGAGATTATGGATGTGATCTGGATCTGATCACTCCTGCTGATACAATATCAGATGGGTTTTGAAATAGATTTGGGGAGTTCTGCAACAAAACTGAACTTATCAAGCTTTGGAGAGAGAGAGAGAGAGAAAAAAGTTGTTGAATACTGAACTGTTGAAACTGAACATAACACACATGAACCAATCCAGCAGCTTCTCATTTACCCTCATGTGTTCACATTTCAGGAAAATATTTGTAGTTTTACCATTTTCCATACTTGGTTTCAGACTCAACCTAAAAGGTTGTTTATTGTGAAGAATTATCAGTTGATCAGTACATCTCTGTGACTTTTCATCACTTTCTTTTTCCTTAAGGTACAACATCGACTTCAATTCTTTAATTTTATTGCTCTATTGCCAAATAAGACTGTCATCTCAAGGCAAACAGGAAGGAACCTGCAGAACCAGAGTCAGAGATGAAGATTTCAAACAAACATTTTGATGCTGGACTACAAAGTTCGACTATATCAACACATGGATTTCTTTTTTCCCACCAAAGCTTCATGACGTCTGGGCTCAGATCAGAAAACCTGACGGAGTGTTGGAGCTGTGGAAAGAAACCACTGGACCAACATCCCGCAATGTTTCTGTCTTGACACGTCGTTCACATCGAAGACGACCATCCTGCATCGTAAACTCAAAGCAGCCTGTTCAAGCTTTGGGAAAAAAAGTCACATATAACCAGTGAATTGATGAAGAATGCATGTTGTTTCATTTAAACAAGCATGGGTTTTGGATTCTACTTTAAAAGGCTGGTGCAAAATTACATCAGTTTGATGTCATTTAGTCTGGTCTGCGCTGTGATTTCTGCCATAAAGGTTCATGTCAGGTGGAGAAATTGATTTTAAGTAGTTTTGCTCCACTACATGCCTGATTTCTCTCTCTCTCTCTCTCTCTCTCTCTCTCTCTCTCTCTCTGCGGGTACAGGCTCCTTGTTTTGGTTAGGCGTTCATGTGAGTGTCACCCAAAAGGCTTGTCTCACCTTTCTACCTGAGCGTGGTAAAACTGCGCCACAGACAAAACACCAAACAATCCAGAAAGCTGACGGACTTCAAAGAGCTGAGCCCTCGTCTGTCTTCTCTCTGTTCTCCGCCATCATCGCTCCTTTCACACCCGGATTCACCCGACCATCTCACGTCCTTTCCCTGACCTTGTATCGCTCCTTTTTTATCCGCTGATTATCAACGGCTGGGGCTGTTTCAAACCACCACCACCCCACCCCCCCCCCTCCTCCCCTTCATCTTCTTTCTCTTCTTCGTCGCAGTGTGTGGGCCACGGCTCAACAGGAGGTCGTCCACAGGTAACACAGTCACGCAGCCCCCGAATGTTAATCCGCACACGAGAGGGACAAAGTATATGAGGGGAAATGGGATTAGGTTGGGCGTGTGTGGTGGTGGGAGCTCGCAACACAATCGCCATCATCATCATCGCCATCATCATCATCATCACAGTCGTCATAGTCGTCGTCGTAATCAAACCCGGTTGCATCTCAAACCAGCCTTGAATGTTTGCTGCTGGTAATAACGTGCACCTTCTGTCTAATTTGGCCATTATTCAGGCCTGTCAGACCGCAATTATTTAGAGCTTATCTCTCTCGCACACGAGATGACGCGTTTGTCACGCTTTAGCTCCACGCACACACAAACACACACACACACACACACACACACACACACACACACACACACACACACACACAGGGCAGGCAATGCGCTTTTATAAATTCCATTGATGACTGAGTCTGATAGGACCCACCGCCCCCCCCCCCCCCCCCCATCATTACTGCATTGATTACCTTGGTTGCCTTATCATCTACACATATTCAGCCTCATCAAGAGAAAAGCCACACACACGCACAACCCTTCATATTGTTTACGCGTAGATGGAGATTGCATTGTTGTTTATTCCCCCCCCGAGTTTGTTTATTCTATTGGCTGATTTGTGTTTAGTAATGTCATCTATCCCCCTCTGGACGCGGAGCCGAGCGATGGGGAAGAAAAAGAAAAGAAACACAATCTCTCCGTTCAGATTGGCTGAGAATAGGACGCGTGATATTGGGTTTCTATGATCTTTTGTGGGCCGTAATTTGATGCCACGCAAAGTGTTTAGCGGAACAAATATAGAAGCGTTGTTAAATTATATCATAAATTAGTGATCAGGAGGAAGCCGGGGGAGGGATGGGAGGAGGAGATATGTATGTATTTACTGCACTGATTGGGTTACATTTGCCATAACAAGAGCAATGTTCCACTTTTTTTTGGGTCCCCCTTTCCAATGACATCCCAATTTAGTTTATTTGGAGAACAAACCAGCCATGGAACACACACACACACACACACACACACACACACACACACACACACACACACACACACACACACACACACACACACACACACACACACACACACACACACACACACACACACACGCACAAAAGTTGGAGTAATGATGTTTTTAGGCAATAAAGCCGGTGGATGTGGTGGTCATTAAAGCGTCTTTCCAACTGCAAAAACAATTCTTATCAACTGGGAAACGCTACATTTTACGAGGATGAGGAAATGAGGCGGTGAACAAAACTCGCCATCAGATAGTGCGCCTCCTTAATTCTCTCATCCCCTGTTAAATAATATCATTATCATTGCCTAATGACGATGGTACTGCCGTGCTTATGGAGTAAGCCGATTAGGACAGAGACAAACAGCATGGGGGCCAGGAAGCACTGTGAGCCCATTTACCACTTCATACAGGACAAATGACTGCGTCCCCGCCATCTTTCCTTCTCCTATCCTCCTCCACAGAAACACTCCACTTCCATCTTTTTTTTTTTTTTTTTTTACACCTAGCCATCATGAAGTATTTGATTTCCTCTCCTCCTTCCTCTACCCCCCCCCCCACCCCTCACCCACCACCTTCTCTGCCGCCCCTTTCTTCTTTGTGCGGAGGTAATCGTAGATGCAAAGGGAAAAAGGGGGCCGCGGGGCTCTTATCAGCCCATAACATCTGTTGGCGTGTCAGGTGATGAGATGGAGCGCTCGCGGCCTGCCGGCGGCCTGGACGGCTCCTTTAATGCAGAGAGGGGAGTGTGCAAACAAACAGCGGCTGATAGGGTCTATGCTTGTCACAATCGCTCAGGACCGTGATCTATCTTCCCCCTGCCTTCTCGCTCTCTCCCCCCCGATTCTAGCTCTACCCTTCTGTCTCCATCTTCTCCTGCTCCTCCAGTTCCTCTGTTCTTCTTCATTTCCCTCCGAAGAGCCTGTTCCCCTTTCTCGTTAGCGCACCCCATTTTTCTTTGGGTTCGAATCAAGCCCGCCCGCCCGCGGCTCTGTTATTTACCCCCTCACGTTCGTTTCCTGATTACAGGCTCCAATACAAAAGCTTGCCGGGGGTTGGTTTAATGGTTTTCAGAAGCCTGCAAACAGAGGAAAGGGAAGAAGACGCCCAACAGCGAGATGTAACGGATAAGGTGGTCAGTGTTGACTCGCGGCAGCATTATCGGGAGCCATGCGCGCTCAAGGAAAATGTTTGGAGGCCTTATCAACGTGCTCATTTCCACGGTCATCAGCAGCATCAACGATGCCAGCGGCATCGCTGGGAGCAAGCACCATTATCGTCATCATAATCATCGGATCCGTCATCATCACTGTCATTATCAACAGTATTGGCATTGTGACCAGGAAAACCATCAGCATCATTATCACAATTATGAGGGATGTGTATTTCCCCCGTCATGTTTAGAGTCTCTTGGTTCGAAGGCCTTTTGGGCTCAAACTAGTTTTGAAAGGAGGTGTAACTCCAAAGTTGGAAAAAATATTGTGCCATCAGATTTAGTCAGGAAGTCCTGGATGAAATGTCATCTAGAGTCCTGGTTTTAATGTGGCTCTCCAGCTTTTAGCGCAACAGAAAGAAATGGCTCTAATATATCCCAAAACAAGTTGGATTTCCATTTTCTACTTGAAAGAGCTTTCATCTGTCCATGTGTTCTAGGTAATAAAAAGTATGTTGTTGTTTTTTTTTGTTTTTTTTCAATCCCCAGTTGCGAAATGTATCAACATCAACAAAAAACAAAACAAATGAGTGATTTATTAAAACAAAAATAAAAATTCATTTTTAAAAGACATGATTTTTAGTTATTGTGGTGAAGCACAAAATCATCTCATCTCCTTCTACCATCTTTTCCAGAACGGATGCTCCTTTTGTCAGTCAGAAATCTAATTATTTCAAACTGTGGAGGACATTCTGAGATTTTGTTTGCCTTATTGCTATAAAATAACTTGCTGTACTAGAAATGTTACGCTTGGCTCCAAGAAATATTGTTTTTTTCTTTTGCAGTCTTTTTTTGTAATTGACTAATTTCAATGCAATTTGTCTAATCCAAATAAAACATTGTCCAGTGCAGGGATGCCTATTGCATCTATTGACAATGAGGGCTATGATCCAGGTGACAAATAGACTTATTGTGGATTGCAAAGTTGAAATCAAGCAATCTTAAAATTTCAAGGAGTATACATGCCAAGTGTATACTCCTGTATACACCATTACTTTTTTTTAAAACTTTTTTAGTCCCAGCATTACAAAACCGATCTACCAAAAACACACCGACCTCTATGACTATTTCTCTTGGAATACAACAGCAGAAAGGACGTGATAAAATCTGTATATTTTTTCAGTAAGATGAAATACAGAATATATTCGTCAAGAAGGAGGCGTGAGGAACTTAAAACATAAAAGGAAGAACAGGGTTTTGGGTTCTGTTGGCATCCACAAACTGATTCTCGAAAAAGTTTGAGCATCAGTTTACAGCAACTGAACAAAATGGAAATCTATTCGTAATGTAGCCTGGGGCCTGTAGCCTGTAGTATGCAGCCTGGGGCCTGTAGTATGTAGCATGTAGCCTGTAGCCTGGGGCATGTAGCCTTGGGCCTGTAGCCTGGGGCTTGCACCCTGTAGCCTGGGGCCTGAAGCCTGTGACCTGTACCCTGGAGCCTGTAGTATGTAGCGTGGGGCCTATAGTATATAGCATGTAGCCTGTAGCGTGTAGCCTGGGGCATGTAGCCTTGGGCCTGTAGCCTGGGGCTTGCAGCCTGTAGCCTGGGGCCTGAAGCCTGTGACCTGTCCCCTGGAGCCTGTAGCCTGTAGTATGTAGCGTGGGGCCTGTAGTATATAGCATGTAGCCTGTAGCGTGTAGCCTGGGGCCTGTAGCCTGTAGCCTGTAGTATGTAGCATGTAGCCTTGGGCCTGTAGCCTGGGGCTTGCAGCCTGTAGCCTGGGGCCTGAAGCCTGTGACCTGTACCCTGGAGCCTGTAGCCTGTAGTATGTAGCGTGGGGCCTGTAGTATGTAGCATGTAGCCTGTAGCGTGTAGCCTGGGGCCTGGGGCCTGTAGCCTGTAACCTGTAGCCTGGGGCCTGTAGCCTGTAGCCTGTAGTATGTAGCCTGGGGCCTGTAGTATGTAGCATGTAGCCTGTAGCGTGTAGCCTGGGGCCTGGGGCCTGTAGCCTGGGGCCTGTAGCCTGTAGCCTGTAGTATGTAGCCTGGGGCCTGTAGTATGTAGCATGGAGCGTGTAGCCTGGGGCTCGTAGCCTGTAGCCTGGGGCCCGGAGCCTGGGGCCTGGAGCCTGGAGCCTGTAGCCTGTAGCCTGTAGCCTGTAGTCTGAGGCCTGTCGCTTGTAGCCTGTAATATGTAGCACGGCTCAGAGTCAGATGCAGAACGGTGAAACTACTGATCGACATCGGGCTAACTCCGCTGGTGATTAAGTTGTAGGTGTTGTATGAACTATCCTTCTCCTCCTCTTGATATTTTTGCAGAACATAATATACAGTCTCAAGTATTTTATGAATGAGAATGACAAACATATCCAAACCGCGAACGTTGCTCCTTCTCTCATCTACCTGCTGCCGACTGATGATGTCACGTAATACTTGCTTGGTTGTACCGGGGAGCTTTTAGAAGTACGAGTACTCGGTGCAGTATTGGACCCGATACCCGTATTGGTACATCCCTATGTGACACCAATAATTGAGCAACATGAGAATTTGTCATATGGTCATCTACTTACAGCTGATATCAAACCTGGTTCATTTTTTAAAAGATTTTTTTTTTAAAAAGGAGGGGGATTTCGCTCTAAACTCTGCCCTGTTGCCTGCACAAAGCCCTTTGCTCTCCGTCGCCTCAGAAAACCAAACCGGATTTCCACGCCAGCGTCTGAGTGCTGATGGAGGTCGACAGCGGCACCAACTGTACCGCTTCATCTGAGGCAGCACAACTAGGATGTCATTGTCAGATGGCTTGTGGCAGCAAGATCAATAGTTAGTAATTCCTTGGCTGGGGGTCTAAGAGTCCTCGCCCTTCTCTCCCCGCATGCCCCCCCCCACCCCACCCCCCCACCCCTCCAGCTAGAATGTCCTCTAATGGAGCAGGCCAGATCTAATCACTGCAGTAATTGAAGTTTACTTTGAAGCTTTCAATCTAGGAGAATATTTAAAGACAAAAGCCACCATGAAACATTATCTACTGTCCCAGGCCTGATGCGATCTGGATCTAGTGGCCTCTTCAATAATTGATGAGCGTCTCAAACATACTTTTATCCTTCCTTTCATCACATGTTTGTGTTTTTATATCCGAATCCGATTCAACACTGAAGCGTCTGACCGCGCAGATATTTCAGCTCTGCTTTAATAGAAGGCTCATCTTTATGTTAATCAACAGAATCTGAATAAGAAATGAAGGATAAGACTATGTGATATGAAGTTGTTGAGGACTGAGGATCTGGTTCTTATGGAAAATGCGCACATGCAGAGTTACGAGCAATTGAACCATCACATCTGAGCGTCTAATCCTGACCCCAATCCAGGCCTTAACCTTCACCCTAACCTCCAAATACAGTACTACTGGACTGATGTGGATTGCTGCAGGTTCTGCTCCACGGGGTAGATCAGACCCAACAATCCCGTTGTGTTTGGTTTTAGGACCCTACAAAGACAAATACCAACATACCAATCATCTTCCTCGTGTGTTCCCACCCACTGGTTTAAAGGTTTTGAGTTGCATGGATGAGTGTATTGAGAAGGCAAACAGGGATTTTACATTCCATTACGTATGGTATATATAAGATCCTGCACAAGAATACACACCCAGTGTCCCTCTGGTACCCGATGCTGCACAATACCACAAAATCAACAGCAGCAGCAGTAAATGATTCCAACAACCGAGCGCCAGGATGCATCTGTGACAGCCATACAGGTATTATCTCACTTGGATCACAATGTAAATCAGAGGAAAAAAAACCCCACAATGCAGCACTTGTGACAATGCAAACAAATGAGAGCACAGCCGATGTGAGAAAGCATGATGATGGCCAAATCATCACACCAAGAACACGTCAGCAAACCCAGCAGAGCGCAAAACGTGGAGCATGAAGGAAGCAGCAGTTACCTGGAGGCTGTTCTTCTTAGCAAAACATGCAGCTGGAAGCTCACGAGATACTAATTAATGCTAATGAGTTATTTATTGGCATAATGCACATCACAAACTCCAGCTGCTTCACCATTGCAGCGAGCCGTTGCAACTTGCACCGTCATTCTGCACAAGCATGAAGTGTGCAACACACACGAACAGCACCACTAATAGCTACAGAAAAACATAAACAACTGATCCAACCATAGCTGCATCAGCCTGGTGAAAAAAAATAATTCACGTATCATGCAGAAATATAAGCAATCGCTCAAAATATCACAAAGTAGATTCTTCCTTCTCAGCGCATACTAAAGGCTGCTGCAAGTGGCATGAAGCTGCAAATGGAAACTATGAATGTATTTCTGGTGTTTTCTTCCTTAAATGTTGTAGTTCACTGTTAACTTTCAAAACAATCTGTTAAATACAAAATTATTTAAGTTTTTACTTCAGACTGATGATGAAAGAAATAGAATATCAATGTAATTTTTATACAATACTCGTTAGATTTTTATTTTCTGTTGCTGGTTTTGTTGTTTTCTGCTTTTATTTGTAAGTTGCACATAGCCCAGGTTATTCATAGAATTTATAGGGTAGGCATAAATACGTCTCTGTCTTCAGCTTTTTTTATTTTGTTGGTAATTTACGGTGAAGAGTATTTGTTGGCGTTTGTATTTTCTATGTGTTAAACTATGACTAACCATCCATTCATCATCTATTCATTCATCATCATCATGTATACGTTTAGAAGAGGCCCCTGAACTGAAATCTGTTTGACACCCCTGGACTAAAATAACAGCTTGTAATATATAATGTATCAAAATGTGTAATTATTGCAAATTCAACAGGCACAATCAACATCAATATATGTATTTTGAAAACAACAACACATTATGTTGACATGAATGGTGGATTCATACTCTGCTAGAATTTCCTCTATGAAAGACAAGTGTGTTTAATATTAATTTCAAATATCAATTGATTGACAGCTGAAATTACTTCAGACCTAGATTCCACATGGATTAAACAGAGCAAAGAATACACATGTGGTGAAGAATCCGAACCATAGTCATAATAGTCAGAACTAGTGTACAACAAAAACATCAATCATTATATATATACCTATGTAAGTTATTACATTTATTATGAATCTCATCATTACAACACATACCATTTTTGCATATTGCATGTTCACCTGATACACCCTATATTTATTTTTTACTTAAGTTTGAATACTTTTTTTAATGTTTATTTTTTTATTTTTTGGTCTTTGTATTTTAGCCAGTCTGTAGGAGAGACTGGCTAAAAACTTTCAATGTGGACCAGCTACTGTATGTTCTGTTTGACAATACATATTCTATTCTATTTTATTCTAGCATCCCAATGTTAGTGCACTAACTACCACAGTGTTGAGTTGTGAAATGGACTGAAAAATCTGAAATATCAACTATATCCGTCAATATGATGCAGATCTGCAGGTCACGCCTCTTGCAGCTCACTTTAGTCAGCAGTAATGTTTTGTGACTCAATGGTGCAGAAACAAAACAACACAAGTTGGGTTACGACTGTTGAGAACTTACATGACTCCCCTTGCTGTTGACTGAAAATTACAGCCAATAATGTCACAAGTTCCCCTCCAACCTTAGTTCAGCTGAAGAATAGAAACCTTGTAGTATGAACAAATGATTATAGCATTTCTAAAACATGTGAAGGCCTCTGAAAATAACACACATGCATGTGAAAGTATACAAATGCACACATAAAAATCTGTGATGTCAAAGAATCATAACATATATGACAAACAACCAGCAGGAAAAATATAGCGTTCACTATCATACTCTTATCGCTATTAGCAGCAGTTCGATACGAGATGAAATTAGCAGCTGGCAGGTCCCAAAAATAGGCATCAGCACGAGAAGCTCCACAGCTTCTGCCAAGCACACAAACCAAGCAGAACCGCGGCATCGACACACATGTTGGGAAAAGGAAGCTCTTCCCTCCTGCTAATGCGACGCCCCAGTATCTCTGCAGCACACCAGGCCCCGAGTCTGAAGTGCAAGTTTCAGGCCAACATCTCATCGTAGCATTGATAAGCAGCAGATGACCATCAGCTCATAGAGCTCAGCTTGTGTAGTGCAGTGGAAATGTGAGCTGGGAGGAGGAGGAGCAATGGAAGTGTGTGAGAAAACCAACAACTTTAAGAATTACAACACTTATGGGACATAAATTCATCACAGCAGAAGTTTAAAGGGGTCATATGCAAAATTGACTTTCTAAAGGTTTTCCAACAGTAATAATTTTCCCCATCTTGAACAACGAACCAGAAGTGAGGAAAGTGTGTCCTCTCTCTCCCTGGCTTGTTTCAGGTTTTAAAAAGTGTGTTGCTCCAACCAGCCAATCAGAAAGCAAACCCTATACAGTGTCATCAAGGGTTTAGCCAATCCCAATCAAGGTAGGCTCCTCCACCTTTGACTCCTCCCACAATCAGGCAGATCTGTTCTGGTACATGGTACCACGAGAGGAAGTACTTCTTCCTCTTCCCGAGATGGGCGTGTGTGGGCGGAGCCAGTCCAGCTCACACAGACACAGCAGATTCTGAATGTAGCTCCTATGATCCAATATTCAAATGGAGGAAAATCAAAGAAAAGTTGGATTTGGGGCAAGGAAGTTTGATTACAATATTTTAAGACCAACGAGACCATGTGGAAGTTTTGAAAAGCTGGATAATATGGCTCCTTTATGTTTTTCAAACTGAGATCTAAAACGCTTGGCTTGACCAGAACATGGACAAGATGACAGCCATGTTTGGTCTTATTCTTCTAACAGAAAGGTGCATTACTACCACCTACTGGAATGGAGTGGGAATTTAAAGAGCAAACTAAATCAAGTAGATGAGTTTGCTGGACACATTTCAAAACATCATCGACAGGTGGTGGTTATGTTGCATGGAATGAAATATAACAACCGGATCTGACACGTCACACCATCAAATGTCCTTGTACCAGACTGTGAAGACTCAATGTTGTCAAATATAATCAATAAATATAACCTTGTGAATTACTCCTGTGAACTACTTGTGAATTAAGTTCCACACAGACATTTGGCCACTGGCGCCTCACAGGACAAACAGAACCAGAAACACAAACCCACTCATATTCACACTGAGTGGATAGTTTAAATCTTGTTGACATGAGTTCAAGTGAAAAATAAAAAACTTTTGCAGTGTTTCTCAGGCTCTATCGCCATGGAGACAGAGGAAGTGCTGCTACTACATCACACCACACCCGTAGTTCTGCACATGCTCAGTAGCTGGACAATCAGAACAATGTTTCCTCCAGAGGGTCATGACTCTCAGTCCATACTCTCCTGGACTTGGTACTTTTATTTTGACAGTCACATTAATAACAATCCAACTTAGTCGTCTGTCCACTAGAATATTCGTGTAAACATGAAACTTTTCAGAAATGAAAAAGGGAAAAACGATGAAGCGTTGTGGCACAAACTGATCCTGAACGAAACTTGGCACATCGTGACTTTGGATTCAGCAACAACCTCTCCAGGCCACATCTTCAGCTGACACGACATGATCTTGCGTTAATTGCGTGGCCTCAGCTTTAAGGTGAGCGCTGCGGCTGTGCGGTGGCGTCGGCGGCGTCCACCCTGGCAGCGGCCCTCTGATTGATAGGCCGAGCACAGAGGGGCAGTGGGAGATGAAGAGAGGTCTGATAGCAGGCCGCTTGATACTCCCTGATTCACTGTGTGTCAGATACTGATAACGCTAAGACTCAGAGAGAAAGGCAGCGAGAGAGGGAGTCTGCCAGGGAAGTACGGGGAGAAATAAGGGCATAAATGAATACTTGGGAAGAGGAGAGGAGGGCGAAGAGAGATGCTTTAGATGTCACGTCAGCAGACAGTGTGGAGTATGGGATTGTGACCAGTGGCTTATTTCATCACACGGACAAATCGAGGTGTGAGTCCCATTGCTCTCGACTTCACGTTGTCATGAGGGCAAGCCTCCTCGCAACATGATCTCCTTCTTTCGTCTCTTTTTCGATTCTCCATCACTCCTTTCTCATCGTTTTTCTCCTCTTCTGTCTATGTGTGTGCGTGAGAGAGACTGTGTGTGTGTGTGTGTCCTTGTCCTGGTTTTTATTAATAACTATCTGTGGGAGATGAAATAAAGCCTGTGTGTTTTTTATGTGCATGGCGTGGTCACAGTGCTGTCATTGTAATGTATGTCTTCCGATAGCACTTTGACGAGGGGGAGCAAAAAAAAAAAATGGAGTGCACCTTCCTCTCCTCTCTCTCTCTGCATTTTCACTGTATCAATAGCATCACTCTTCTTCCTGCCTCCCCTCTCTTCCTCCTCCTCCTCCTCCACCTCGTCCTCCTCCCTCAATCTATCCACTTTCCCATTTTTCCCTCCAACCCCCCCCCCATCCCAACCTTATCTATCCATTTTATCTCCCTCCAGTTTTCGGCGCCATTTCTTCTCTTCTTCGCCTGTCGCTCATCCCGATGTCACCAGGTTTTCTGTCGCCGGGAGGAAAGAAGGCAGGAGAGAGAAAAAAAAAAAAACGTTTCAGAAAGAAGTCGGCTTCAGTTAGAGTCCCCAATGACCAATGTTGGGAAAAACGGGTTATTCGGCAGCACTGTGACGCCACACAGCATTAGCATTGTGATGCTGTGCAGCATTAGCACTGTGACACCACTACTTTCAGGAGTAGGTCATGTCACCTGGTATTATTACATTTCTGTACTTTCAGTTTTTCTTTTTGTATTTGCATGAGTCAACGGTTTACTTGAACATCAGCCAAACTACTTCACAACACTTTTTAATGCAAAATAAAGTCACTCCTGATCAAAGCAAGTGTAGCATCCCAGAGTCATAGCATTAGCATTGCATGAAAGTTAGCTTCTCTTCATAAGTTACTTTATTCAGCAATCGTGGACAACAGAAAGGGTTTTCTGGCAAATTTCAAGCTGAGCTGATACTGAAACAGCCAAAATACCAAGGTGGGATCCGATTATCCAAATAGTCAGTTGTTGTTGTGGACATTAATTTTGTGATCCAAATAATCTTGTGTATCATGTGTGTGAGTCTCAGTCTACGGCCTGATACAGGCAAACAGATCAGTTCCAGGCACTTTTTAAGACCAGTAACTGGAAAACTAGTACAAAGTTTGTGTGACTTTCCGCTGACAGACGTCCCACACAGTGCACCTGATGGTCACAAGTCATTTAGCTCGTAAGGAGAGGAGCACGAGGCATACCTGTCCGTCGCACGGGTGATTCCACTCAAACTCATCAATGCCACGAATGCACGCGGCCACATTCCACGGATTTCTGCCATAGTTCAGCCTGTCACATGCCCGTCATGCCTACGCTGCACCTGCGGAAAGTACAGTACGTGACATGACTTTTGCCCTTTTTAACTGTGTGTCATCAGAGTAGCCTGTGTGTGACATCAATGTTCGGAGCATCTTCAGTGCCAGTGTACATTTGATTTAGGGCGTGTTTGTGGACTTGAGCCAAGATATTGTTCCCTCACGGGGTAGTAAACTGGTGCTATGAGGAATGTTCTGGAGGCTAACAACCTCACTTGACAGTCACCATGATAACAATCCAACCTGGTTGTCTTTCCATCACATGTCTGTGTACTCCCAGTGTTAATATTTATAGCGTATTGTTCTTTGCGTGCAAAAACAATCAACAGCACCCACTAGCGGTGCTCCATTTCAGTGTTTCTGCCGTTTACGTGTAAACAGACATCATTTTGACAACATTCCTGTCTAAGCTCCAAACTTTCCTGAAACAAAAATGCAAAAGTGAATAACGGTGGGAATCGAAAACCGGTTATTGTTGAGAACTGGATCCCAGTATGTCCATTCCTTGGAATCGAGATTCCCTTGTCGATTCCAGTGGTGACGTCATCCACCAGAGCAGCTAGCAGGAAACATGATGGCCAAGCAGCACAAACACTCAAAAGTCTGGTTCAAGTCCATGAAAAAAGACGACAAACAGGGCAACTTGCAATACTTGTAATGTAGATATTTCATCAAAGGGAGGAAATATGACCGATATGCAGAAACATTTACAATAGCGACAACTTTGAATGAATGTTGGGTTTTTGATCCGCTTCGGCGGGTAGGGGCAACATTAACACGTCCTCTGCTCTTCATGCTGCAGGTTTCATTTTTAAAGGTGTGACTTTGACTCTTTTGCTGCGTCACTTTTCTCTCAGGTGTTGATTTTGTGTTTCATCTACAAAAATGAAAGGACAATAGATTCTAAGTTTTAATTTATTTGGACGCAGTTCATGGTCCTGATTTTACCTATTCTGGGCCAGTTTTGGCCATTGAGCCTCATGTTTGACACATCTGGATGAAACCATAAGTTTACAAAATATTCTAGCTGAGGAAACTCAACGGTGGCTGATTTTTAAAAATCACATTATCATACAATTCTTGATAAGCGGCACTGAGGGAACAAACAAGGCTTCTGAAGTTTATTTCTGTCCCATCTACTGGGGTAATCAGTCCATTTTATTATAATTTCTGGAAACAACATTATTAACATCACAACGCAAACTATAATAGTTTATCTTCCAGACTGAAATAACTATATTAAAGCAACAAAAGAAAAGTATATATTCGCCTCAGGTTGGGTTGTCTCAAAGTGGATTTCCCTGGTGGAGATTACCCAACCAATAATACCCTTTTTTCTCATCCTTTTAATTTTGCACGTGAAACCTGAAAATTAACACCACATTCAGCTCATCAGAGAGTAAAATAGCTGTGATTTGTCACAGAAGTAAAACTCCATCTCATGACCGCAGAGATCAGATTATGATTTGTGTCGTTTTAATATCAACGTCCTTTGTGTGGTGCTTAAATGCAGCCTTGAAAATAAGGGACACGTCTTTTTTTTTCCCAATCTTGAAGATTTTACCTTGGTAATCATATGGATTGAACTACACACAGAGGATTTCAGCATGTGGTTTAAAATCATTTCATAGCTTCATTAAATTCATCGGTGAGCCCTCGTTTTCTGTCGTGTTGACTATTTCTTCAATGTCCATTCTACTTTTCTCGGTGTACTTTTGGCTACAATAAGTTTATATTTCTATAATGAACTTTTGATTGAAATACAGGAATTAAAAAGCTGTTTAATGATTAAAAAAAAAAGGCTTTTTTGCATCTTTTTTGAGGAGTATTTTCCCCGGTGACCTCAGTGTGATGCAGGAATAATAATCCCCGGACTCTTGTAATTTGGGACTCCGGGTACAGATGATGGCTGCAGATACAGTTTGGTCTCCTGGAGGATGTGCACAGTGTTTAGCATCGATCAGCAGGAGATGGAGGTCTGACTCCCAGCCCGGTGCTGTGTTGGCCTGCCTTAATTGATGTAATGAATGTGATTAGGTGCTATCTGAGGGATCGAAGAGCCTGCCCCCCACCCACCCCTCCACCCGTTATCTTTCCAAGCTTCCTGGGTCCTACAGAGTGGAACAATAATGCATCGGCGGGAAGATGGAGTGACGGGCCTAAAACTGGCACACAGGACCCATGAGGCTATTTCAGTCTTCAAATTGAAGAAGATGATGATGATGATGATGATGATGATGATGATGATGATGATGATATTTCATCTGTAAAACAGTGGACGAACTGTCCTCTTTGCTTGTGTTTGTGGTGAACTTGGTGTGCACAGTGTGAATGGGTGAATGGGCGATCTGCAGCGCAGCGCTGACATCATGTGGAAGAAAGAGATCCTGCAGCAGCATGAGGCCTCACGGGTCCTGCACTTCTTTTACAAAGCCTCACAAAGTGTGAGTAATCCAGCAATGACCATGCAAGGAGGGAATCTCCCACCAACGGGATTGGGATTAGGCACCCGTTACCATGAGTAGCAATACACGAAGCTGCTGTACCATTTCACTAAACTCCTAGTTTTAGTCCCGATAGATTTATCTAAACTGTTATTAGTTTATCAATCTGTTCCTTTCAAAAGCATTAACATCCAGATTATAGAGCATCTTCCTCCTCTAACATCCAGATTATAGTCCATCTTTCTCCTCTGACATCCAGATTATAAAGCATCTTCCTCCACTAACATCTAGATTACAGAGCATCTTCTCTAACATCCAGATTATAAAGCGTATTTCTCCTCTAACGTCCAGATTATAGAGCATCTTCCTCCTCTAACATCCAGATTATGGACCATCTTCCTCCTCTAACATCCAGATTATGGACCATCTTCCTCCTCTAACATCCAGATTATGGAGCAATAAAAAAAAAACAAAGCTGCCAAAACTACAAAGTCAAGTTAAGATGTTCACACCAGTCAATAATCTCTAGGATCTAATGGTACATGGACATTATTTCAAAATGTAGAGCAATAAACTGATTCTATCTTTCTTCAATAGTTTACATTAACATCACGGTTTGAAACTCATAAAAAGACAGTTGACAGATGAATGGATGAATCTGCAACATCTGTCCTTTCCGTGTCCCGCTGCAGCCCTGAGGGCTTCGTTAATAAAAATGACCCCATTTAAATCTCATCCCCAAGTCAGCCTATAATTAGTATACTAATTACACAGACACACCTGGTCGATACAGTTTACATCAATAAATCATCATTATATTGTCAACCTCTTTGGTCTCTGTAATCCAAAAATGTTCACCTTGGAAAAAAAAACAACAAGAAAAACCTGCCAAATAAAGTTGCAATCGACAAGTATCAGTCAAATAAGTATGTTGTTCAACTGTTGAACTGACGAGGACCATCTATTCATCCTGGGGCTGGAGCGTCGGTCCCTGTGGGTGCAGAGATGACTGATCATGCCAATCTGTACTCTGAAGGTTCTGGTGCAGGGTGGACAGGGAATGGTTGCTGCTTTCGGAGACTCTGTGGCACTGCTTTTCCTGTCTTGCCTGCATTGTTCAGCTGCAGCAATCCTGTAGGCTTCATGAGACTTTGCTCCACTGTGAACAGCTGCCCGCCACTTTGGTCTTTCCATAGCTGCTTGCTCCCATGAACTGTGAAGGATTTCAGTGAAGCTTTGAGAGTGTCTTTGAAGCTCTTCTTCTGGCGTCCAAGGGAGCGTTTGCCATGCTGGAGTTCATTGAACAGGAGTTTCTTGGGGAGCCGATGGTCTGGCATGTGAGCTACATGGCCTGCCAATGGAGCTGGGTCTGCATCAAGATGGTATGGATGCTGGGACGGTTGGCTCGGGTGAGCACCTCTGTGTCTGGGGTCTTGTCTTGCCATTTTATGCAAAGTAGTTTTCCTCAGCCCGGTGGCATGGACGTGGTTCAACTTCCTGGCGTGGCGTTGGAAGACCGTCCACGACTCACAGCCATAGAGCAGGGTGGTCAACACTACCACTTTGTAGACCTTGATCTTTGTCTCTGTGGAGATTCCTCTTCTGTCACACACATTCTTGTGGACTCTGCCGAAGGCAGCACTTGCCTTGACGAGTCTGGTGTTAACTGTGCGGGAAATTGTACTGCCAAGATAGGTGAACTTGTCCACTGCGTTGAATCTTTGTCCATTGACAGCGATGCTGGGTTCAACATAGGGCTAGTCTTGGTGCTGATTGTGAGTCCAAAGTTACTGCAGGCGTCAGAGAACTTGTCAACGCTGTGTTGCACGTCTGCCTCGGAGGTGCCGTTGAGGGTGCAATCATCAGCAAACAGGACGTTGTTGACGGTATCTGTTGAAACCCATCATACCTGTACCTGATGCCAATGGCTGCATCCGAGCCTCTGAAAGCGTCTTTCAGCATTGCCGAAAACATGAGGCTGAATAGGGTGGGGCAAGCACACAGCCCTGTTTCACTCTGTTGGAGACTGGAAATAAGCAAATTTGAGTGACAAATCCTGGAAAACATATTTTACAGGAGGAAGCATAATTTAGCCGAGGCCTGAGAATAAGATGTGAAGTTGATTATATTTTGCCCATGAATAATTATTAAATAATTCCAAATGGTCTGGCCGCTTCTTCTCATGGCTTCTCCCCTGTGCTGCTTCCAGACACATACTTCCACGTTAAAGCTTTTAACCAATCACATTTTAGCTATCATCTGTTGCCGGGTAAAGAAAGCTGCCTGAGGCCTTCAGATTCAATTCTGCAGACGTCTGCAGTGTAAAACAAGTGTTGGTCACACTGCTGCTTCAACCAATCAGATTTTGATATTGGGGAGGCTGGGCCTTCTAGAAGGCCTAGTATGACATCGGTGTCTTCAAGCCCTCTGATTGGCTTGTCAGAGAGTTCACTCTCCAGCGCTTGCTAGCTGCATCTGTAGGGAGCTGCATGAACAAAAATATACTTGTTTATTTGATAGTGGTTTTGTCAACCGACAATGACTAAAGGGGAAGATAAACACATTTGGTTGCAGATTTATTTTCAAAACAATTTTGAAGCGGGACTTTTCCAAGAGGTCATTGAACGCACTGCAGCACTCTGAGCGCACGTCCAGTGCAATTTACTGGCGCTCACTACAAACTCCATGACAGGATTCAGGATTATATTATTTCCAAGACCAGGAAAAGCTGTCATTTGTCTCCTGCCTCGAGCCCCAGAAACTTCGGGAAAAGCAGCCGCTTTTTCATGCAGTTGCCGCAGGAGAAGAGATGTTGTGGCAAGACGAAGGATGAGTCAGAGCTGAAAGTAGGAACACGTCTTTATTCAGCAACCGCCAAAACTCGACTGAACAATATGGCAACAGCCCCAGGCGCGGGAGCACTAAAACCACGCCCCTTTTCCCATCATCCTACTGGGTGAGAGGCCTGAGTCCTAACGGTGAACTTTGATTTTTTTTTTTCATTCAAGGCATGGTAACATGGTTTTTGAAGCCATAAAAAAATAATGTATTGAGGGGTGTATTGACTCAGACCAGCACAAGTGAAGGCCTGGGCCTGAAATGTTTTCACAACAGCACTAGGAGCAACTGGAAATACTTCCTCAACTAAAAGTCAGATTATTGAGTTTGTTTGTTTGTTTTCTGAAGCTTGTAGTTGAAATAGCTGGATTTAAAAAACAAATCATATTCAAGTGGGCTACCCTCTAAATGCATTTGTTCATTTACTATTTCTTTCACTAAGTGTAACTGATTCAGCTCACTGTTAAGGCGCTTTGTGTCCATTTGGCCAGCAGGGGTCAGTGTGACACAGGAAATGCTCTTCCCACCAGTCGTCCTGCCTCACGCTCCACTCATGAGCATACAGTATAGTTTACATTTAACCTTCAGTTCGTTCCATAGATTACATGCAGCCTGTGAACCACATATAAATGTTTTCCACTGATTTAGTTCAATACATCCTCCACTTCCTCTGGAGCTGCTGCAGTGATGCTGATGATTCCAGGGCAAAGTTCAATATAGAATCTCCTGAGAGCCTGAGGGTTTTACATTTTTTTAAAGTTTATTCCATGCGTATAAAGTGTCAGATGTGAATGTTAGTGGAGGAAGATGCTCTATAATCTATGCGCAAGTAAATGTTCTTATCTTATTTCACATTTGTTGATCAAAAGACAGTATTTCTCTCATAATGCCGTTATATTTGAAATACTGAAACAGTTACATCTTTCTTTGAGATGTAAGTCACATAAAAATAAGGGTCTTGAACGTTCCACAGTCCAAATAAACATGAATAGTTGAATGCAGACCGATCAAAGAAGCACGTTAAAGGCTTTATGTGACTCAACAGCACCACTATGAGGCTAAAGTATAAATAACACCCACTTTATGGTAATTCTCATAAGCCAGCAAAAAAGTCAGAATTTGCAGCGTTTATTAAGGATTCTACACAAAACAGGAAAGATTATTAGCTCTCGGTGTGATATTAAAAGAAAAAAAAAACTTCAAAAACAGTACAATGAGTAAAAGAAGCTCACACAGGCAGCAGCAGGCCTGCAGGAGGATGTCGGAGACTTTTATTCTGGTAATAGGGACAAACCCAGTCAGTTCATCTCACAGATAAATGTCTCGAATAATGAACATCACACTTTTTCTCTTCTTCTACTTATTCTTATCTTATCTTTGATGTCTTCACGAAGCAAGTATGAGCTTTAACCCCCTGAGGAACAAGTTTCCAATGTTGTATATGTTCATTTCTTTAAATCTTAATAACGGTTACAGAACACAGTTATTTCTGTTTTTGCTGGATGGCAGGATGGTCGTCATTATCAGGAGGAGATGACAGGATAGTGAACTTTAACCTATATAGAGATTTTTCAGCCATTCCAACTCACCCTAGAAAGTTATGCTAAGATTTTGTTATTTTTCTACCTACTTTAATTCGTATAAGCACAGACCCCAGTTGCGGACATTGTAGAAAATGATCCACTCTGAAACATTGTTCTGATTGTCCAGCAACTGAGCATGTGCACAGCTTGTAGTTAGTACCAACATGGTGTGTATATGCAGTAGCAGTGTGTCACAACAGTTGCATTTATCTGCGTTTCCATGGAGATAGAGCATTTTGTAAAAGTTCCACCTTGGGAGGGTGTTCAAAAAGTTGCGTCTTCAGTGACTCCGAGCATCGCTGTGGTGTAAACAGACCCGAGACGTGATGAAATCTTTCAGTTTTCACTTCTAAACAATGAAGAGTAAATGAGGCCACAGTCACTGGCGGCTTTTAAAAAAAAACATTAGATTAGATTTGTGAACCACATGGAAAAGAGGTCTGGTTCCAGAGTGGAACAATCCGATTTCCATGTTCACACATCATGAAAAAAAAAAAATGAGGGTCAAAAATGGGTTGAAAACTTGAACCACTTTTGCAAAAGTGTTAACATAGCTTTGGAGGGACTTGAATTAAATGCATGTATTTAGACTGTCAAAAGAAAAAACAATAAATGAAGAAGATCCACACATGCACGTGGAGAACAATTAAATCCTAGTGAGAAGTTAAACCAATGGGCTGGAGCAGCGTCTCACGACACCTCAGTCCTACCTCTCAATGAGACACTGAGAAAAGCATTCGCGGTGGGAGCAAATTCCCATGCTGTTTTTCTTCTCATCTTAAAGCATCTTGCACTTTCAATATATGCTTGTTTTCAACACTGTTGTTGCAAACCTACCTTTAACAAGTTGGACATGCAGCAGATTGATGCGTTCCCCAATAAACGGAAGCAAAGCGCCCCCCCCCGAGCAGAGCAGCAGCTGTAACCCCAGAGTGTTCCACTGCAGATTGGACACAATATGACCCTCTGACATGCCTGTGGCAGCCAGAGGAACGGAGCAGAGAGAACGCCGTTAATGAGGCAGGGTGAAAGACGGGATGAGGCCGACGGACAGATTCTGTGGAGGAAAAGTGTCAATGAGCTGGACAGAGAGAGCGGACGCATGTCGGACAGCCAGCTGTCAATAGACGACCAGACGAGCGGTCATCCGTCCAGCTCCAGTGCAACTGTAACAAGCTCAACAACCTGCCCCCTCCCAACACACACACACACACACACGCACACGCACACACAGTTTGGCCTGGGCCCGCCGTCTGGGGCCCCAGTGCCTGAAATCCCTGTAATAACGATGGCATTGATCGCTGTGACTGGGATGGCCAATTACAGCTTCCATAGCATCTAATGAGGAGCAATTGCTCTGGTGGCAATTACTGCGGCTATACAGCGCTCCGAAACCGAGATGGAGAGCTGCAAACCCAAGAAAGTGCAAGTGAGACAAATAAAGAGTGCTGCTATTACTGCTGCAGCCACAAATCGCCTGCAAGCTAAGCTCACAACCCAGCGCAGGAACCAGTGCTAATCTGTAGCTTTTCTTGCATGTGCATGGGTGTTGGATTTTTTGTTGTCGTTGTTGTTTTTTTTATTTTTTTTATTGCAGTATGGTTTCAGGCAGAAATTGGTGTCTAGGGGGTCCATCCAAAAGTTATTGGAGTTCAAAATAAATTTGGTAGGCGGGGGTTGGGGGGTTAGGGGGTTAGGGGGTTAGGGGGGGGGGGGGGGGGGAATTGCTTCTTAAGAGTAATATATTCCCTTTTTACATTTCATTTTGGAAGTGAAAAATTAGATCGATCATAGGTCCATATACCACCTGTGTGGATTCTGCAGATATGATTCCTCAGCATCTGGGAAAGGAAATTCCTTCTCTCTGCTTTAGCATTTGAATGCACCAGGATGAGTCAGAGAATTATGAACCAATCAGATGCCGCCTTTAAACCATGGTATCAGTTGGCCCAACACCTTATTTGTTACTGGGCGTAATACAAACCAGACGTCAGTTGCGAGTTGTGTACACGAGCCGATAATTCCCTATATTTCGGCGAAAAAAGATGAATTCAGGCAAAATTAGACGAGGACAAATAGCGATGGCCATTATGCACATATTTTAGAGGCTTTGAGCAACACGTCCCCTGTTTCTTCGGGCGTCTTTTCCAAAAATTGACTGTCCAAATGATGGATGGCTAGCTGCCTGAAACCATGAATTGCAGTTATACTTCATAGAGGCTGGAATTTTATTCCATCTTTTAACAAGATGCTGCAGGTTTTCCCAGAAACCACATTTTCCTGATATGCAAATTTCAAATCAATTGAACTGAACACATAATGTATATCTTAAAGGGTTATAATTTTATTGAACTGCATTGAAGATGGGTGTATAGATAGATTAAATTCTGTGTATTTATATAACAAAAAGGTATTAAATATGTATTACTATATATGCAGATGATGAACTAGTGTTCTTCCACAGTCGTATCAATGTACCAACTGTTTCCTCTATGGATGACAATGTCGGATTAACATTTTATATTTTGGTACTTTTTCTGCTATTTTAAAATTTTCAGAAACTCTGGGATTTTATAAGCACGAGCTTCAAATGCATGTTGTTGAACTACCTGGAGTCGAATGTCTACACATGTTGAGAACATGCAAACTCAAAGAAAGCAGTGAAACACACCCTGGATTGGAACCGTACAGCTGTGGTTGACAAACACGACTCAAAAACAACATAAAACAACGCGTAAATATTACCATTTTTCAGTGGGCATTACTGGATTTCACTTACTGATTTTAAAGTTACAGTTCCAGACCTTCAAATCAGGTCGACACATGGAACAAGGAATCCATATTGTTCACAGTTTTGGTATAGTATATGATAGAAGTAATTATTAGTCCGATTAGTTGAAAAAAAAAGAATTCCACTGCTACTTTGTATTAAGCTCACATTTAGTTGTGCTGCTGTTTATTAATGGTGCATTTCATTACACCAGTGTATGTGCTCGAAGCTACGAGTATATGCAATTCTAATAAGCCAAAGTAAATTGTTATCTGCTGCATAAGTGGCATGTTTTGGCACAGCGCTGCAGGTGTGAGAGACAGTAGGTAGCTCTGTGCTGGAGTGAAGGACTTTTACTGTCGGCTCGCTGTATTCGCCACTGTAATGGGCTGGATGCACACTAGCGGTGAGCGCTGAGGTCAAAACCAGGTCGCTAAACATGAACTCAACACATAAAGGCTGTTCAGGAGGAATCTACTGCACTTGATGCAGTGGAGTAGATTGTGCCTTCACCTCTAACAATGCTTTCCGTCCTGCTATGTGCTGTGTCTGTCAGTCGGTGTTTGTTTTTCATATATGTGTTGTATCTGTCTATACGGAAGGTTAAAAAGCTGTTAGCAAAGACATTGAAGAAAAGAATGTGGAGGTCAGGAACGACGCCAGGTTTAGCTGAGAGACGGAACTGAGTGTATTATGCTCTGGCTCGGACTCCATAACAGTGGAATTCTTTCAAACACAGAAAACAATACGCTATAAATATAAAATTTCCCATATTATGCTAAACTCACTTTCGCATGGTTTACCAGCCGTGTCCCTACAGCCGGGGTACGAGGCTCAAGAAGTGAATAAAAAGTCATCTCCCTCACGTGCTCCACTTTTTTGCAAAATGTGTTCATACAGACGATTTTGAGATTTTCCCTTCATGACTTCATGCGAGTAAATAACCACTGCCTCTGCGAGAGGATGCTCCCTTTGACCAACGCATAGTTCAATGAGCTCTGGTCTGTCAAATTCTAAAAGGGTACCACTTACTTCTCCTGGGAAACGCTACCGGAAGAGCGTGGACAGACAGAGCTCATTAGCTTTTAAAGGTACAGGCACAGAGACAGCCTGTTCTCAGTACTGCTCACTATATGAGACCTTTAACAATGATAGAACACAGACGTTGTCGTGAACAAAGGACCGAGTTGGATTGTTATTACAGTGACTGCAGCTATAAAACTACCAAGTCCTGGAGAATATGGACGAGGAGTCATGACAGGAAGGAGGAAACATTGTTCTGATTGCCCGACTACTTGAGAGCACGTTTTACAAAAGTTGTGGTTCCCCCCGTTTCCACGGAGCTGGAGCATTTTCTAAAAGTGGCATTTTCAGCTCCGCTGTCATGTACTTGGACACCCAAAAAGCAATGAAAGTTTTCCATTTTCAATTGAAAACGTTGTGGTGTGAACGGTGTGATAAATGATTTATAGGCAATTTCCAGTCAGTGTAGCTTTAACTCTCACTCATGTTTGAAATGACTTGTTCTTTTTAATTTGTTCCATACATTTCTCACACACAGCATTGGAACACTGGGGTCCTGCCATTAGTTGACTTTGATAGAACCGTCAACCTTTCTGCTCATTCATTCTCTTTTCCCTCTAATTCCATCAGTTTTTGGCTGTGGGAGCTGTCTGCAGATCTAACTCCGTCTCTTGTCTTTGTGATCTGTTTGGATGTCTGACTTTCAGAAACTATTTCGTTTATTCTCCCACACCCCGATTTATTTCATCTATTTTTTTTTTTTCTGTTGTGTGTGGATCCTCTCTCATCTCTCTGCTTTTCTCTTGCAGCATCTTTGCTGCTGTGTAACTTTAATATCTGGGTTTAGAACAAGGACAGAGGCAGCAGTTCGGTGACAGTCAGACATGGGGGAGCAACACAAACACCCTTCAAAGGTCTTTTTCATGTGAGCGAGGGGATGAGAAGAGACCCCGGCACATAGACGCAGCCACGGGACTGTCTGATCGAGGCTCTGGCGTGAGGCTCAAGCTTTCATTAGACTAAACACACAAACATACACACACACACACACACACCAGCGTTGTTAGCTAACAGGGAGCGAGGTGTGGAGAGAGGGGTGGAGAGGTTACAAGATAATCAACACTCCCTCTCCACCATAAACCCACACAATAAAGACTTGACATCAATATGCCAGTGCAGTCATCACCACAATAGCACCTGGCACTAAGGGGGAAAAAGGCCTCCGCAGTATATCCGCACTGATTAAACCATGATGAGTGTGTCTACGTGTGTGCGTGTGTGTGTAGGTGTTCACTGAAATTTATCGGATGCTTCCGTGTGGATGATCTCAGAAGAGCACCGGAGAGTTTGGAGACTTTTAATTAGCAGAGAAAGACTTTGACTGGTGTTAGTTTGCCTGAAGGTGACGGTGTATGATTAGATTTCCCTGAATAATGCAAAGAATGGACTTTTCCCACCAGTCTTATCACGTGCGATCACTCAATGGAGGATGAAAACAACTCCAGTTAGAATTCGAGATCTGCTTTTCGGTAGGTGATCGTTAAAACGTCAAGAAGACAACAACAGATCAGATAATATCCAACATAAATACACATAATAATGTCTGTTAATTTGGCTTTTTAGCTCAGTATAAGCTGGAGTTTACAACTTCAGTAAGTGGCAAAAGTTGTTTCCTAGTAACGAGTTACCAAGGAAGCTGAGGCCGTGATGTCAACGCTGTGCGGTTATCTAAAAATAAATGATAGCTTGAGCCAATCAGAAGTATCTTCCACAAAGGCAGAAGTATCCAACGGAAACTGACTCCCCTGATCAGACAGACGCATTGTTGCCGGTATGTATGTGGTGGGTGTACATCAGAAGGTAGAATATGAAACAGATCTAAAGCTGGAAGATAATAGGATGCAGGATGAGGCCAGAACTTCCTCCAGGATTTATTAACCTCCAAATAAATAGAACTTATCACATCTCTTCTTATGTGTGGAGGCTATTAGCACTCCCATGATCAGTTGATTGATGAATAACTTTTAAGTCTTTCATTTAAAGATGAGAAAAGTGTAATTTCAGCGTCAGACATGTGAATGATTTATAGTTCCTTCAAGCCTCAATGATAATTAGTGTGGATTGATTCAGACTGTTGGACAGAATAGAGCAAAACATTTCACTATTTTGAAGAACTTTCAAGACCAAACAATAACATGACCAGGTAGAGAGTACAGATAGATGGTATTTCAGTCCAAAGATTGGCAGTTCCATCCAAGTCTCCACTTGTCCCCCAGCAAAAGTGTTTTTTCAGTGAGACACACAACCCCACGTTTCTCCCAATGGCAGGTCACTACCTTGGACAGCAGCTCCACTGTTATTGGTGTGTGAATATATGACTAATCCTTTCAAAGGGTTTGATGGGTACGTTCTTCTGGGCATACGGAACATTCGAAAAATAAGAGGACTTGTCTTATTGATTTCTAGTTATTGATGCTGCACTGTGAAAGATGGAAGAGTCCTTCGTTGATGAAGGCCGACAGGATGTGGTGAGAGACAGAGGCTCTGAAACGACAGGAGGCTGAACTGGAAGAAAGGAGCTGAGGATGTCTGGGTTTCCACCGGGAGACAGAAGGAACAATGTGTACATTACAGATGCAGCTCATTGGGTTTGAGGTGGTTCGGTACTTGGCTTGAGGTCAGGTGATAGTCAGAGAAATGCTGCCCAGGATGGAGCTGCGAGACAAAAAGAGAAGAGGAAGGCCAGGGAGGAGGTTCCTGGCTGCATTGAGGGAGCACATACAGGAGATTGGCGTGATTAAAGTGGACACAGGCGGCAGAGGGGCCTGGGAAGAGATGAGCGACTGTGGCAGCCACGGAAGGGAAATTGCCCACAAAAATACTGAAAAAAAAACATTGTTTTGAGCTGACAAAATCAGGTTCTTCTGTGATTTCAGCCCTTTCTATTGGTTTCATGTTGTTGTGTAATGTATTCTCTCATGGTTTCTGGTGCGTTTGATGTTGATTTTGGTTTTTAGTTTTTTATAGATTTCAGTTTTTGACTCATGTCTGATTTTATTTTTATGCCTCCATCAATAAGCTACACTTTTACAGGTGATTGTTGTTAGCTGTGCCTCATTGTCTCCCAACTCGTGTGCTATACCCAAATGTATTGTTCTTCTGTGTCCTCATTGGTGAACCTCATATCATTTTCCTTTTCTTTCTGCTCTTGATCTTTGGTCCCACTTGGTAGTATATGTGGTTTGGTTTTTGAGCCTCCTTGTGGGAATCCGTTTGTAAATCGTTATTTAAATACTGTCCTTTTGACTTCAGTATCATTCTTGTGGCATAAATCACACATTAGCTAAAATGTAAGAATATCACTTGTGAATATTATAACCAACAATGGGGCACATTTCCATTAGAGTAAGAATATCATCCATCCATATACAACACAATTGTTGCAGGAATTAAAACAAATCTCCATAATGTAAATATATGGTTGAACTTGAAAACATGTTATCCAATCCACAGTCAAGGAAATAATACAAATTTCCATGTCATACTATGAAAAGGTTTCTGAGATGTCAAACATTTTGCCTGATAGTGTATCACAATATAATGTTGTCTATATATCACCAAATAGAAAACGTATTTGCAAATTTAGTTTTGGCTTCTGCTGTGGTAGTATCGTTACCACAGAGCTGAAAACACATTAAATTGAGAGAATACAGAGTAAAGATGGATATTTTTCTATTATTATGACCTGCTTGTTGATAATTCTGAACACACTAAAGAAACTAATCAAGCTTCTTCGGGAGTGGAATGAACTTTGATCAATATTGTTTATGGCAATAGCAAATAATGCTTTCTGATATACTTTTAACATTCGATTTTCAAAATTGTCTGGTTAACAGTGACTGCAAAGAGAAGAAAAGATTTCTGAACATAATGGTTCTTGTCCTTCCTGCATTATTTCATCTCATTAAACAGCTCCCATGACTCCATCCAGCCCTGTAAACACCCACCCGTCCTCACTGACACTTTCAAGCTATTAGCCCACTATTTATATTGTACACAGGATAAGTATATCACTCAGACTGAGGAGAGATGTATTGGATAAACCTGTAATGGAGTGTGTCATAGATCTGTCACACACACACACACACACACGCACACACACGCACACACTC
Organism: Blennius ocellaris; assembly: GCF_963422515.1. NCBI lineage: Eukaryota > Metazoa > Chordata > Actinopteri > Blenniiformes > Blenniidae > Blennius > Blennius ocellaris. Next base: position 16,406,525 of record NC_137671.1, on the reverse strand, counting down.
AGCAGTGAACAGGCCATCTCAGGCCTTTAGATGGCAGCAGCACGCCACCGACACACAGGGACAATCAGAAGAGACCAGATCTGAGACACAAGAAAGAGAACAAAGGGAGACAGTTGAAGCTAATTATTTCTTTTTTCCCCATGTAATCTTCCAGTCTTCATCCAAATCTTTGTTATTGGTAATGGGCTTTTTCTTTTTTCCGGAGAGATGCGGTGGGGGGTAAAACACACACACATAAAAATCCCCAACCCAGCACTGCTTTGTTCGTCTTATCATGGAAGTTTGACGTCTCTTCTCTGTAATTGAACTTAATGAATGTTGGCGTTGTTTTGGGGTTTATTTGTTTTTTTTCCCCCCTCGATGAAGATGATTTGTCCTTTCAACCCCACCTGACAGATCTGGGCCGCTGGGTTATTTTCAGAACAGGACTATGCACCTGCACCTGTCTGATGCAGCGACAGGCTTTGAATCAAAGTGCTTACATGTCGTTAACTTCAATATGGGTTTTGCATACAGTAGACGAGCTGTGGATAGAGTAGAATATTTGGAAAACTGATAATTGTGTATAAAAACAATGGCATTTTCCAGCATGACATTTTCTTCATGCTGGAAAATTACTATACAGCTTAGAAAATTATTATATAGCTTTTCAACACTTGCAAAAACATTGCAATTAAGTTTTATTGCACCAAATCCAGCTTTTCCTTGATTTTCCTTCATTTGAATGTTGGATCATAGTGATTAGAATCTGCTGTGTCTGTGTGAGCTGGACTGACTCCGCCCACACATGCCCATCTTGGAAAGAGGAGGAAGTACTTCCTCTCGTGGTGCCATGTGCCACAGCAGAGCTGCCTGATAGTGGGAGGAGTCAAAGAGAGGAGCTTACCTTGATTGTGACTGGCTCAACTCCCCGATGACACTGTATAGGGTTTGATTTCTGATTGGCTGGTTGGAGCAACACACTTTTTAAAAACTGAAACAAGCCAGGGAGAGAGAGGACAGTTAAAGGAAGGTTGTATTATTAATTTGGGACATGTTGGTAAATCACGTCTTTGACTGGATTAACAATAACCCAACTCTTGGAGGCCACTGCAAAGACCTTTTAGTTTTTAATTATTCAAAAATATAACTAGGGTGTATCATCTACTTCAGATGATACGAAAGCATATTTTTCAGAGACCTTCAAATTCTCCATTGGGTCGGCAACTTTCTGTCACCTCTCTGGTTTTCTCTGGCAATGTCAGGAGTTTTTACTTTTTCTTGACAAATGCTGTATAAAGTCCACTCAACCACTGTCTATAATTATTCAAATTCTTGCCCAGTGAATGTAACATTAAAACAACCTCTTGATGGGGCCTCGTTAACGCAACAACATTTCAAGTGCTTCAAATGCTTGGTTTCTGCATTTTTATTTCAGAAACATTTCATGTTTACGTGGCAACATTTTGAAAACAACGTCCATTTACACAAACTCGCTGAAAAAGAGTGTGTAGTAGCTGCTGTTTTTATCTAATGAAGGCTGTAAAAATTCTAGTTCCTTTAAACTGTGTTTCCTTGTCATGCTGTGAGAAATAAAGTGTCTCCACATGTGATCCAGGTGATGGTGTAGATAATGTACACCGTTTTGAAACTGTCAAATTCAAGAGTGAAGAACACACACCACACACATTGTTCTGAATGAATCCTCTGCTCCACATGCGTAGAATTAATCATTGCAACCATAGTGTGCATCTGCACTAACATAAGTTCAGGGAAATCTTCCCTGTGTTTCCACAGAGATGGAGTTGCAGCATTTTCAAAACGTTATGTTTTCCTCCGTTTTGGCATGTAATGTATTTTTATTATGCAAAAACCAAAAGAAATGGGGAAACAACATGGAAAACTGCATTAAACCAAAATTGTTAAAGAGGAGTGAAACTCCTAAAATCAGTTACAACAAGAAGTCAAATGTAATGAAATGTTTACCGTCCTGAATTGTTATTGAAACTTCATAAATATAAGAGAAGATCCAGTTTTGGGGTTAAAAGTGTATATGAAGCTTGAGAAGCTGTGTCAGCCTCGTTTTATGGGTTCAATGTGTTTTGTGACTCCAGTTAAACTGGATTTGTTGCAAAGTCATGAAAATGCCTCAAAAAGGTTGCAGATCCTTGGGTTAGACCCACGGCTATGGAGCCGCATGCGGCTCTTTCGTCCCTCCACTGCGGCTCCTTGAGCCTCGGTCCCACTGCAGTTCATCCCGGAGGGACGTAAGGAGGCAAAGCCACCCAGAGCGCGGTCCCGCTACAAAAAGAGGTAAAATGTAGGCGGGTCGTGAACGACGCAGCGATGTAACGTCATTACGCAACAATAATGGCATGAAGAACGTAGAATTGCGGCTGCAGGTCATGACAGCCGGAGCCGCAGCTCCAGGCTCCACGGCTCAACTGGTATCTGAAGCTGGGAGCTTCCTGTATCTTTGACAGGAAAACCGCTGCGCTGTGGAGTGCTGACAATTCTGGGAGGTTCATTGCAGACTCGTTGAGAGCAACGGCAAATTATAGTGACTTACACAACAACTAAAGAACATTAAAGCCACAACACTCACACTCATGGTTCTAAACATCCCAGATCTCCCACATATATATTGCATTTTAATAATGTGTAGCAATAAAGGAGCTGATAGCTGCAATGCATTATGGGAGTTTCTGTTTGACGTATTTTAAATGTAATCATTGGGGGTTATATTAGGTTTGTAGTGTTGTGTTGTGTTTTTGTTGCTTAGTTCATGTAGTTTAGTTTATTAGTTGTACGTTGTCAACCAGCAGTGAAGAAGGTTTTATGTGTAGCGTCCTCCTGGCGTGGTCTGCCTGTGGGAGTGTCAAAATAAAAGACTGCTGTGCACATCTGTTGTAAAGTATAAGCTTTTCCTTGAACGTGATTCTTTGACGTTACGCACCATAATATCACAGTGATAGTGTGAGTGACAATATAGGTGTGTGTGCGCACGGGTGTGTGTGTGGCTCTCTGGATGTTGTGTTCAGTTGGAAACGGGACCAACTGGCTCTTTGAGCATTAAAGGTTGCCGACCCCTGGGTTAGATGTTGAGTTTTTATATCTTCAAGAGCAAAGTTTACAAAACTAAACTCTGGACACTCAACCTGCACCTCTCAGAGGGAAGGAAGGTGGCAAACAGGAGAGAAAAGGAGGGAGAAACACCTATGAACTTAATTACCCAATGAATAATTAATGTTTGATTGCAGTGTTCCCCCAGGCTGTCAACACAAGATAATTTATCATAAGATTATAATTTATCACTAATTGCTTTGGCAAGAGGTTTATGATTGGAATAATTTGCTTATTAAATGCACAAATTTTATTAAGCGGGCAAACTTTTGTGTAAAGTACGTATCGATTTAGCCGTGCCCACACACAGCTCGGAAGAGTGCCATTAAATTGCATTTAATCTAGTTACACATTCGGGATTAAAAATAGATGTTTGCTCACTCATAATGCAGTCCTGCTTTCCATAATTTAGTTAAACAAAACAGGTGATTATTTTAATGCGGCGAGATGCATATGACCCAGGGAGCCATTTCTAGTACAGAAGAGGCACCTCGATATCCTCAAAGCCAGGGAAAGCACACCGGCATCCTAAAGACTTAAGCTCTTCTGAGAATCCTGTTTACTCCTCTAAGCTGTGATGCCTATTTAGAAGAGGAGAATTTGAATTGTTTGTCTCCCGTATAATGACTGTTTGTTGTCTGGTATGGGAATCTTTGTGGAGTCGTCACAGTGTCGTCGACGTAGCGAGGGTGGGTGGATGGTTGGTGCTCGGTGACTTTGACTGGGTCCTTGTCATCATAGTCCATCAAGCTTGTGGGACCTTTTTCAGGGTGAGGTTGGACATGTCTGAAAGAGCTTGGCTTCACTGTAATGTTTTGGATAATAGGAGACTGGAGAGATCGACAGCCTCTCTTAGGCTCCAATTACGCAACTACATTTCAAGTGAAAACGCATCATTCCAGAAAAGTTGAGCATTTTCACAGCAATATTTTATCCAAAATTCACTTTCTGATGGTTTTCCAACAGTAACAATTGTCTCCATACCTGAGAATGATTCCCCAGAGGTGAAGAAAATCTGTCCTCTCTCTTCCTGATTTGTTTCACATTTTAAAAAGTGTGTTGCTTCAATGAGCCAATCAGAAACCAAACCCTATATAGTGTCAACAGGGGTTTAGCCAATCCCAATCAAAGCAGGCTCCTCCCTTTGATTCTACTACACCCTCCCACAATCAGGCAGCTCTGCTCTGGCACATGGCACCATGAGAGGAAGTACTTCCTCCTCTTCCCAAGATGGGCATGTGTGGGCGGAGCCAGTCCAGCTCACACAGACACAGCAGATTCTGAATGCAGCTCCTATAATCCAACATTCTAATGTATGAAGTGGCAATGGCAATAAACTTTGACTAAAATGTTCAGCTAGATAATATGACCCCTTTAAAAATCCTGTTTCCATGGAAACGGCAGAAACGCTGAACACAATGTAGGAAGTGAGGAAGATGGATTGCTATTACAGTGACTGTCAACTATAAGACTACAGAGTCCTAGGAGAATATGGACCGAGAGCCATGACATGATGGAGGAAACATTGTTCTGACTGTCCTTCTACTGAGCATGTGCAGAATTACTCGTTATGACAGGCTGTTTTCGCGCATGTGCATTCGCAGTATTTTAGAAAAGTTGCATTTTACTCCATCTACACAGAGCAAAATCCTGGGAAACACTTAAATAGAGGGCCAGAAAATGTGTTTCCATCCACTTTGTGGAGTTCTGAGTCACTGATGGATGGGAACACACTGGACAGGTCCATCGCAGTCACAGACTCTGGGGCAATTTAGAGTCATCGATCGATGATCAATCAGGCTTTTGGACTCCTGACAGAAACTGGAGCACCTGAAGAGGAGTCCATGCAGCTCATTGGCCATATTTTGCCATAATGAAATTAATGAAATTACTGACAGCATTACAGCTGCTCGGCTTTCAGTGAGGTCATTTTGTTGAATGCAGAAGAGCTGCCATCTTGCGCATTGCTCTGATGCGATTTTCTCCAGTAAAGAGCAGATCTAGATACAAACCAACTGAAAAACAAATAAGCAACTTTCTTCAGTAACTTTTATTCTTTCAAATAAAGAAACTGAAGTAGGTCCACTACTTTTTAAGGAATTGCAATTAATTGCACTACTTTTGATAGTCATGACATTTAAAGATATTTAAAGCATTTGTTTTTTTACATGCATCATCATTTTCCTGTTAAAAGCTTTTTTTTTTTTGCTTTGCCAAAATTAAGTATTTCTTTTCTTCATCCTTCTCAATATAGAACGGTAGCAGACTTACATGATTAAAAGATGCATGGTGCTCCATAGAGCGCAGGAACAATAATTGCTACTGAAAGCTATTGCGTTGTACAACAAGTAGATAAATCACTTCATTGAAGAGCACATCTTGCAAAAATGCCCATAATAGGCTGTAGGTGTGCTAAAGTAAGATTTCTTTATATACCAACATGTGTGAAACACTATCAATACTAGCCAAGTATGCCTACAATTTCAACGTACCATCCATCCATCCATCCATCCACATAAAAGATAGACAACTTTAGCACATATACAGTATAACAAACAAACACACTAAAATCATTTAGTCAATTCTACATATATGAAGTTACTGCTGATTTTACTAGATAACTGTAGTTTGCATCTTATCCTAGGAAATGATTAGATTTGTTCAGAAAGGATTTTTCTGACATCTGTAGTAGAAAGAATGGTCGCAAGTCACATCACACCAACAGAGATAAAACCAGCAATAGCTCGAGAAGATCCAAAAACCACAGCCTTTAACAAAAAAAAAACATGGATTGAATGAAACCTTCAGTGATGCAGTTTCAATAATAAAATTGCATGTTGCAAATGTCATAGCAGGCTGTCATTTATATTCAGAGGCCACTCGCATCCAAGGTGTCCATACAAACTCCAACGGGTGCGCGCAGCATAAAAGCTGGAGGTTTGAGTGAAACGCGGTTCAGGATAACTCTGTTTCGTAGTCCCCTTCTTTTTTTATTTCACTCCTATTGCTGCTTTGGTTACACTTTTAAGGGTTAATTTTCCTTTTTCTGATAGTCATCAAGAACGATCAACAAACTGGTGATCAATGTTTTTTTGTTTTGACTGTATTATTATGATCAGTAGATTCAGTCCCTGAAATTACTATTTTATTCAAGGTTATAATAAAAAATTAAAAATAATGAAATGATGAAAACTAGACATCAGCCTACCAACTGACCAACCAATTAATCAATTCACCAACCAATCAACCCCTTTTCCTGATAGTTTTGTTTTTTATCAATTGTTAGAGGCAAATGCATCATTTCATAATGCTTTGGTATGTAACAGTCTATAGGATTTGTTTTCCTTTTTCCAGGTATAATCCATAGAGACGCATTTATACACATACTGCATCTTGGCATTTAGGGGAAAGACTAGTTATGTCTGCCACGAGAAGAGATGTGTTTTCCTTGTCCTGCTGTCCAATCAATGTGAGAGGACAGGACAGGAAAGGCTGAGGGCCAGTATAACACTTTGTAACACTCTCACCTCACAGTGTGCACACGTCACTAGACGTTACCGTCAACACGCACACACGCAGGTTTTGTCTCGCTGGCTGGGAAAAGGATTGTGTCTCTTCGTGTTTGTGTGTTTATCAGTGCAGTTGTAAGATGGTCTTATCAGCCTCCTGAGGAAGTTGGACAGATATCAGCTGTGGTGGCAAAGAGATAGACTGCATATGGTGCAGATAGCACTCATTTTGACACACACACACACACACACACACACACACACACACACACACACACACACACACACACACACACACACACACACAGTGGGAGACACCCCGTATTAAAGGGTTTGGCAGCCGTGTTGAAACCGTCAGACAGCCAATCAGGGGATCGATGGCAGCCGTGACTCGCCCAATGACCCGCGCTGTTATCTCCGAAGACCAACCCTCCCCTCCCTTCTTTCTCTTCCCGCACTTTCTCCCCCCACCCTCCACCCCCGCCTTTTTTTTTTTTTTTTTTTTTTTTGCCTTTCCCTGCCTCAGCTTCTAACACTGCCTTGCTTCATCAATCGGTAAAAACTTTTTCTTTCCACGTTTTCGTTCCCACTCCTTCCTTCTCCTTCTCCTCTACTGGCACTCTGGCGTTTCTGGTCTAATGAACCTGGGGGGTCTCAGGACACCTTCCGCTGGGTTGATTAGGATCCTCATTAAAGAGAGGACCAGACCAGAGTCCCTTCCCTCCCTCCCCACGTCTCCGTCCATCTCCCACCTCACCTTAATAGCACCCCCAAACCCCCCCACCACGCCGACCTGTCACATAGAGTGGCATTTTTAATTACCGTTGCTCATCATAAAAGAAAGGCCTATTATAAGTAGTGATGTGCGTGCGCACTTGTGTTTTTGTCGTTTCTAGCCTCCTCCTCCTCCTCCTTTTTCCTCCACTGAGCTGTTGTAATGAAATCAGCGGCTGCAGCAAACGCCATGGGAAGGCTCATCATAAAAACACACATTACCGGCCAACTAGTTGCCTCTTTTAACACAGCGGCTACGCAAATAAACACCACATTCTTTAATGTTTGTTTTAGATGGTTTCATGCTTCCGGTGGACAGTAATGAGTGAAAAAATGTTATTTAGAAAAAAAACAGGTACCGAAGAAAAGAAAAAATGAGAGATGGAAAGAAAGGGCCTCAGTGCATATAAATGAAGGTTGTTTGATGAAGGCGACAAAAAGAAGAAAGGAAGGATGGTGTTGTGGAGAAGGGGGGGCGGATGTAGGAAGACGTGGGGGGGGTTAAGTCTGAGTTCTTGCTGTTGCTGTTTGCTCAACGACGGGATCAGATCAGCGTTGCTCCAGAGGATGCTCGGGGCCAAAAAGTAAATCTGATTATGTCGCTTGAGAAGGCTAATCTCTCTTGAATCCGTCTTCGTCTGATTCCAAAAACAATACTGTAATCTGTGTGTGCCTGTGCGTGTGCAGGCGCCATTAGCATGTGAATTTTCGGGGCATATTTGCTACTATCGAGGGTCAAACAGTTGGTTTGACTGACACTGGATTTTCAATGCAGATCTGAGATCACGTAAACACTCTGGTCGCCCTTGTACAGCTCATTGGTTAGGTTCATTATAGTGATTTCGTCAAGGTGATAACTCGCTGTGTATGTGATTGAAGTAAATTCATACTTGCCTTAGGCTTGAGCTAAGGCTTGAGCTAAGGCTTGAGCTAAGGCTTGAGCTAAGGCTTGAGCTAAGGCTTGAGCTAAGGCTTGAGCTAACATTTAAACCCGGGAGTGAGAGAGAATTACCCTTAAAAAATAAACTCCAAGCTTATCTGTGGATGGTGAGGTAGCGCCACCTAAGGCCCCATTTACACAACAACAATGTGTGTCAACAAACAACGTTTTCAAGTGAAAACTTTTGTAGTGTTTTGAGTGTCTGTTAACACGCTAACAGTGCTCAGAGTCATTGAAAACTCAACTTTTTAAAAACAGTTCCGAACGTGGAACTTTTGTAAAACCTTCGGACTCTGTCACTGTAGAAACGGGGAAAATGGCAACTTTTTGAAAATGATTCCATTGTGCATGTTCACCACAGCCGTAGTAAAGATTTCTTCTGCACAGGCTCAAATAGATCGACAAGAACAATGGCAGCCTCTAGAGTCACGTGAAACTACATGTTTTTTTTATTGTTGTATACACAGTAGCTTACTGTGGTTTTTCAGTCAGAGCCAGGAGTAACAACCCCCCCACTACTATAAGTATAGTATAGAATAAGTATAATATGGCCACTATTATGTATCAGCACTTAATCCACAGCAACATAACAGCTAATCCACAAGCACAACACATCAAGACACCACTGTGCAGCATCACCATCACATCATTTTTCCAGTGTTTCCCACAGGTTTGACTGGGGGGGGGGGGGGAGGGGTGTTCTCGTGTACTTCTGTCATGCATGTGCGCTTGTCTGTCTGTGTGTACAATTGTATTGGAAACACCATTTCACAATTAAAAAAAAACAAAAACAGTAGGACAGCACCAATCTACTCCAGAGAAAGTAAAAAAAAACCAAAAAAAAACCAGCACTCACCCATCAGGTGTAGATTAAATCCATCCTGCTGTAAAATGCTGCACAAAGCCTTTGTTGGTCTGAGTTAGCTCATCATTTCTGGTGTCGATCTTCCTCTCTACTCACAATTTCCATTTCTTCTGCAAACATGCGCCTTGAAAAAAGTCCCTGAAGCAGGTCCGCTATAGCAGGGTTTTTCAACATTTTTGAGCCAAGGCACACTTTTTTGTTTGGAAAAATCTTGAGGCACACCACCACCCGGAAATGTTAACATTTGAAACTCTGTAGCCTCTATTAACAATATAAAGTCATTATCATCAAAGTTTTGTCAACAGGAATCTTTTTTTTCTTTTTACTCACTCAGTGTGAAACCTGGACCTGATGGATGAACACAGAGCTGATATCCGTGTTAACATTCTTCCTTTTCAAAAACTTCTCCGTCACTGTCACTGACAGTACTTTGATACAAGATGGTAGCAGCTGCAGGAGGTGGTGATTAACCAGACTGACCTCTGTTAAGTTTCGATTTCAGCGGCAATGTTCTGTGCTGCCATCTATTGGTGAAGAGTATTTATACATGATCACTCTTCAACACACTGCTCTCACAGCTGACAGCGGCTCTGAGAACAAATGATTTTTTTGGAAAGAAATGTGAACTTGGATACTTTCCCACAGCACACCTGACTATATCTCGCCAAACACCAGTGTGCCGCGGCACAGTGGTTGAAAAACACTGCGTTATAGTATCATCCGATCTTGCTGTTAAATTAGCCGCCATCATCATTCCAGAGTCGCACACAATAACAGTGCGTCATCATCACCTGCCCATGGGCCAATCAGTCAAGCTCCTTTCAATGAGGAAAGCAAGACCAGCGCGAGAAACTTTGCTGGCCTTAAGGCGGTCAGTCAATAACACATCAAAATCTGATTGGCTGATGATACTGTCACTCAACATTTTAACCCAATAGCAGCGTCCAACTTCTATCAGAGGGTAGGAATGAAGTTACTCAGAGCCACCAGCAGAGGAAAGGAGTTGTGATGCGTTTAGAGGACATAGGAGATTTGACTTCCACAAACTGGAACCAGTCGTTTTCTGGATGAAGTTGTTAAAGTCACAGATTTCAGAATCACTTTTTTATTATTAAAGGTCCCATATTATACTAAATCGACTTTTCTGTTCTTTAAACATCATACAAGTGCTATTTACATCCCCAAAGTGTTTTTTTCATTAATTCCCTCAAGCCTGAGTTCACAGCAATCTATCTCTGTTCTAACTGGTGGGGGAGCTCAACCCGATTCAATTTGATGACCAGCACCACCTTGCTGGCGGCACAGAGCTGGAGAAGCCCCGCCTCCATGAAGGTTGACATGCGGAAAAACCAAAACAAGACACGCCCACGAATGTGCCAAGGAGTGTGCACAGCAGTTTTTGTTCGTGTCGATAACTGTTTTCGCCATCATGTCCACTTGGAGAAAATGTGTTTTTTGGTGCATGTATGTGTCCACACTATTTGTCTTGCCGAAAGAAGAAGCACAGCGGCGAGTTCGGCTGGACTTTTTTTTTCTTTTCCGCAAAGAATGTGTTTGTTTGCGAGCGACACTTCACCAAAGAAGCTTCCAGAACTACGGTACTTTGAAACTGGACTTACTCAGAAGCTCATCTTGAAACCTGCTGCTATTCCCACAATAAAAAACGCTAACAAGGCGCCGAGATCTGTAAGTACATTACTACCAAGCAAGCGTGAGCTGCTGGCTACGTCACCGAGGGGGTGGGAGGAGGCGGCTGTGAGCTGGGCCGCAGTCTCCGTGCGGGCGGGGGAGGCAGAGGAGCTGAGAACCACCCGTTTCATGAGAGGTGACGTCAGCTCAATCCAAGAAATAACTATAATTTCACAAGTTTTGAGTGTTGTATACTGTATCACCCAAATTATTATCTCACATGAGCATAGGATGGACTGTGAAACATGAAATATTGCGAAATATGGGTCCTTTAAAAAGAAGAGAAATACATTTTTGACAGGGCGAGCAGTGGCAGCAGTGCTGCCCCTGACTGCACACCACTGTTTATACGTTGTTTTCAAAATGCTGCCGTGTAAATATGAAACCTTTCTGAAACAAAATAAAAAAAATTATGCATTTTCACTTGAAATGGGTGACGTTTAAACATCCACATGAGCAGCTACATTCATACAGTAGACTTTTTTACTCACAATATACTCACCATATTACTGTGAGAATCAAAAATAATCTGTAAAATGTCAATGGAACAACAGGGCACTTGATATAAAAACTTACAGTAAACTTATTCCGCCGCCTCTGACCAATGACCAATGAGCTGACAATACTGTATACTCAAAACAGAGTATGACAGTACAGAATCCATCTTATCTCATTGGTTGAGGTACAGTTGCTCATGAACAAGATACTGGAAGACAACAGACAAGCATACAAAGCAGTATGGCAACAGACTTTGATAGTTCACCTTCCACCAGCGATACTCCTCGGAAAAAACATAAAAACAGCTGCTGAAATACAGGGAAGAATGAGAATAAGTCAATATGGCAGAATAAACATCCTTCTGGAGAACCTCACTACAGAACCTCACTGCAGTACCTCACTGTAGTACCTCATGACAGAACCTCATTGCAGTACCTCACTGCAGTACCTCACTACAGTACCTCACTGCAGTACATCACTGCAGTACATCACTGTAGTACCTCACTACAGAACCTCACTGCAGTACATCACTGCAGTACCTCACTACAGAACCTCACTGCAGTACATCACTGTAGTACCTCACTACAGAACCTCACTGCAGTACCTCACTGGAGTATGTCACTATACAGTACCTCACTGCAGAACCTCACCATAGAACCTCACTGCAGTACCTCACCATAGAACCTCACTACAGTACCTCACTGCAGAACCTCACTGTAGTACCTCACTGCAGAATGTCACTACAGTACCTCACTGCAGAACCTCACTACAGAACCTCACTTGAGTACCTCACTGCAGAACATCACTACAGTACCTCACTGCAGAACATCACTACAGTACCTCACTGCAGAACATCACTACAGTGCCTCACTACAGAAGTTCACTGCACTGCCTCACTTCCAGAACCTCACTGCAGAACCTCACTACAGTACCTGACTACAGTACCTCACTACAGAACATCACTAGAGTACCTCATTGCAGTACCTCACCATAGAACCTCACTACAGAACCTCACAGCACTACTTCATTATAGAACCTCACTGCAGAACCTCACTACAGAACCTCGCTCCAGAACCTCAGAAGAAGAAAACAGTCCAAGAGAACAGCAGAGAGGTTCCAGTTGCTCCAACATTCAGCCTGTTGTGTCCTTTGCCCTCAACATCCAATACTGTGTTTGTGGAGAGGATTTCTTCTTACATGAAGAATAAGTGGACTGATGTGCAGAACAAACGTTCTGCTGAATTAATTAGAAGTGAGCTTATTGTCACCATTAAATGATGAAATGTCTTGCTCAGAGTTTTACTCTGGAACACTGAAAGACAAACAACTCACTGCAGCAAGAGCTCAACAGAAATACAAATTGAAAGAATAGGCATCTTTACATGATGTAGCATTGAGCTTTTGAGTTCATGAGTTCAATCTGTATTTATTTTTTTACTTCAACTGTAGCCTACTGTCATTCACTTGGATGAACTAATATTTTATGTTTAGAACTGTTCCACTGATTTTTTGCTTGCACTTTTACAATTGCATTTAATGTGCTTTATTACAGGAATGTTGTGATTTCTATTGTTCTCTAATAATTTATACAATTTTAAGTAAATCTTGATTTATTCTGTTGTAATTCAAGCCAGACGGAGTTCTGTGAAAGAAAGATGGAGGAAGCAAGACAGGTTTCTCTTATTAATACTGATTTTATTCAGTTAATTGAGGTATTACTCAATGAAAATAAAAAGCTCAATAATTTGTTTTCAATGCGTTCATATAAATAATAATATGCATCCACTATAATTCAGGTTCAATTCAAATAATACAAAAATGTTTCACACAGAAAAAAGAGCTATAACCAGGAATGGTGAACGCAATCGTCCCGGTTCTCACAGCAAGTTACGGTGTACAGCAGCTGTTTCATCACGTTCAGTCGTGGCTTGTCCCGGCATGTGACAGTCTGTGGACCCGAAGCATTGCGTTCTACTCCGGACTGCCACGGCGTGTTCCATCTGGGAGGAAGTATATAAAAGCTAGGCCCGGTAGGAGAGTTTCAATCAAGTCTGAGCAATCAATGAAAGAACACCTTCTACAAGCTATGCCACCGGAAAAGAAATCAAGAGGTTGAAGAAGACGCACCTGCGAGAAGGAGGGCAGCCCCCAGGGTGGTCACCTCCTTTCCGGAGGATGAGAAAGAGCTCATCATTGAATTCCTCCAGCAGAATCCGAAATTGTGCTGGAATGAATTAATCTTCATTATAATGTGTGTTGGCAAGCAGGCGACACTAAAAACCAGTGGTGTTTCAGTCACTGATAGATTAGTGCTGAACCCAGATTTCAGCACCAGGGACAGTTCCTGTGCCTTTTCCTTTCCAGCTGTTGTTACTTTTTCCAGGATCTGGTGGAAGACCTCTGGCGACATCCTCGGATAGTTTGTGAAGGACATGACATCTTCGGCATGGAGTTCCTTGGTAAGAAATATGGAGGAGTGCCCCAGCTTTTGCCTTCTGTCTTCTGATAACCCACATGGATCGTTCCCTTCTCACCCACTTTCTTCTTACCTGTTGGGCTCTGGCGTTTCCTCTCTGCAACGTGCTTCCAAATGGCCCGGCGTCCACGTTTCATCCATAGAAAGCCTTGACTGGACATGAAAAACGTGCCAGACCTTCCTCACAACACGAGAAACGCGAAGGGTCCCACCAGAACGTGACCGGCCTTGAGGGAATGTGTTTGGATCTGTGATAGAATGTGAGATGAACCATAGTGCATCTTGGAGCCTCCAGGACTCAGCAGCCACTTTCCTCCCACGGTCCATCACAGATGCCGTGATGTTTCGGCCAAACGGGACTGCCGTGCCTGCTGGGAACAAAATGTAAACCGAGCATCAGCAAGAGATCAGAACTGAGCATCAAGACCTGCAGTGTGAACGTAGCCATAAGCAGTGGTGGGAAAGAAAAAGCCCTCATTTTACAGGAAGAAAACTCTGCAAAACCAAAGTCAGAGTTTCTCCAATTCCAGTTGGAGATTTGAGGATAGAGAAGAGGACAGAGACAGAGCAACAAACAAACAAGCAAGTTGACATTAAGACAGCAAGATAATCCACTGGCAGGCTCATATGACAAACATCCAGTTCCACTGTGAGACATCCTGCAAGAAGCTACAGAGTGAGGAGAAACCCTGGACAGAGACATATAGTCACATTCAATGTGTTCAGATTTGAACTGACATTGTATTTTGGAAAGTATGTAAACTATAGATTTTTTTTTTAAACCTTATGGTATAAGCAATCAGACAAGCAATTTTTCCATTTGCCTTGAGTGAAGTATGGCCGCCATCTTGGATTTTTACCAAAAAAAAAAATATATATATTTTTGTCGATATCTTGGTTTGAAAATATCCTAGAGCAGGGGTCTCCAACCCTGGTCCTGGAGGACACCTGTCCTCCATATTTTAGCTCCTTCCAGTTGCAACACACCTGATTACAATGAGGCGCTCATTATTGGGCTTTTTCACAACCTTGGTGATCAAATAATCATTAGAGTCAGGTGTGCTGAAGCAGGGAGATACTAAAACATTGCAGGACCCTCGAGGACCAGCGTTGGAGACCCCTGTCCTATAGCTTTTTTTGTTTGGACAGCTAAACTACCACTTTCAGGGCCAAAGAATCCAATGATCCCAATTTCAGATTCCGTTGAGGCATTTGTTAAAGCAGTTCTTGCAAATACTTACAAACGCCATAAAACAAATTGATCGTTGGGTCACACTAAGCATCAACTACAAGGACATGTAGTAGTCTGATTATTGTAGTATTGTAAAACATTCAGTAACATATACAATTTCAGTCCAATCATTTTGTGGTTGAATCAAGCTTATTTATTCAGATACATTAGATTCATTGGCTCTGAAAAGTGCTGGTTTAGTTTCCGTTCTTATGTTAAGATGGTGGGGGCTGTTGTCGGCAGCTGCCGAAAGTAACTAAAAGCCTACTTGTATTCTAACTTAGTTAAACAAGTAATCAGTAAAGTTACTAAGTTACTGTTTATAGGAGTAACTCATAATCAGTAATCAGATTCCTTTTTCAAGGTACCTGTGGCAACACTGCTCAGGTCTTTGATATCGGTCTTTAAAATGTAACAGTCAACATATGAGACAGATGAGGTCTCAGTTGAGTACCTTAGTGTTTTCAAATCATTTTGATTTGTGGTGAACTGGAAATAAATACAGGTGAAATGTGTGTAAGATAAGATGCACCGGAGAAGTTTCCAGAGCAACGATGACAGGATCTCGCACATTTGCACTAATGGGAAATTTAGGATCACTAATTGACCTTACAAGTGTGTCTTCAACCTGATGGAGGTGATGGGGGCTCTGGGAGGATCTTGGCCCTGAATCGGACCTCGGTATTCTTGATGTGATTCCAGATTGTTAACAGCACAACTGAGCCAAGTCCTCACCGTGATAGTCATGGCAACTAAAGATGAAGATTTCCTCGTTCTCTTCTCAGTGAATCCAGGACAAGACCAGAGCGTACCTTGTGTTTGTTTCAAACACAAAACCACTTATTCAATTAAATTACAATTCCAAAGACACGGTTTGTCAAGAAGGAATAAAAACATTCCCAATTTCTCCACAAACTGATGGTGGTTTTGCTCACAGCTGCGGAACCATGAAGCAAATATGAAAGATTGAGGGTTTTTTTAGGTGCTAACAGCAACATCCGACGGTTTGATCCTGACGGAGTAAAGAAGAGAACTGAAACTCTCCCAAGTCCTTTTAGAAAATGCCACATTGTCAGTATCTCTCCAAGTGATTATGTGACTTATTTTTAACAGGAGGTAGTTAAAGTTAAAAAGAATATGACGCTGTGAAAATTGGAGACATTTTTTCTTTTACAGCAATAATCACTGGCTGCAACATGATTAGAAGACTGGTCATAGATCTCATCCAACATGTGGGTTTTCTGTTTTGTTTTAGAGAGAGCAAAGTTATCAATGATATGGACATATTAGGAAATAATTATTAAAATATTAAAATAATTTCATCCTCTTCACTAATCAAACAAAAAGGTTTGTAATCTTTCATACTTTTATATTCCTCTGAACGCAGAAATATGTTTTGGCCTGTTTGTACTAAGATCATGAAATATATCTGAATAAAATGTATGTTTTAATAGATCCTCTGAGGATGCAACTGAGCAACCTTTGAGAAATCTTTGTGATCCTTGTTCTTGCAGACATGCATGCATGCCCACACACACACACTCTGTCACAATGCATTAGGTATCTGAGATGCTCAGCGAACAGTCAGATAACACACACACACACACACACACACACACACACACACGCACGCACGCACGCTTGTTCTGTTCACTGACTTTCTGTTGGTACACCCACCCGCTAATTAGATTCCATTAAAAGTGGCGTTCATAACTCTGGAGGTTTCTTTGGCTGACACACCACTCAATGTTAAAAATACCACCAATTAGACACAGCTCCGACACACCATCGCATCCGGCCACCCAGAAAGATGAGACTTTGCTCTGCCTCGACAGGCGTTTGACTCCCAACCACCAGCCCTGACCGGGAGGAGAAAAAAAAAAGAAAAGAAGTCACAGAAGTTTTTCTCCTGTCTGTAATGGTCTAGCAACTCCTAGAAATTGAGGGTAGGGATAAAAATCATCCTCACAGGAGGCGGAGGGGAGGAAGCAGAGGGTTTATCAACAAAAGCAACACTTGGGGATTTTGCGGACAAAGTATTGAACTCCGACTAAACTCCCCAGATGGCTGATGGGAAAGCAAAACAGGGGGGCTTTTCTCTGTCTAAATATCAGCGTTGTCTTCCCCTTTTGTCTCCCTTTGGTGTCATTATGGTGCCATCTCTGCCTGTCGCTTCCATTATCACCGACTGAAGCACCTGCTATTAGCTTAGCCTGCTAACTCCTGATAAAAGGCTAGTGACAACATCTCAGCCCTCTCACCTTGTTTTCCAGTTTGAAGAAGGAAGACGGGTTGAGGGAGAAGAAAGCGTCTCTGCACTGATATTTTGGGTATGTGTGCCCCCCCCCCCCCCGCACACATATACCTACCGTCCTCACCACCGCCACTTCCCTCCTCCATCTGTCAGCATGACGGCAGCATCTAAGCTAACCCGGCCCATGTCGGAAATGTCACCCGGTGCATTAGCATTTAGCCACTGTGCTCTGCTGTCAATCTGGGTTTATCTTTGACACCCCCTCTGGTCTATCACCTGGGTTCCCTGCTGTCCCCCCCCCCCCATCTTCCAAAGTACTCATTGTACTATTAAGGCACGGGGACAGTAGAATTTATCAGTGCGAGACACTCCTGCCCCACCAGCCATTACTCATCCACACATCAGAACATGCCAACAGTGGCTAATTGCTTTCTTTAACATTGGCACGTGTGACATTCAGCAGAGTCTTTACTGAAGTGAACATGGTCTTATCCTCACGGCCACGGTGAGGCTGCAGGAGCTGAGAAGACCTGCAGATGGAGGACTGGTGCTGTGAAACTCCAGCTCAAGTACAAGAGGAGGAAAAAAAAAAAGAAGAGGCAGCAGTGGGTGGGAATATAAAAGTAGTCATTTTAGTTTGGATGACTTCATAAAAGAGCGATGGTGCTCTACAAGTCAGCTCTCAAAATCAAAAAGAAATCTTTAAAATGATTCCAAAACAAAAAGGATGATGATCAGGGAGAAACTGAAAGCCAGAAAAGGTCAGTTTAGGAGCTCATGTAAATTGTTGGAAAAAAGACTGAAAGACAGTAGAGTTGCTAAAATGACTAAAATAAGAATGTGACTGGACAATTTTAAAAGGAAAAACTGAATTTGTACAATTTCTAAAAGGAAAAAAAAAAATGCTGAAATTTCGTAAACATAAAACAAATATAATAATGACCAAATGTGTTTCCTTGAGCATATGAAGTGGTTCATGAGTTTCAAACATCACATTATCAAAAATCCCTCACATTGTCATGGTTGTTAATCAGTAGATCCAGTAGAGGGCAGTGCAATTTAAACGACCGAGAACTCCTCCAAAATGTTTTTTTAATCACCTTCGCCAACGAATGTTTTGGGCAAAAAACTATTAACCTGAATTGAATGAGCAGTTCAGGGATGATTTGCCTCGTCCAGAGCCATTAGATCCATTAGATTTGTGGATAGAAGAGATACTGGGGAGTTCAGATATTTACTCCATTGCTACAGCCCGGATTTAATCCATCAGGGCTGTAGCTGCCATTAGCCATCTGCGAGCACCCTGCTAACTTCGCACCCCGCTTCCTCCTCTTTCAGCCAATCACATGCCAACTCGCTTTGATGGTGCGTTGAAGTCTATTAGAAACCAACAGAACATTGTCATTTAACATTAACATTGCAAGGTGGAGTTGGTGAAGGAATGCGCTCTACCGAGGGCTCGTTCTAGTTTTTATAAGTTCGTACACGTACACATTCACACACATTTTGTTTGAAGCATTCAAAAGCATTTGTCTCATTCTATTCATGTCTCGTTTCTTTGTTCCTTTTGCTGGTGACACATGGGCAGCACTGCCCCCACTGGTCATCAGTGGCATTGCTGCATGTTTTATGCATTAAGGCTCCAATGAAATTAAACAAAGTACACAGGAACGAATGCAGAAAATGGACAGAAGGCTGCATATTTAATGGAAAGCTAAAATGAGTGTTAACCCTGTAAGATTGGCCGGAAGAGGCTGCTGGCCGCGCTGGTGTGCCCCGCCTGTAAGCGTAAGCATGCTCCCGTCCTTCTGCTTCAGCATGCAAACTCATTTACACACCAAACTTTTAACATTTCTGTAAGAATTAGATTAAATATGACTTCATTCATCTTTTATTTCATGTTTGTGGCTCTCAATATAAATTTTTTTTCGAATTTTCCCACTCAGGTTTATTTTTTTTTTTTTTTACTGTAGGTCCGGTGTGTTGATCCAGCATGTAAAAATTAATGAATAATTGTAGAATCACAAGAAAGTCACAGGTGAGATTGTGCTGAAAAAAATTACACCAAGTGTTAAACACCTTTAAACCGTGAAATATATAGGCAAAATATATTTTTTTTCAAACTTGAAAATGTTTGCAGTTCCAGACAAATTGTGTAAAGTTTTAACCAACTGATGTGGTGTTGCACCAGTGATCCTGCTGTTCCTCCAGTCTTTCGCTGGCCAGCAAAAGCAGAAGTATCAATAGGATGGTCAAAGCAGCCAGTCTATGAGAGCTGGTATGAATAAATCGTCCTTGGATCTCTTGTAAAATACTTACAAAGCTTTTCAATGCCAAACGTAAATGCTGATCTTACAGAGAAGACAGGATTGTGTGACAATGATCAAGGCTGGACTGGGTAATAACTGGGAGCTAGCTCCTGTTCAAACACGACCGTGACCACACACATATTGTTCTCCTACGAATTATTTTGCTATTTACAAAAAAGGTACATGTTTCTATTAAGAAGTAATGAACAAATGTCACTGCCTTTAAGCCTCCATGCATTCAATGCATTTGGGAACTTCCACTATTTGTTATGTATCTCATCTCTGCCCCCTATGGCTTCTGATGGTACTGCAATGTTTAGTTTTTAATGCAGCTACATTAGAAAAAAGGCAGTGCATAGTGTCAACACGGTCCCTTGACCCTTGGACGTTCTATATTGAAGTTGTATGAACTGTGAAGTAGTTCACCGACATAACACCAGGAGGTGTAGAAAGTTCACAAAACTGCATGAAACCCATTGGTCGTGATTATTTTTCATTCATAATGAGGAATTTGGCACAAAGATCAACAGTGTTAGCTTCAGATGCTATCCAGCAGACTGTAGCAGCGAGCTACAAGCTACGGTGTCATACATGTTATCAGAGTTGTGCAACACGTTGTGGACGGAACCAAAATTCACTCCAATAAAGTACACATTTTCTACACAATCATCCGAGGGGGGTTCCTCAACATGTCTCATGACGTTATAGAGCGTAACAATCACAGCCCTCGTGGTCTTCGTACTTCCCCTTGCGTAGACATTTTTGTAGGTGTGATTGAGGAGTGGTTCACAGCAGCACATAGTCTTTGTGCATCCTTTTGCTTTTGGAGTATAAATCGGGTTATATCTATAATCTTCCAGAAGATGGACATGAATATGGATGAAATGGATGCAGAGAAACAGCAAGTGACAAGAAAAACTTGAGTTTTACTTGTCAAAGGGTGTATATTAAAAAAATGTCATGAGTTTATTGTGAGTTTATCTCAATTGGTCTCAGTGACTGAAAAGACCCATGTTTCCATTCCACAGCCACTATTTTCAGTCCTTCCTGTTAAAAATGCAACAAAAGGGATCCATACACTAGTTCTACTTAAATTTAGTTAGAATAATTGCAGATGTTGCTGTGGAGTCTTGCAGACTTTCATTATGACCATCGTACAAACAGACCTTCACAAACTCTTGCATTGCTTCTTTCCCGTACACCTCTTAATGTGAGACACAGGGGAATCTGATTTAGGTGGCGAAACTGTACAGTAAGCTCTTTCCCTTTGTTGTGAGTGAAGGGATTATTCATCAACGTGGCGTCGGGCGGTGCAATATCTAACAAAGCTGCTTGTTTTGTTTGGTGGCAAAAGATTAATGAACAGACGGGAGTGACATTTCCAACGAGAAGGACATTGATCTGGAGGCCTTCTGAAGATCGTCATTGTCCTGTTTACTCTGCAAACAATGGATGACAGATAGGAAATATGTATGCTATCCACAGCACAATGGCTGCCTGAACACGCACGCACGCACGCACGCACACACACACACACACACACACACACACACACACAGAAACACACAGTAATTCAAAGGGCAATCTCCGGATTTCATAAGCTGCTAATATTTGTTGTTCATCAGTCATTCATTCATAACGTCAAATTTTTATTTAAAACATGGATTGGTGCCTGCAGATGAAGCTTCTTGGTGTAAAAAGGCAATGGCAACTAAAACTTATTCTGGAAGCCATTTGGCTCTTTTTTTCTGAGCTGTAGTCAGATTGGAGTCGGTAACATTTTTTTTTTTTTTAACAGATTCAAACGAGCCAACTGGTTCGTTTCCCTGTTGACCTGATCGCGTATCTCCAACAAGTGCTGACTTTCAACATTGGGGCAAACAAACAAATTGACAATATATTATTACAAATATTTGCTGCAGATTATAGTGACAACACAATGAAAAACCTGAAGTCCTTCATGAAGTGCTCCAGATTTTGAATGTAAGTTGTTGTGAAATTCATTTTATGAGTCACAAGTATTTCGAGTAGAACCATGTAATTTTGGATGTAAATGAAATGAAAGGGAGATTGAAGACCGCAATAGCAGTTACTAAGGTACTGTAAAAATAAAACCGGTCTAATGATTGACTTTACTTATGTTTTACAGTATATTTGTGGTGTGCCCTCAATTAGCAGACAAACACTCGTGACTGATGTGATGGGAGTTCTAGCGACGTATTTGAAAAACCTCAATGACCACAAAGAGAAAATCAGCTCTCTGGAAAAAGAGCTGAATGATTTGCGTGAAGAAGTGAGAAGCCAAAATGCAACCAATTTGACTGGTATGTGATTGTTGACATAACGAGTTTACAGAAGTATATCTTCTAATGCACATAGATGGCTAGGGAACTTTCTCCCTTTCTTCACAGATATACTACCGGAGAGGGCTGCAAGTTTGCATTATGTGAGTTTTGATATGATAAAGATCAGTTAGTAGTTTATTTGTTAGGGAAATATTTCATTATCATTGTTTCATGCTTGTGCAAATTCTGTGCAGACCTTTGAGTGCAGCGACCTGCAGCCCCTGCACCTCACATGAGATCGTTATCTGTTAATTGTTTGTGTTTCTCCCCCCTTCGAATTAGCTGTGTTTTTACGATCCTGTAAGACAGACCACAGGACCCAGTTTGAACCAGTGTCTTTACAACTTGTGTAACCGCCACTGAGCTGTCAATAAAGAAGGCTGGCAGAGAGCATTCTGTGAAGACTTCTGAGTGAGCTCTGAGAGGTGAACTCGGTGTCTTCCCTTGCTGCAGCAAGTGCCTTGATTGTTTCGTGATTCCTGTGTCTTCTCTTTCTTTACCTATTACAGGGGTTTAGACCTGACATTACTCTAAATTCCTGCCATAATAAATGACACCATTACATTCCCAATTACATTTATGTCAAAATCTACATTCAAAATTCAAATTGTTTTGTGACGTCTCAGGATGATCAACCAGGGAGGTTGCCCTCAGTACAAGACTTCATTACAGAAGTAAAGGGTTCAGCTAATGAAAAGCACTTGGAGGATTTGGATCTTGCAGAGTCTGTCAACAGGTGTTTGCACAAACTTTATCTCTCTGATGATTTTGAGTACTTCAAACAAACAGATGAATACAATAGTTGCAAAGTGTGTACACAAATCCAACATCATTGTGCTTTTTGCAAGCTGTTGAGCGTAATGATCATTAATATTACAATGTGAAATCTTCCAGGAAACATATGGTGGAGTGCAACACTTGCAGCTCTGATGACAATGAATATATTCAGCCGCTTTTTGCCAGCATCACCAGGTCCAACAGCAACTATTTGGCCAATGAAAATTGTTTGTCTGACCTGAGCAAAAAGGACTAGGCGTCGGCACAAGATGTCTTTCAACAACATTCAGAGTCTGTCAACAGGTATTTGCCCAAACCTTGCCCTGCGGTCTGGGGGAGGGGCTGGCACCTATCCTGGGGAGTGACGGCCTGGCCTGGGGGGTGCTGGGGGGGTTGTGTGGGGGGGTCTGCTCTGGGTTTTGGGGTGGCTCTTTTGGGGTAGGGTGGGGGTGTTTGGCGCACGGGCTCCGGCCGGGCTGTCTGGCCGGGGCGGGCGGGTGTGGGGCTTTGGGGCCTTGGGGGCTGGGTGCCCTCCCCTTTCTGGTGGAGATGCCCGCTGTGGTGCAGGGGGTGGGTCCTCCCTCTACCCCCCTTCCCCCGCTGGGGCTGCTGCTATTCTCCGGGTCTGCCACGCTCCCGGATCTGGGGGGGATAGGGGACAGTGGGGCTCCGGGTTTGGATGGACAGCTGACTGGAGCTGTTAATATGGGAGATGGCCCGGGGGTGTGTGTGTGTGTGGGGGGGGGGGGGGACTCTGCTCTTCGGCTATCGGTTGGGGTGAGGAGGGCTTCCTGCCCGAGTTCTCTTGCGGTGCCTTGTCGGGGTGGGTGTTGGTCCCCGTGTTCCAGGCCGGCTACTCAGGGGTGGGGTGGGGCGGCGTGGGGGATCCAGCTGGACCAAGGTCCTAGCGATGGGGGGACCTTCTCCCTCACAGCCCGCCCTACCTTACCTCACTTTACCTCATGCAACAATAGGGACCAGTGGGCAGGGCCCAGGGTGGGGGGTCCAGGCCACTTAACTGTGGTCTGGCAGTGGTAGAATGCCCGGGCCCACGCTACCCCTCAATTTTAAACCGCACCTAAGACACACACATTGCATCCACCTCTTCAAAATGTAGGCAAAAAGTTTTACTTCAAAAAGTTGCCTGATGGCTGTTGGAAGAATCAAAAGTGAAAGTAACTTGCATGCAGTGTAAAGCCTAATTTAAGGCCCACAGAAGTAATTCTACGTTGCCATGTTAACTGATCAGTAGCCAAACGATAAAGCTGGAGGAAATATGTGAACCTTGCAGGTATATTATGATTATTTTTCTCCTCCCTCTCTTTGGCTCCTGGTAAAGTACAGTACAGTATATTTTTGCAACTAATCCCTAACCCTAACTTTGCTTCTAGAAATATCCAAATGCTCAAAGTGTTGGACCTGCACTGTAACATCTGGGTTATGTTATTGTAGTTGTTAGTGGCTATAAGAAAGATGTTTGCTTGTTTGTTTGTTTATTTATGTATTTATTTGCTAAATGAGAGAAACAACATTCCCTCAAATTAAGAGGAAATTATAGAAATAGTCTTTGAATTGTAATATAGTTGCTGTGTGTTGAGTCTACATGAATTCCATGTTTTGCCATTAGTAAATATGCATTACACGGTTCAGTCTTAAGTCGAAAAACATTTATTAATTTATTACACAAAATTGTGTGATCAGTTTTAATGGATTGACAGCACTATCTAGGACATAACACATTGCTTATTGAGTGCTACACTGTGCAGTTTTAGCTTTTTAAAGGGGATTTGACAGATGAAACAGCAAAGTTTTGGCTGTATTGTGAGATCCAGGATCATTTAATACGTTTTTACATTCAATTCTGGCTAGTTTCAAGGATTATACCATGACACACTGTTTTAGAGTGCTGTATTGTGATATTTCAGCTATTTTCTTAGCTCATTAGATGTTCCACTCTCTATTTTATTTGCCCTTTTCATAGCCCTGATATGGGCTACAAACACTTCCTATAAGGTATATTATGCTATGATGTATAGAAATTGTATAAATGTATATAAATGTACGATTACACACCATTTGAGTATGTACCATTGGGGTATAAAGGTATGTATTTAGAGCGATATACAGGATTTCTGCACAACCTATTTTCAAGCTTTTGGTGGGCTGGTTTTGGCCTCATGTTGGACACCCCTGGCCTAAATGAACATTTACTATCAAGAGAAATCTGCAGCAGAAACAATAAACCCGCTGGTGCTTTTTAAATGATGTTCTATGCAGAAACACCTTATCCTCATCAGGTTTGGTGAACAGATGTAAAAATCTCTTGTGAGTATATTTCTGGCCAGCAACGCAAGTCTATGGACTTTTTCAACTATCTGTAAACTCTGGGCGACTCAAGTAGAGAGAGGCTGTGTGACCCCCCCCACCCCCCCCGGGCCAGGTTTAAGGCTCCTCGCCCTGTGCCACTCATTACCATAACCCGGTGCTGTCTGATTATCATGCCTAATGCGAGCAGATGGAGCCTTGCTGTTGCTTTGCCAATCAAAATAATGTCATTATAGTGGAATAATGGCTGCGGTTACCAGTAAAGCCAGAAAACGGCGGGCGTTGTGGGGGAGATGAAAAGAGGATGGGGTGTTTTTATTGTTCCCGAGAGGCCGCTAAGATCCAATCAGCAGGGTGTGACATACAGTCTGGGAGCCTCCAGCTCATCCACAGTGCCTCCCCAACTATCGCCTCTCGCAGAGCATCTGGGGAGCTGCAAAGAGGAGCAGCCTCCATAACAAGAAGAAAGAGAGGAAACTGGACGTAAACATGCCGCTGCTGCAATGGCCACTTTTCCGTTTCCAATGTTGTGCCGTGTGAATTAATAAGGGGGGAGATACGCATTTGTGCTTGCGCAGGACTTTTGCAGACGCAGCTAAGAAAGTGTGTGTGTGTGTGTGTGTGTGCGTGTGGGTATGTGTGTATGTATGCGTGTGTGCATGCCTGCATGCATGCGTGTGTGTGTGTTTGGCCAGCTCTCCAGTTATTGCTTTTGAAGTTGTTAATTAAACCCTCAACCATCTGGTAGCTCAATGAAATTACACTGAGCTTCTCAGGCATGAAAAAAAAAAAAAACCCCAAAACATGACTGACTGACTAAATGAATAAATAAAAGAAATTAATAATTTAATAAATGCTTCAAATATCTCTTGTCTAAGTGAAGGAAAAACAAGAAGTCTTATTAATGTAAATTCGGTGCTCCGCGCTGTCACCCCTGTTGCGCGGGCCCGCGTGCATTCCTGAGTGTGTGTGCTCACTCGCCAAGGTTTACAGGCAAATCAAAGACAGCTGTCAGTGCATCAACCTTTGATCTCTCCACGTCTTCTTCCTCTCCACATATCCCGCACTCCGCTCTCGCCTTTCTGTCACATGCCTGCGTGCAAAGTGGAAAACACACGCACGTACGGACGCACACACACACACACACACACACACACACACACACACACACACACACACACATACACACACACACCTCCTTCATGTCCCTGTGTGGAAGCATGCGTTTGTAAAACATGAGAGTATAATTCCAGGAAGTAGAAATGTTCGCTCTGTTCGGTCTATACCAACCTGCCACAGAACGCTCGCCGCCACCAATGTTGTCATTTATTTCAATATAAAAAATTGTAGCACACAGTTTATGGTTGCTAATGTTACTCCAATGGTGCTTCTCATGCAAGTGATTATATTTCGCTCTGTTCAAATTGAATTAATCCCTAAAGAGGAAAATAAAGGGCTTGGTTTTAACTAACACCAAGTGAAAGTTAAGTGAAAAACGTATCTCGTGTAAAGAGTGCAGAAGACTCATGGCCTTAAAAAGATTTTTGTGTGTCTTGAGTGTTTTTCACAAAAATCCCTCCCAATTTTCTTTGTTTTTTGCAATTTCTGTGGAACTGGTTTGCCAAACCGTTAACAAATATCTCAGCGCACTTATTCTGATGTTTTAATGTGGATCTTGTGTGCATGCTCCTCCATGGTGTGGCCCTATCTAGAGCGATTACATATTTCATTTTCATTGTAATCATTGTACTCATCATTTTCATTTTATTCATTATGTTCGGAATAAAATAGAACTGACTGAACAAACAAACAAACAAGATAATGAACGAACGGGAACAAAGGAGCAAACCAACAGATGAACAAACAAATGAGCAAGCAATCAAACTGATAAGAACGAAAGAGCGAACGAAAGAGTGAACGAATGTCCAAACAAACGACAATGAATGAGAACAAATGAACAAATCAATGAATGAACCAAAAAAACGAACAAACGAGAAAGAATGACTGATCAAACGAACAAGTGACGCACCGGAGATCTACCGAAGAAAAAAAAAGTTAAATATGGCACAATATAAGTAGCATACCTGACTAAAGAGAAACAAATTGATAAGGTTGCAAAAATTTCACATCCAAATACTTTACAGAAGTTCATATTTACTTGGTATTACACGAATGTTTGCAGATGACTCTGGAATCCAGACACGAAAGACCTTTACGCTGCTCCTCAACAGGAAATATCAGCCGATCTGTTCGTATCCAAGAGGAAAGTTTGAGTAGGTCGCAAGTAAAGTAAAGCCAAAAACATTATGTAACATAGAGCGGGGCGTCTAGTTTGCTCGTACTACACTCTGAACGTCATGTAACAGTCCTAGATTTTGTAACTGAAAATGTAAAAATCACTCATATGCACAGTGTCAGGAGCTGGAGGGCTTTTTTTGTGTGTTTGTTCAATCAATGGAAACAAATATCTTGTGATGTGATGCGACTTGAAGTACCGAGCTGCTTCATTTATGTGTAGAAGTGTCTTCACTGGTCAAGGCCTCACAGAAACACCTGGCAGTTCCCTGGTAGCTGCTGCACTTCTGAGATTATCTGTGTCTGACTCTTCAGGCTGGAGCAGACAGCGATGCCAGATCGGGATCTGACACCCTCTTTCCTGTTGTCATGACATTTATGCGTTTTTCTCCCCTCTGGTTCGAGGTAGGAGTCTTCAAGCCAACTTAATTTGGTGTGACAAGGACATGTTATGGCTGTTACAGCTTTATTTTAAGCTCTTATGTAAGGATGTCCAATACTTTTCCCGGACTTCAGCTGTGGGCTTTTGCCTTCTGCAGCTGTCTGTGCAGGTAAAACGTCTGCACACAGGCCACATCCTGTATCGGCTTGGCATTTACAGTCGGCCATTAAGTTTTGTGAAATTGCAGTTAATTGCAGTATAATACAAGATTACTATGGTTGGTTATATGGATTCTTGCAAGTTGTTTTTTGTGGAGAAAACCATACAAAAAACCATTCAAATCTACTGTGGTTTACATAGTTGTGCTCTGCACATTCACGATCAGCAAACATTGATCATTATAGAAATCAATATGATTAGTGCCGTTGTGATATGTTAGTATATTGGGAGCCTCCACAATGTGCCATGTGAGCTGATGATGATGCCCAAGTCGTCAAGAATTGATTTGAAATGGCAGCAAGGTGTCCATGAAATCATAGCTTCTCAGGAAAGAGCAGCTCTGGATTCAGCTAAAGGAACATTTCTTCCATGGCTCGCTCCTTCTCTTCACATGTCCTTTGACAGACACCAGCAGCAGAATAAATTTTCTCTCAGAGCTTTGCATTGCCAACACTTTATTTGTAACCTCATCTGAAAGGCTTAAGCGTCGGCTGACGATCCCTTGCGATGTGCAGCCCCTGCGCTCTTCTTCCTACCTTCCTGTGTCGGTACTCACTGAGACGGGTCACTGTGAGATCAGTCTGCTCACAGACGACCGTATGGACACGCACGCACGCACGCACGCACGCACGCACGCACACACACACACACACACACACACACACACACACACACACACACACACGCACACACACACAAAAGCAGCCTGGCATTTAAACCATGACCGCTGACACTGCAATAACTTGTCATTTTTAACTGTGCTGCCGAGCAGCAGAGGCAAATTCGAAGATGTGCGAGTGGGAGGCTTTAACCTGAACCAGCTGGGAAACAAAAAGGAGAGAGACAATTTTGCGTGGTCAAGTGCGCCAGACATGCGAGATGGCTGGAAGAGACAGAGAGAGAGAGAGATAGAGAGAGAGAGAGAGACTTGGGTGAGGGATAAAAGGATTTCAGAGCGAGAAAGAGTTAGGGACACAGTCATATTTCTGCTTAGGGTGGAAATAACAGGAAAAGAGTGTCGCAAGGGAAAGAAAAGTCAAACACCGCTGGGAGTCCAGACGTAGACAGGATCGAATACAGAGACAGAGCTGCACATATGCTGTTTTCCCTGTGATGTAGTGCTATATTAGGTGTTGGGTGAGTTATTGCTCCCAGTTGGGCATTAGTATGAGACAAACAGCCAACAAAATCAACCCTTCCCCCACCCAAACAAATCAAAGTCTGTATGCTACATACTGGAGGTTAGCAGAAAAGTGCAACTAAGCACACAAACACCCTGAATTGTATGTGCACAATGTGCAATGCAGGGTAGCATTCAAAACTTGTTTGCATTTATTGCATTTGCAGAATTAGGCATGAAACTCAAAACCAAAAAGTATGCAGACATTAGTCAGTGTTCTCCCTCTCAGTCCTCTTTTCTCTCCTGTTCTATGATGAGATTCCATTAGACGCCATTAAATATTTGCCTAAGAGCTCTCCGAAGCTTCACAATTACAGGAATTAAAAAAAAAAAAAAAATCACAATCCCTGTCGAGCGCTCTCCTGCATTAGGGGCTGCCTGGAGTCGCGTGGGAGCTGTTACGTGGGGCCCCGGCGCAGACCGAGTCAGAGGCTCTGCAGAGCTGCGAAGTACGGCTCATTAGAATGACTAAGAGCCCGAACGAAGGCCCTTATGTGAAAGCCATAATGGAGCGGGGGCTCTTGTGCAAGAGCCGTAATGGAGGCTCTTGTGTGGTTTGCGCTTGCCTCCCCTCCGTGCAGCCGAGGCTTGAGCTGAAACTGTGCGGCTGGAGGGGTGACCCCCTGCCGAGTGGACGCTCCAAACACAGTGTGGCCATTGTGCCTGCAAGCGAGCGCAGGGACTTTCAGTCACTCGGTTTGGTGTGCGTTGGCGGTTTGTTGAAGAAATGTTTGAACACGTAGGTGTTCACAAAGATATGACATTCTTGACATTTGAATAAATACTATTTTTGCCACCAGTGCAATATAATCTGCTCTGCTGTGAAAATCTTCATATCATTTCTTTGAAATCTTAATATTATTGCCATTGACTATATGAGCTACAACGAATGTTGATATTTCCTATAATGTTATTAATCGATGCGAAACCATTTTGTACCACAAGGTGGTGTCTGTTGTCTGTCGGAAGGGAATATTTAAATAGAGCTGTAATAATGCTAAATGTAATTGGCGCTTTAGATATGTAATCAAAATTAAATGACAGCAAATACAACTACATTTTGTAAAATGAAAAACAAAGTTGTACTATTCCACGTCGATGCTTTTAATGATGCAGTAAAGTGAGGAGTAACGTTTGCACAGTCTGCTTTATGATGTTGTTTACCAATACAAATGACAACAGTTAGGTCAACTGGTCTTCGCAATATGTTTGGAAAGACGTTTTGCCCAATAGTTAGACTAACCAGTCAATTCAGGGGAACTGATGAAGCCAAGTTATGAAATTAATTCCAAGATATGTAACGATAACCAAGTAATTTGTATTAGGCTCGAAGAAAGCAGCTGATAATGCTCACTTCCTGCAACAAAAAAAGCATTGTGTAAGCAGATAAACATCCACCATTCAGGTTCCTAAAGTCCATGAAATGTATTGATGACCTCTTTGTAAATCTGCACCACAACACAAATATCAAATGTACATTTCAACAAGATTTGAACAATCAAGGTTTCGTACCTTGCCTAGAAACAAAGCTAATATAAACCCAGTAGGGATAGCAGTAAACAATAGTTAATCTGTGTTAGCTTAGCTTGGTAATCCCTATTAGCATCCAAACAAGCTGAAATATATACATTCACAGTACTTACAGACATGAAAACAATTTAAACAGTTTAATGGTCACTCGACACGTGGATGACAAATACTTCTGGTGCAAAGTGACTAAAGAAAACCATAAAAACACATTCCTACAACGCAAACACTGTTGAGAACACAACATGACCTGTAATATGTGCAATATGTAACAAGATTAGTGTTAAGAATGGAAAATCAACCTAAAGCAATAAATCAAATGGCAGCATTAGCTGGATCGCCTGATAAGGAGCTCCATTTCTTCTCTTGTTGGATAAGATGACGCAGCAGTTCTCTGGTGGTGTGCTGCCTCCTAGTGGCCCATCAAACACTTTCACAAAGTACACCTCTGATCTATGTGCTCATTTATTCCGATTCCGACGCAAACATCTTTTTCATTTCAAACATGTTGACTAAAAATCTGCTGGCTCATGAAAGATCCATTATTTCTTGACTGTGTTTGTGTTTCAGGAGCCAGAGTTCATGTGCGATGACGTGAGCGGACGACGTGGCCTCATGTTTCTTTAGTGGGGCTTCATTCAGATTCCTCCGGACTCCCGACACTTGACACTCCACTGGAGGCATGATAATCACTCCACCGTTCAGTATGTGGAGACACATCGTTTCTTGAGTCCCCCTGTGGTTTTAAAGTCTTTTTTAGTCTTAACAAGTTAGAATTGTCAATTGAAATACTCCGACTTGTTCTCACTTCTGAGGGGAAAAAAAGAACAGGAGTTGTTTGAATCTTTAATAAAGCGTGTGCTGTTTTCATTTCATCTTAAGCACAGAGTGATTCTTGACTCATTCCGAGCTGAAACTTTTGATGAAATTATATCTCACGAACGTGTTTAGTGACTTTATGTGTCAGAGACATATTTTAATTGAGCCAGGTATTAGCAGTTGCCATAGATGCTGCTTTATAAATACATTTGCGGCTTGTGGGGTTGACAAGCCGAGTGTTCTCGCAGCCGCTCTAATTTCTCTCCCTGTTAAATATCAGTAGTCCTATACTGCTTAAATGCAACCCTGTTTTTAGCAGACTGACATTTAAAAGAAACACAGGACCTTTCGCAACAGAAGCTTCTGTGGAAAAAAGAAACTCTCGCATGAAAAGCTGCAGCTCCGCTTTAATTATAGGAGAGTTAAAGTTAAAACTCATATTCATGTCAGAGGAGGTGGAGAAGATTAATTTGCACCGTCTAAAAATGGATGAAACATTTAACTTGTGAGGGAGGAATGTGTGCATCACTCTGGTAGCTCCTGTAATATGGACGAGATTGTTGGCATTCGTGAATGCCAGGTCATCTCGCTGTGTGTGTATGTGTGTGTGTGTGTGTGTGTGTGTGTGTGTGTGTGTTTGTGTGTTCTTGTCTGCATCTCTCTCTCTCTCTCTCTCAGTGTGTGGGCACATGAGCCTCAAAGCTGTTGCATGGCCTCATCGATTTCATGCCCTCTTCTCACATCTATTCACATCTCCTCACCGACTCACCTCCCTCCCGGCCCTCCTCCACCTCCTCCTCCTCCTCCTCCTCCTCTTCCTCTTTTGGTGCCTTGCCAGTGGCGATGGTTCACCTCAGTAACCAGCAGCTGGAGCAGGAAGTGGGAGGCGGCCTGGCGAGGAGAGGACCTCCCGTGAGTTTTGTGTAAGTTTTCACGTGACTTTTGCTCACGTGACGGCAGGCCCTTCGATCCTTGCCGGCGGGCGGGCGGGCGGGGTTAAGGGTCGATGGCGGAGGGTGGGGGTGTGGGGGGTGGTGGTTTGTTTGCTGCAGGCTTTAAAATGTGGAGGGAGTATGTTAAACATCCCATCGATCCACGCCATCCTTTGAAGCCAGAGACCACAGATAAAGAGTACACAATCAAAAAATACATAAACAAAGCTCGGTCGCACAAACTTACTGGTGTCAGATGGACTGATAGAAGCAGGGAGTCGGCGGAAAGGAGGAACAACAAGAAGTCAAGGGAATAAGAGCATTAAATATAATGTGGGGGGGCTCTCAGAAGCACCTTACAAGGGTTTTATGTCTCACAGCCAGATGTGAGCACTTTGGGAAGTAGGCCAGTGTGTCCTGGAGGGAGGGTGGGCTATTTCCAGGCATGTTACTATGCTAATGGAAGTTTTCATATCATGGGGGGAGGTGGTGGTGTTGGTGGTGGTGGTGGTGGTGGTGGTGGGGGGGGTGTTCATGGCGGATTATTCTCCTTGAGGCTCCTCAAGCAGCTATGATACACAGAAAATTCTGTATTGTTACTGGAGACCAAGGAAAAAGCTTTTCCGGGATGCTTTTGTAATATATTTCTCATAAGACAAGTTGTACAGACTGTCGGCTCGAGTGTCGTGTTATCATTTTCAATGTCGCCATCAATGCAGCTGGTGGTTATATCAGCAGATCCCCAAGCAGCTTGCAATGCACCAACTCCAAAAACTCCATCATGTCTGTTTGTGGTAGCTGGCAGTCTTCCTGGTTTATGTACATACTCTGATGAAAGGACCCCCGATGACAGGTTTTTAGGACCAATTTGACAAATTGTAGAACCAGTTGATATTGTAATTGAATGGCCATCTTGAATGCAGTAAAACACCCTGTTACTCCAATCACGATGCATTTGCACATAATCAAACACCATCAAGTGATATTAGCCCAAGTATGCATGATTTAATCAGGGTTGTTATTTATTCAGCAATAGAATCTACTGTCGTCTCCGTCAGGCTGAATTTTTCCGCCAAACAGAACATTGTGAACAACAATGTAAGAGTAATCTGTACTTTCCATATGCATTCAGTAATCGTTGTTTGATCTTCTTTTAAAAACATTTTAAAAATAGGGTCGCTCCCTATATGCACTTGGCGGCCAGGATGCAGAATTCAAGATGGCAGACATCAGGAAGAAGCACATTGAAATTTGTATTTGGGTCATTTCTGCGTAACTTCAGCTTGAAATTTGTCAGTAAAAGCTGTCCTTACGTACACCAATCTGGAGCCACAGATTTACCTAAAAATATATTCATTGGATTGTTGGAGAAAGTCAGAGAAAATATCTTGAAGGGTTTCATTTCATCTCAAAAAGCAAAATGAAAAAAAAATATTTGTAAAACCAAGAAACGTCTTTCATACTTGAATGAAGGGCTCTTGTGGCTGGAAAAAGGACTACTGGATGATCTGACAGCCTCTTCAATGATTATGTCCAAATTACTGACACACAAAAGGGTAATGTACACATGTTGGGCCCAGAATCCATGCTCTCACCAATCAGTTCTCCCCCAAAAGAGAACTGCAAGAACAATGGGAAGGAAATAAAACAGCAGGGGGGAAGGACAGGGCAACAAGCCCCAGGTTGGAAAGGCCCCATCATTGGTGGAGCCCGACCCAGACAAACCTGGTCAAACCCAGCTTGCAACCAACTGCCCTCCCCGCCTCTCCAACTGGTCTCCAAGCAGGGAGCACGTCTCTGCATCAGCAGCCAGATCAAGAGAGTACAGAGTGGACCACAAGAATCAAACCACGGTTCAGACCGCTGGCGAGCGGAACACACTGTTTGGACTATCCTTGTTCTTTTTGTGGATCCTGGGAGCCAGATGCGAAGCCGCATCCCCACCAGCTGCAATGCGCTCCACAGACCTGCAGAAAGGCCATGCCGGCACTCCAACACAGCTGCAAACCTGAGGCCTCCCTGCAGTGAAACCCGGCCCTACAGACGTCCCGCCCAAGAACAGTGCTTTAACACACAGCGCAACGGAACCGTAAGAGAGCTTTTCTCTGGGCAGGGCTGCTAGATTAGCCTGAAGCTAACCTGCAATTGTGTTTCATGTGCTGATGATAAGCATTTGTTGTGTATGCGCGTGAGCACGTTCACGTACATCATCACAAGCTTGGGACTCTGGAAAACCACAGTCCCTATCCCTGTGCGGAGAACCGAGCCACAGAACCGAGCCCCGCCAGAACTTTCTTCCTCTTTCCCTCCTCTCTCTCTCTCTCTCTCTCTCTGTCTCTCTCCTTCATTAACCCCTTGTGTGCGAGTGCCCCACACGTATCCCGCCACTGCGTGTGTTAACTGATTGACTTTTTAACCCTAACCCTAAGCCCTCCACATCGCTACATTTAGCATCCGAACCGCTAACTTGTGCCACCGTGATACATCCGTATAATCACCGGAGTTTGACTGCATGTCGCAACACCCAGTTAAACTCTGGCAGTACAATAATGATTCTGTCCCGGTGAGACCGCTTTCTCCGAGTGTCCCCTGCGCGCGATGGCCGTCTCGTTTATCTGGTTGCCGAGCAACCGCCACGTCCCCAGAAAGAGCGAGTCAAATGCCCCAAGTGGCTGCATGGGTCATCGCAATCTCTCTTTGCACCCACCTGGTGAGACATTACGTTCTCCCTCCGCGCAACCCGAGTGGTCGTCACGGTCACCGCCCCGAACCAGACGCCAGCATCCCTCTGGCGTCCGTTCAAAATCACTCACACTGACCTTCCAAGGTCCACCGCTACCTGGTGGACACTTGTGGTCATCACATCCCCACTCAGACTCTCTCTCTCTCACACACACACACACACACACACACACACACACCCTCTTTCTTTGTACATTTGTACATAGTGTTTGCTGTTTAGTAGATAGATCTCTGTTAGATGACGTTTGTTACTTGATTGTGTTTATTATTTATGAATTAATACATTTTTGTTTTATCTGCATTGATAATTATTGTGTATTTATTGTTGACAATTCACTGGTTTGTAACAGTCTGTGCTCGAATCTCACATCTTCCCTGTTATTTAAGATTGTTATGTTTTGCACATGAATATTAACTTAAATAACCCTTTTTACAAACGAGACTGATATTTTGGCATTAGCTATTTCCAGTTTAGCTGGTGGTGCCCCAATGTCATGATTATTTGATAAATAATCAATTTATTTAAATTAATAATTTTTCAAAGATAAATTATCTTTGATAATTTATTTGCTTTAAGTAATTACTCAATTATTCTAGGAGTTGTTAATGAGTGAATGACAGTTTACTTCCATTAATAACTTAAATTTTTCATAAATTACTTCCAGTGATCTATTACTTACAGTCATTTTGATGCTAATAACCAACCATAAATCCCATCACACATCAATTAGAGTTTGGAGTTAGTAGCACAGGGTTGAGAAACAATGGCAATATAACAAAGTTCTGCTACCAAAGAAGACTTTTTCTTTTACCCCACAGACATTTTCACTCTAAAACAAAACACAGTAGTGAGCCAGGCAGCTGAAGGTGTCGACCATCCAGTGTCAGTGTGGAGGAAAAACACCCTGCTTTCGTATATATCCCCTCCACCGAGTGGAAGATCAGCACAATATCTCCACGTAAGCTGAGGTGAGTGAAGCCCGAAAACAACATTGTTAGAAGTTCGTGTACTCATAATACGCAGCTGCAGCGAGTACATCCAAACTCCAAACAGAAATACTGGGACCAAATGTTCTCACGAATAACATAAGATAAGATGAGAAGAGACAAGTGCTCAGCAAGTTATAATTTACATGATTTAGGTAGTAATAGTGGATTATTTTGAGATGCACCACTATGACCTATCGTTTACACAATTTTCAAGTGAAAGCGGAAAGCCTTTGTTGGGTTTGATGTTCAGCCGCAGTGGTTCCAAACTGTTGTACACCACATGGTTTTTAGTAACGGTGTAGGAAAAGGTATTCACCAGGGCTTCTCAATGTGAGAACAACTGAGTTAAGCACAGCAACGAAGTGCTGACAGATGTGAAGCATTTTTTTTCAAAATCAAACTCAATGCAGATTAATGGAAATTTAAAAGTCCGTTTTAAAAATAAAACGTTTTAGTCTCTCTTTGGTTGCCCCGTACCAAATGATCTACGGACCAGTACAGCTGTGCTGTGCATGTGCATGTCATTTACACTGCTTATGATGTTCCTGTGAAAATGGACATGGTTTTCATGACGTCGTCATGTAAATGGGGCCTGAGTGTACAACAGTCCATAATCGACGTTGACGTTTTAAAAACTGCTCCAAGTGCTGCATTTGTGATGATTCTCAAGTGTGTCAGACTGGAACCATCCCGTCCATGTGGCACCTTCTTGTTGCCAGACACGTCACACTCCCTGCACGTCTTCGTAGGTGCATGTTGCTCGCAGGTTGCATGGGGCTCAGTGCTTACTCAGTAATTCTCCGCTCCCAGGCTGTGTATTAGCAGCTGATCCAGCCGACTGGTCCAGGCATCCACATTCAGGCGGCTTGGGATCGGGAGCTCAGAGCAGGATGCTGCCCGGGCTCTCTGATGCCTCCCTAAGCTCTCCAGCACAGAGCAATTCTTTCTGGCACCGGATTGGCGCCGTCACTCCGTCACTGCGAGTGTGTGTGTTTGTGTGTGCTCATTTCACGTTGCTCTTGCTTTTTGTCATTTCTAGTTTCTTCTCTACCTCGGCCATTGCTTCTGTCGTGGCCCGGCTTGGCTTGCCCCGCTCCCTTCTTTCATGCCAGGCCAAGTCGACAGTGACACTAACAACCAGAAACATTGGGATTTGTCAACCCTAAGCACAGCCACCGTTTAGCACCATGTTTTTTTTACTTCTTCGTTTTCTGCCATTGTGTCTGTCCGTTTTTCAACTTTTTGATTTGCCCTCTTTGGATATGAAATGTCTGGGGGACTCATTGTCGTAACTGTTGAATAAAGATTGCTTCTTTTGCATCTCAGCCACTTGGTAATTTGCTAACATGGCTGGACTGCTGGATTCAATACTTTATGTGATTTATTGTGAGTTTCTGTAAGCGTCCATCCCTGTGTGTGTGTGTGTGTGTGTGTGTGTGTGTGTGTGTGTGTGTGTGTGTGTGTGTGTGTGTGTGTGCTGTTGAAGCGGCCACTCCACCGCCAGCCGGTCCAGTCCTCTGAAATGCAGCTAAATTGGCTCATTTATGTAAACATTCAGTCCAGGCCTGTCTTTTCCAACCTCGTCCTCAAACAACAAGTCTACAGGGAGAGCTTTGGAAGGCTCTACCCCCCCCCCACCCCCCCCCCCCCCCCAAAAAAAAGGAAGCAGCATTGCTACACCCAACAACAAGACGAACAGAAGCATTGTTTGCCAGACGTGTTGTATTGAAAATAAGGATGCCTTTGACAGACAGTGACAGAGTTTATTTCTCATTGTGTCACAGAGTTGTTAGATGTTGAGGTGAGTTGGAAGGCAGCGAGCAGAGCCGGGTAATGATAAGAGACATTTCTGAAAGCAGCCCAAAGTCCTGATATCATTTCCTCATTAGGTCTAGTAGCTGCTCTACTGCTTGGATATTAATTCATAACTTGCATTGGCTGGAAAGAGAGACACATTTTAGTATTTCACAGCCAATTTGGTGACTCATGTATTGTGCATGCAGTGAAGTTATTTTGGTACTGCATGGAGAGGTAGTGGTTAGCTCACCTGCATCAGAGCAATTATGACAGAGATACGTTCTGTTAGGAGTTTGCATGTTCTCCCTGGATTTTGCTAAGCGTCACCATTTCCTCCCACAGTGCAAAAAGACAAGCATTTGATGGTTTATCTGTCTGTCAGAAGCAATAAAGTAGTAATTTTTCATAACCTCACACGCATGTTTTTGGACAGTGGGAAGAATTCAGAGTACCTTGAGGAAACCAATTCACACAGGGGGGAAGTTGCAAACGCCACAT
Organism: Blennius ocellaris; assembly: GCF_963422515.1. Taxonomy (NCBI): domain Eukaryota; kingdom Metazoa; phylum Chordata; class Actinopteri; order Blenniiformes; family Blenniidae; genus Blennius; species Blennius ocellaris. The sequence goes on along the minus strand of NC_137671.1, from coordinate 16,368,050 downwards.
TGTAAGGCCAGTATTTGTACCAATACGCTCTCATTCAATAATATCATATTGCTTCTTGTATTTGTTTGGAACAACATTGCTCACATAGGTTTGCAAATGGTAACTTTTTAGCTATAACCACTGTTTCTGTGGCAAAATGAGGAATCCAAGCTCTTTTTTTTTTTTGCACAATATCATTAGGAAACATTTTCCCCAATGAAAAAGCTTTTTAAAGAGGAATTGATTGGTATTAATCCACTTAAGTTAATTTATATGTCCTGACACTGTACATTTTAATGTTATTAATGATAAACAAAGATCCTGGTTTGACTTGTTTAAGTGAAATCTGCATATACAAATCCTTATTTATTCCAAGCAATATTCAGTCCCTGCATCCCTGTTTATGAACCGCATCCTCTGTGGAGTTAGCTGTGCTGTTCATCGCGCTGAAATTCATTTCAGAGCCCAAGCCGGTGTCATCAGAGCATTATCTCGTGCAGCCAAAATGGGAGGAATTGCCGCCGCCGCTGCTGCATTGTGTTTAAGCTGGTAATCTAAATTGTTTTCCACTCCGAATGTTTGGTGAGCAACTCTCAGTAAATGGCAAACACAAATCAGCAGTCTCCACGCGGAATCATAAATGCTATAAAGCAGTCGTACCTACCGTCTATACCGAAGTGAATACGGCTCACAGATAATGTGATTAAAGACACAAGTCAGATCAAATCATTCCTCTATCAGGTAATAAGTCTGCAGCTCAGCAAATACATATTTGCTGCACATGTAGCTGCACATGAATGAACAGAGTAAATTGTCTTCTTTGTTTTCCTGTACGATAGATTAGATGGGAACAAAAAAGAAAATCTCTGGCAGTCAAGCAACAACAAGCTGGTGTGCTTTTTGAAAACAATAAGTCAGATGTAATAATTGATCCAAGCTTTTAATTGGATTGAAAATGAGCTTTTAATTCACTTGGAATACTTCAAGAAACAAGTGTGGCAGGTGGTGATGGATCTGAGGGATGGTGCAAAAACCCTTCCCAAAAATCTCTTTTTTCCTTTCCAGTGTTGACATAGAGAATTATTAGTTGTAAAAGTGGATGCAAAAGTTTGATGGCAGATTATTCGATTTAAGATTAATTAACTTTGTGAAAGACACCAGTTGTCTTGTTTTTTGTTCTTTTTTCTGGAAATATGACCAGATTTTAATTGTTTTCCTCAGTCTGTAAATAATTGTATATTATTATTGTTTTTGATTGGTGGCAATGTCCTGGCCTTTGGCTCAGTTCGCATGACATGAAAACACATCGTTTAAGTTTTTTTGTTTATCCAGCAACATTTTGAAAACAATATCAGTTTCCACGGATACGCCTGGAGATAGAATACTGAAAACACTAGGCCACAAGTTGGCACTGTTCGTTATTCTTGTAACAAAACCACACCCACATAACAATCTGCTCTAAACATTAAATGGAAAAACACAGACGTCAAATCTAAAAGTACCAGTTATACTCAGTTATATGAATGATTACCGGCACTGATTTTCACATCAAACTGTCATCATGTGCAATATTTTTTTAATTATTTTCCTGTTAAATAAGTACTTAGACTGTTATATACCTCCTTTTTTATTTCTATACCTGGTGCTGCTTTCGAACAACAAAGTATACAATATTATTGATGATTGAGCAATGAGATTAGGATTGTCATTATCAATATTATAGATACTTGTGTTAGGATTGTTGTCATGATTATAACATTTTGTACATAATTGTTTTTCCCCTGTCATCACTAAGGTATGTCCATTGTTTTCTTGTTGTCTTTATCTGTTAAAAAATACAGTTTTAAATAAAAATATACCAAATTCCAAAAACAAACTATATTCTTTATATTGTACATGTTCTTCTGTATAAATTATAACATATATTTTGCTTCTTATTTGACCTTTTTGCAGCTATAACAAGTAAAGGTCCCCATTGTGGGAAGAATGACGTACAATCTAGTTGAATCAACGTGTTATTATTGTCCATCTACTGAGCATGTGCAGAACAACTATCTACTATGACTGTGGTTCGCATGACGAGGAACAACGTTTCAGAAAAAAAAAATGTTCCTCCCATTTCCATGGAGACAGAGCAGTTTCAAAAAGCTCAGCCTTGGGAGCGGCTTGTGGCTCCAAGTGCCATTGTCACGTGAATGGAGCCTGAAGCTTCACATTAGTTTATATCAACAAATCCGACACATAAAACTGTCATTGTGGTAATTCGCAAAACAAATTGAGGTTTAGCATATTTGGCCCACCTCTTATCCAAGGACTATGTTTCTCTTAATAAACTACCATGATTTTATCTTTTTTCATTGAAATGGTTCAGTCTTTACAACTAGTTTTTAATTCAGATTTCAAAGAAAGAAAAAATCAGAATGATCAGTCAGTTAATTTTTAACATCAACTGGCTCATCTGCCATCTTTAAATCCAAATCATAAGAGCAGCTCTGAATCTTCAATCATAATGAAAGCTGGCCCTCGTCCCATCCTTCATCTTTGACTTTGACTCGTTGTCTTGGCTCTGCGGTTGGCTCACAGTCAGCGTTTGGCTCTTCCAGCTCTCCTACTCACTCTCTGGTTAGAATACCAGTCCTGCATAGTATTTTTTTTTTTTATTATATCCAAGATTCTTATTCTCCTTCATCACAAGTGTCTGAAATTCCATCTCCCAGATTAGCTCACTTGACATTTGACAGCTCTAACCATGAATATATTTGAATATATCTGCAGCGGCACATGTGAAAGCTGATTGTTTGTATGTGTGTGTGTGTGTGTGTGTGTGTGTGTGCGTGCGTGTGTGTGTGTGTGTGTGTGTGTGTGTGTGTGGACATGCGTTGTTTGAGCCCTGGCTTCCGTCAGGACCCAGCTGTGTTGGTGCCTCCTCCATCACAGGAAAGTTAGCTCTTTGTGAGGCAATTAAAGAGAAAGCATCTGTTCTAACTTCGCGAGTCTCACACCTGAGCTGCGATGAACTCGACCAGCAACCTGCAGCCAATCCGAGCAACCGCCAAGCCGGGGCTCGGGACGCGTGCTTTTTTAATCATAGAGGTCCACGAGATCAGTCAGTCACAGGACTTTAATCCTGCCTCTTGATCATGGTGGTAAATTCCCTGTTTGCACCACTGGTATCTTTTAAATGACAGATAATCTGGATTAAATTTGACAGCATTGAGTGGCGACAAATAGGAGGAATTAAATTTTTTTTGAATGAAAATCTCCCATGGTGGCATTGTCTTAAGCTTGGAGGCTCTAATTGTATGGAATATGAGACGTGAAGCCATAGAACTGATCCAATCTTGCCTTTTCCTAAAAGCCGATGTTTATCTGTCTGATTTGGTGGATGTCAAGGGCTTTCTTTCAAAACAAACCCCATGAGAATGCTCTTCGAAATGTACATTCCCAGATAGACGATTAGGCTTTAATATGGCAAAACTGTTCTCTGCAGTAAAATAAACAGCTCAGGCCCCATTTACATGATGGTTCAAATGAAAAGGCATCGCTTTTGCATTTTCATTTTAGAAAAATGTCAGGTTTAGCCGGCAATGGCAGAAATGCTGAAAGTGATGTAGTTCTCATTGGCAGCTGAGAAGCACTAATTGAGTGCTAAATCCTTGTAGTGTCTGGACCACTTTCTAGCATATTTATACAAGTCTGTGTTGAGCTGAAAATGTGTTTCCGTCGGCTAAACTGTACACTTCACACACACAGTGAATTACACCTGCAGGGTTGATCACCTCCCACGTGTCTGCCATTCGCCCGCGAACATCAGTTAACTGGAGACGGAGCAGGGGCTCAGCTAAAAACACAAAAACCCAAGTGTCAAAGCCACAGGTTGGCAGCGGTGTGTGTGACAAACTATAACAGTATGCGTCTCCGCCTTTGAGTGGGAACTCTGTCCTCCCCGATCCTTTCCAATCTCGCACACAGCAGTGGACCCGCCGCCGCGCAGGTTTACTCATCAACTCGCCCGCCGAGTTCCCTCCATCTGAAGGGATGCTACATTAGTCCTGCCAGCTGAAAACACACAAGGAGCTCCGGCTGTGACGCCCCGCCATACGGAGCAGTTTGGAAGGTTGCTGCAACGCGCCGTTCTAGATTATTCTCTCATCAGTATCCGGATGTTCCCTGGTCCCGTTTCGGGTGTCTAATGCCAACTCGTGTTTTAGAATGGAAAAATCATTTGAAAAAGTTCATCCGAGAAAATATGTTTAAGTATTTGGAACAAATGGTATTTACACATTGGAGCCATGGCAAAGTAGATATGTTGCTAAGACAACATGAGAGGGTCACATGAAGAAAAAGGGAAATATAATGACTGTTCTAACTCAATTAGAAAGAAAAAATTATTTTGCATTGAATAGGCAGTTATAACTCTTCTTCTCTAACCACAAGCCAAGAAGAGTAAAACTACAATTTTAAGTAAAAACTGAAAATTTCAGGAGAGTTTCAATAAAATAAACAAATATAATAATAAAAAAAGCAATAAAGCTATGAATCCTTAAGGTATTATCAGAAGAGGATGTAATTTAGCAAAGAGATCATGTCTGATGTCACCACACCACAGTATTACATATCCATGAATCACATGTTGTAAGATTGTCTGTGCTGCCTTGCATCATTCTTCATCAAATACATTACATTCTCATGCAAAAGATTTTTTGAGAATAATTTCATATTCATATATGATTCTGCAACTGCAACTGTATAGAACGTTTTGTCTATCAATACTATGTAAATGTGCCTATTAATTTAAAAATACATTGGACAGGGTCATATGATCCAGCTTGTCAACACCTTCACATGGTCTTGTTGGTCAAAAGCGTCGTATTCAAAGTGTCTTGCCCCACTTCCTGCATTTCCTTGATTTTCTTGCATCATAGGAGCTGTCAGTGTGAGCCGGACTGGCTCCGCCCAAACATGCCCATCTTGAGAAGAGGGGGAAGCACTTCTTCTTGTGGTGCCATGTGCCAAAGCAGAGCTGCCTGATTGTGGGAGGAGTCTAAGGGAGGAGCCTACCTTGATTGTGATTAGTTAAACCCCCGATGACACTATATAGGGTTTGATTTCTGATTGGCTGGTTGGAACAACACACTTTATAAACATTTAAAGAAGCCACGGAGAGAGAGGACAGACTTTCTTTGTTTCTGGGGCATCTTCCCCAGATATGGGGATGATTATTACTTTTGGAAAACCATTAGAAAGTGAATTTTGCATAACATGACCCCTTTAACAATAAAGACATTTCAGACATTCACTCCGACTCAACGAGGAACTCAAAACATTCTTAGTTTACACTTTGTTGAAGGTTCAAACATCAACTTTGTACTCTCTGAAAAAAACTATATAAATGTATTTCTTCTTTGACCAATGTTTAGGCTTAACAAATAGTGTCCCAGTGATTCAGGCAGAGGATGGCCGACAAATAGGCTCAACAAACTCATCAGGAAGGGCGGTGATATGATGGAGGTGGAGACAGACTCCTAGAGGAGGACCTAGTCCAAACTGAGGTCCATCCTGAGTAATATCTGCTTTCACTGTTTGTCAATCTGACTGAATTCTACCCATTTCCATGAACACTGAATAAAGTGATGGAAATTATGAGCCAGTTTATATCCCATAATGCTTAGCACTGCAAGGTTTGCTGTTTTTGATATAAATCCCACAACCAGCATCACCTGGATCACCACCAGTATCACCACCAGTATCAAAAATGTAATTAACTAGAGCAGAGGTCTGCAACCTATGGCTCTGGAGCCACACGTGGCTCTTTAGCACTGTTGTAACGGCTCCCTGAAGCTGTCTGAAAATATCATGTTTAAAACATTTTCATTTAATTTTCACATTGTGATTGTGTGATGAACCGCACCACGCATTATCACGGACAAATGCACGTTCCCTCAAGGCCTGTCCCGTTCTGGTGGGACCCTTCGTGTTGTGAGGAAGGTCTGTTGTAAGGTATGTTTTTCATGTTCTGTCAAGGCGGATGAAACGTAGATGCCGGGTCATTTTGAAGCACGTTGCAGAGAGTGAAGGCCAGAACACAACAGGTAGGAAGAAAGCATTGCCTTCTGCATTGCTGGGGCACTACTCCACATTTCTTACCAAGGAGATCTCCACCGAAGATGTCAAATCCTTCACAAACTATCTGAGGATGCCTCCAGAGCTCCTCCACCAGATCCTGGAAAAAGTAACAACAGCCAGAAAGGAAAAGGCACAGGAACTGTCCCTGATGCTGAAATCTGGGTTGATTTCTTTTTCGGTGGCATAGCTTGTAGAAGGTGTTCTGTCATTGATTGCTCAGACCTGAATGAAACTCTCCTACCGGACCCAGCTTTTATATACTTCCTCCCAGATGGAACACACTGTGGCAGTTCGGAGTAGAACGCAATGCATCGGGTCCACAAACCATCATACCGGGACAAGCCGCTATTGAACGTGATGAAACAGCCACCATACACCGTAGCTTGCTGTGAGAACCGGGATAAAGTGTGGCACGATGTGATAAAATGCGAAGTACCCATGAAACAAACAAGAATATGGACTAAATGTAACAGAACGTGACAAAATGTGAAAATACCATGGGATGCTGGGAAATACGCAAGCTTCCTGTCCCACTACGGACCACCTCCAAGTTCTATTATGGCCAATTACTTGCTAACATGTTTTATTACGTTCATCCCGTTTTGCTACGCTTCCGCACCATGGCCGCTGTGGAAAATATTTTGACAGCTTAAAAAACTGGCATGGTGCCCATGGCAATAACAACCTGTTACGTTTGACCATCCCATCCCCCGTACGCGCTCTGGCCGTGGGGAGCGCAGCGGGTCTGTGGTTTCTGTTCAAACGCGAGGCAGAGGCGGTCAGCGTTCTGTTCAACTGCGTTCAGTGCCGCGGCATCGTGGGGACGGACCGTGGACGCGATGCAGAGAAGCTCGGAGCTCGGAGCCTCCGTGTCCCAGAGCCACGCACCCACGCCACACCACGCCACGGCGTGCGGCGCACCCACGCCACAGTGCGCGCTATGCTGCAAACAGAAAGCTCCAACGCGATGCAAAGTTCCAAGCCCCACACCAACACTTAAGTTGAGCAGCAAAGAAAAGAAAAGAGAAAAAAAAAAAAAAAAACAGAGCACAGCTGACCACACTGATAGCAGAGGATTCATCCAGCCGACACATTAATATATTGACGCCGGGTAGTAAATCACTGACCAATCAGCAGACAGTTCCTCAAACACAGACCCGTTCCATGGTGCCGGGTACCCCGACGGAAGGGGAGCGGAAAAGCGGTCGCCTTTGGAGTGGTTTGAAGCGGTTGTTTCCTCTTCTGCACAGTCAGGTTTTATTCTTTGTAATTATGTATTATTGCCTTATTTTGTATATATATATATATATATATATATATATACAAATATAAACATATTTGTTTTATATTTAAAAACTTTTAATAATTTTAAAGAGTTACAAGAAAGTCTAAATGTTGTCCAGTACCAGTGGCGTTTGTAGATGTAAATACTTGGTGGGGCAAGATTTTATTTTAGGTCGAGTGACACCACTGAATTCCAAAGTAAAGTGGGTGCACAACCTTTAAGCCACAACATTATAACAATTATATAGGTGCTGATCCCGTAAAAAAAAATGTGAGCCTTGGAGATAGCTAATCTTTGAAAAAAAAAAAAAAAAAATCAACAGCAGGAATCAAGGTCATGTTGTTTCTGAGGTGAGAGTACAACTACGAGACCACCGGTAAAGTTACCAATTGGTGAGATTTTTAAAAACTGTTGGTCACTGCATCACTTAGTTTACCACTTCTACCACTTTACCACCTTCAGTTTGTCTGCTAAAGTAAGAGTTTCAAACTCATACTCGTACTCGTACTTGTAAATAATCAACCGAATTAATTTAGATTCTGAACTGTTTGTTAGCTTTAACTGCTAACAAGCTGGTGTTTGAGACAACTGGCTCTGGTTAAGCAGAGCCTCAATCAGCGCCAGCCAATCAGCTCTAGGCATCTTAATGATGTTGTTAGTGGGGTGTCAGGCTTCAAGCCCCACTTGGCATCAAAATCATGTGATCTGAATGAATAGAGCCACAGCTTCAGCATGTGCACTTACACTTTACTGCATGCAATACACACTGTATGGTGAGAGAGGAACGAGCCCCACTAATGCATCATCAGTTTGGATCGGGAGAAAACAAAGCCTGAAGCAGCAAGAGGAGACCAATAACCAGGGAGTAGAGTCCTCATGCAGTAATTATGTGCTGAATAAGAGGACGTTTTATTCACAGACAAGAAAATATTGTGGATTATCTTAATAGTAGTATGGAAATATTTGCATAAATCTAAACAAAGTGAAAATTGCAGCTAAATTGAAAATCAAATTAGTCATAGAATTCTGTTTTGAAATGGGAAAATATTTTAATAATTGCAATAATTTGCTATATTTTTTCAGAAAGAGTCCCAAAACACTGAAACCACTGATGGGAATGAACTTGAAGTGATCCCTCCTGTAGTGTTTAGAATGAAAGTGCTTAGTTATCACGTCACTGCTACTTTCCATTGACTGCTCAACTCGGTGGCTCAAGGTGGGAATGGCCCATGTAACATCAATGCACAAATAAAATAAATCATTCAGTAACATGAAGCCTTCACCTCTGTCCAGTGCTCTTGAACTCAGTCCTTCCTGTTGCCCCCCCGCCCCTCCTCCACGCCCACCTCCACCTCCTTGTGCTTTCATAAGAGCTTTCATTAGAAAACCTGTCATCACATTGTGAGATGCTTGATGCCTCTGCCCTTTGATATCCACCGTGGAGGAAATTCAAAGGATGCGTGCGAAGCCCCTCACCTCACTCCCCGCATAAACACAGTGGCATTGTTGGAGGGGGGGGGCGTCCTGACATCTGAGGGCGACTCAACGTGCTCTTTCCATCTGGTGTCTGAACAAAAATCAGAGGCCAGCTCTATCCAAGCTGCTGCTTGTCCTTGGATGGACTCTTTAAGTGACTGAAAGACAACAAAATTCAACAGAATAAACGACAGAGAAGTTCCATCAGTTCCATTCAATTCAAAGCCCCCTGTGAATGGATGGAGTCTCATCCGTGTGTGTGTGTGTGTGTGTGTGTGTGTGTGTGTGTGTGTGTGTGTGTGTGTGTGTGTGTGTGTGTGTGTGTGTGTGTGTGTGTGTGTGTGTGTGTGCGTGCGTGTGTGCATGCACCTGTTTGTCTGCAGTCTCAGTCACTGTACTCTCCAAAGGCTCATTAATTATAGTTGGAGTCATTATGGAGATAAGTGCGAGTTTGACTATTGGTACTGACGATAAGAAGAAGAATTACCTGTTTTGGTGCTTCTGCTTTCTAATCAGCTGCCCATTAGAGATATCAAGGGACTTCTATTATCATGCCTTTGTTCCTCCATGTCTCTTTTCCCTTTTCTTTTTCCTCCCTGGCGTTTCTCCATCGTTCACCGCATCCTCGCCGCCCAGGTGTGACGAAGGGCTGCGAACACGCATTTTCTTCCCTAATCCTGTGCCCATCATAATAAGCCAGTAATCATGCAATCTGGAGCTCTTTGTGCATCCTTGTGAGGACTTTCCTTCCACCGAAGTATCTGGCATGACTACCACAGTTCTAGGTGATTGGACACATTCATCTGGGCTTCAGGAAAACGACACCCTCTAATTTCTTGATGATTCAGAGTTATGTTGATTTTCTTCATGTGGAAGATATAACCAAGTGTGAGAGTAGCAAAATAAGAAAATATGTTGAAAATGGTTAGATTTGAAATCTATTTACATTCTAAACACAGCTGACAGTTCAAAGATATTTCATTTGACTGCGCCAGTTTTTCTCTGCCAGCTTTTGGTATTGAACTGAATTGTCCTCGTGATGTGGCATGTTTGGATTTGAAGCATCCTCGAAACAGTCAGCACTGTCAGAAGGGTGAGACTGATCTCACATCAGAGTTCATGAGGCATCATAAACTCTGATTAGAAGATGTATGCAGGTGCCAGGTGCCATGGAAAGACAACTGATGTTTTTCTAGGGGCTTTGCTAAGGAAAGACCAAAGTTAAGGCCGATTTATACTTTCGGTGTCCGTGTAGCCGTAGGGTCTGTGTTTGTTCATAAATGTCCACTACATGCATGAGGGTCCGCCCAACAATTGTGACCACGCGGACTGAGCATCACCGACTGGGCATGTGCCAGAGCCAGAACTCCTGGTGTGAAATATAAACTTAAGGAAAGGAGAACACGAGAAGTGAAAATATTTTCTGGATCATTTTGCAGTTATAGAACGCGTACCAATGTGAACCCTGAAATGCAGTATGAATGGAATCACGTGTGCATCTGCAGTTCGCCTGGGAGTCAATGCTGACTGTGGAGGTGGAAAGTATGAAAGAGCCTTTCGGTCTGAGTTTGACAGAATTGTGCTCTGATCTGCGGCCTTGTTCCTAGTGCTTGTTACACAACGGTATGTGCAACGTATTGGAAACAGCTGCCAAGGTGGAACATTTAGAAAATGCTCGGCCTTCGTCGCTGTGTAGACAAGCAAAAATAACACTTTTAAATGAAAGTCTTAGTTGCCCTTTGCCTTGTAGATGGTGGAAAAGCTACAACTGGTCCTAGTCACTATGGCTATAGTAACTATCTGTTTTGCACATGCTCAGTAGAGACAATCAGAACAATGTTTCCTCAGTTGTGTCATGACTCCCAGTCCCGATTCTCCTGGACTTGGTAGTTTTATAATTGGCAGTCACCGTAATAACAATCCAACTTGGTCATCTGTCCAATAGAATGTCCGTGTTCTCCCATCGTTTATGTTTAGAGCAGATTGTTCTCTGCTGCATGTGTGTGGTTTCACGACTAAAACAACCAACGGTGCCAACTCGTGGCCAGGCATGCTTACTACATTGTTTTCAGAACGCAAAACTTTTCTGAAACAAAAATGCAACAATGTGTTTTCACTTGAGACGTCACGTAAATGGGGGCTCCGTCAGCCAACTCATATTTGTAGCCTCGTGACAAAAATCCATGTCACAGATTTCCACAACACTCATTTCGTTATCTTTTGGCGTCTGAAGTTGAGCGAAGTATCACAGAGAGTTTGAGACTGTCCTGCCATCCTGCAGGAATTCTTCTCATGATCAGACAATATCTCCAAGCGGTGTTTTCAGCATGCACAACTGTTTCAGCAATTAAATCAGAATGAGTAATGCCTCCTTCGGGATGGACTTTGCCTGTGAATGACTTCTGGAAAGTTTGGGAGAGATAAAGCGCCTTTGGACTGTCGCGAGTAAATATAGGTCAGGCAGCGTGTGTTATGTGCACCGTGGAATTAGGTTCTGCTGTGGTTTGATTCCCTCTCTGTGCAGCTGATATAAATGCTGATTGACTCGTTTCTGATGTCCCCAGCATATGGCTAATAAAGGTTTTAGAGCGGGCGAGCCGCGGGAGCCCCGAGCTGCCAGGATCAAAGTGACAGCCTCAAACAGGCCTTTGTGTTCTTCAGCCATTAGGGCATAGCAACGCCAGCACCTGGTGTGAGCCGTATGAATATCATTACCTCACTTTATTCCTGTGTGTGCATGTAGGAGGATGAATGCAAGTGAGGAGATAAATTTAGTTGATACAGATCCTCTGAATCATCCCGGGTGTCATTGTATTGTTGTTGTTTGGACATCATTTCCAGTTAATATGATCAAATTAGATTCTGACTCATTGTTACATCAACTTCAGAATCCAGCAGAGCAGGATACAATAACTGGGGAACTTGCAAACCAACAAGCAGCTTATTGACCACATTTTTACTTACATTGATAAATCCAGTTAGATTCATTGTTTTGTTTTTTTACCTGGGAGATAAGCCAACCTAAGAAGCTCTGGAGCAACGATAATGTCAGTGTCGATGTTAGGCGTCACAGTTTAAATGATACTTGTTGTCATTATTAGCGAACATGCCCAATTAGTTTCCCAATTAACTGATAACTTCTTTAGCCTCCAAAATGCCAGAAAACACACATCTCCTTTTTGTGGCCCATTTACAAAAGTATACAAAATATTTCCGCATCACTGTCGCAGAAAATCACAAATGCGTTTATCTAAAAGTAGAAAAAAACCCCAACTCTATAGGCCTGTTTAGGTTCACAGAGGCCCAACCACAATATAAGAGGTTGGGCCTCTGTGAACCTAAACAGGCCAATAGAGTTGTTGTTTTTTCTTTCTTTTATATATATATATATATATATATATATATATATACACACATACAACATACAACATATCAAAGGTTCCATATTTTCAGTTTTTCAACAAGTTCACATAAATGTTTCAAAGTGTATTTCCCAAAATCCAGCCCTGGTCCCACAGTAAATTCCATCCAGACTATAAGTCCCCCTCGTGAGATCGACTGAGCACAGGCTGTTTTGGCGTCTGTACCTTTAAATGCTAATGAGCTGTGTCTGCTTTCCCCTAGCATTTGCAAGGTGAAAAAAAGGTCCCTGCTGATATTTTTGAGGGCAAAGCTCATCGACCTGGTTGTGGGTCAAAGTGAGCATCCACTACCAGTGGGAGTGGGTGTTTCCCCAGGTGATGTCATTGAGGGAAAATCTCAGCTTCGCCTTTCACTAAAAAGTAAAGCAAGGAAATGAGGAAGAAGACAGACTTCCTTTACTTCTGGGGCTTCATGCAGGCTGTAGGGACATGTCGTACTGACTTTGAGGTGGTGGCACTTTGGTTGTTTTATGGCCTATTTAAGTCACTCAAGATGCAGAAATTGTGAAATGACGTTCTTGGAGCACATGGAACAGCTATACGAGGTATCCTGAAAGGATAAACAACAGGATGTATTTCATCCCAAACCCCCAAAAATTCCCATGTAGCAGGCCACCCAAACTATAAACAAGGATGTGGACATTTGTTCCAAGGTGCCACCTCGCTGACCTGATGAACACTGAAGATCTTTGCCTCTAACTTCAGTTTTTCTCAGCGACGTCCAGTCTGACACTTTGTACGCAGCGCTCCATTACCTCATGCCGACACAATAAACGCCACTGTAAACGCATAGTCAACAACAGTGACTAAGAGGGGCGGGGCTTATCCAAAGGTCCATAGTCATCACAGTGGGTAAAGACACAGTTGCTTTACATCCAGTGCATCTGAAATCCCCTCAGCCACCATGTAGGTATGTGTTTGTATGGACAGCAGTCAGGAGTCCACGACTGTAAGCCCCAGACCTTTATGCCGATGTTGCCCAGCACCTCAGATACGATCGATTAGCGTCGGCAGGCCATTGTCTGGGCAGTCGCCGCCACCCTGTGATAGACAGACACACGGCACGGCGAACTTCACAACAAAAACACAGTCAAATGTCAGCAGTCCAGCCTCGCGTGGGCGCAAGCAGGTGTGTGAACATTGACGGCAGAAATCAAGCAGCTAATCGCAGAACAAGAATGGACGCAGGCGTCTTAACTGCGTGAGAAAACATGTGGTGACTGGCAGAGTCTGATTGAAATGGGTCAGAATAGGAAGTGCTGTTTGCTTGATAGCGTGCGTCTCCAGCGTGTGGTACCTGTCAGCAATCCATCACACCAATCGATCGTCAGAGAGTGAAAGAGCGGCTGGACACTGGAGGGAGAGAGACACTAAGTAACAGTACGAGAACACACGCACACAAAAGCACGCACGCACGCACGCACGCACACACACACACACACACACACGCACACAAACATACACACAGGTCCCAGTCTGTCCTGTTCCGAGGTGTCTTTGTGTGCCATTCATCTGTCTCCGCCAATCGATCCTCAGCTAAAATATATGACTGTTTATTCACATTCAAGTCACAACAGCAGCTGCCTGAAAGACGTATTGATTTTGCATGGCTCTGGGTGTGTGTGCGTGTGCGTGTGCGTGTGCGTGTGCGTGTGCGTGTGGGCGGGTGCTGGGAGTAATGGGAAGGGAACTGTGTTTTTGCAAAAAGAAACTAAAAACATTTAGCTCTGAGGTGTGGGGTTGTGATTGCAAAATAAGGTATTTTTAGAATATCCAAACAAAGCAAATATTTTCACTTTTGTCAAATATTGGATGGTATTTGGCAGTTTGGATTTCATATTCCTTCCTTTTCTGTCATAAATTAGATTGTGAATTTGCAGAAGAACAATTTCTCCCCAGAAACACAATTAGTATTGGTTGAATATTCCTTTCATACGTAGTCAGTACTGGTGCTTCCAGCAGTGCCAGAGTGTATAAACAGTATATATTTGGAGAACAATAAGAACATGCAAAAGCCTGTCCACATTTAATTGTAAACTTTTTATCTGCCTTTTTTTGGGATTCATTATGCAACTTTTGCATCTGTGTTGGTGTCTTTCTATATATGTTGTTTTCACGTTCGTGCTGCAATGTTTCCAATCTGTTGTGTCCGTTTGCTTTGCAGCATTGGTGCCAAATGTTGCAGCATTGGCAACACCATGCAGCCCAGTTAAATTCCATTAAACTTTACTAATGTCAGGATTGGTGGTGTGCAGGATTCAAACGCCGACAAGACCGGGATGGAAAATTGAAGTAAAGTTTATCTGAGTCTCTCCAACGGAGTGGCAATCCTTAGCGAGGGGTCGTAGAAGCGGAGGTGGGCATCACGGAGACGGGATCTTCCCAGCAGGGCAGAGCGGCGCACTCCGGGACTGCATTGGAGAACGAACAGAGGTCAGGACATTCAGTAGCTTCCAAACATCCCAACACGAAGCAAACAAACTCATAACAAGAGGCACGAGGGGCAGAGTCGAGGTACCGCAGGGTAAACGTGGCGATCTGGCGATGAGAGCCTGGGATCCCGGTCCTTAAATACTGGCTTCCCTCAATTGCTTCAGGTGTGCGTCCTGCTCCGTCCGCTCCACCTACGCTCACACACGCCCACACACACACAAAAACAAAAACACAGCAGGAGACATCTGCGGGCTGTGACAATTAATATAATGCCAGTAACAACATAATCATCTCAAGGTACTTTTACAGAGTAAAACTCAACAATTCCACATGAGCAAGCAGGAGATGGTGTCATTTGAATTGGAGGTTTTACCATGTATTTGAACTCAGCTTCCATTCAGACGGAGGCATTTGTGTCGTGACTGAAATGCTGCTACTGTGCAGGTGCACCGTGGCCGGAAATGTCTGTGTACTCCCATTGTTAATGTTTACAGCGTATTGTTCTCTACTGCATGTCTGTGTGTGCGTTCGTTACGCAAACAACAGCACCCACTAGTGACCCAACATGAAAACTACATAGTTTTCAGCATGTCTACCATTTCCTTGTAAATGGACATTGGTTTCAAAACATTGCTGTGGAAACGCAAAACTTCAAAACGATGCGTTTTCACTTGAAATGTAAATGAGGTCAGAAGGTGACAATAAAAAATTGGGCTAAACCATTTTGCAGGAATTTGTGCTTATCCATTTGTACTCCAGATGAGGCCCTTTCCATTTATGTTTTGGGCTTTTCCATAGGTGTTGGTGCTTATTTTGCATTCCTAGGGTGGCTTTTTGCATTTGCACTGTGGTGGGCTGTCTAGATCTCGTCCACAAAACTGCAACCCTGGACAACTCATCCACAGACAGCACCCTCAGCAGACAACTAGTCCATGAATGAGATTTCAGAATTTTGGGGAGAAAATAAATCCTGCACAATGTACTTTTACATATTATTTCGAATTGATATGTTATATATGTTTCATGTATTTGTAGTATATGTGCATATATATTTAGTATGATATCATATGGCCTTTACACAAAGTCACAAAGATATATTAGTCCTGCGCGAGATGTCAAAAGTTCTCCATTTGTAATCCCGCAGTTTAAAAAAAAAGCCAGCGATTAAAGTCGGCACTATTTTTACTAGCATAATGATATGGTTGCTATGCACCCTGCATTTGAGTCACATGTAAGCTGCTGGTCCAATAGGAGAGTGCAAAACGTCCAAGCTGGCGGCAGCTGAAATAGAGTTTACGGCAGTTCAGAGGAGGAAAACATGACAAAAACCTTTAATAAGCCATCAAAAATATGTCAAAATGCTGAAAAAAGCTGAAAAAAATAAAGTGGCTACTGTAGGAGCCCTGCAGCTTGTTAACGTGTCAGATCGCAGCTTCCGACACATTAACAAGCACCTGGATGCATCAATCACCGCGGTCATCTATGAAGTGGCGTTTTAACTTTATTATTGTGTCAAATATATTAATTATTATAATTCTCGTGTTCTCATTCATAGCATTCGTTTCGATGTCTCATTATGGGATACGCCCCCTGCGTATGCCTCAGAAGCATTTATCTCATTACGCTAATCCTGATTGGCTGGTGATCGCGATGGCCACGTCAGGGTGGAGCCACCAACCCTTAAGTAGTTCGCGCTCACTACGCATTGTCACTCAAACACCTCTCTCTTCGTGCTGTAGCATCGCTCAATTTACAGGCGCTAGCTTACCTGTTCACAGATCGGAAATAGCGCTCGGTCGCCGAGCACTAGCTCCTGGCGCAGTCTATCTGGAGCTCTTAGCAGTGTTTCTCACGCTGAGACGCTTTCTCCCGTTTCTCAACGGACATCATGTCCTGGTGAGAACGGACAATACAACGACGGTGGCATATATCAACCGTCGGGGGGGGTCAATTATACATGCTGGCACGCAGACTGATCCTGTGGAGCAGCACATACCGCTGGTCTCTGAGAGCCACTCATGTCCTGGGGGTTCTGAACCGGGGGGCGGACCTGCTGTCCAGGGGCACGCCGCTCTACAGAGAATGGACACTGCATCCAGCGATCGTAGAGCAGGTGTGGGCCCGTTATGGCGGAGCCGCGGTGGATCTGTTTGCGTCAAGAGAAAACGCGCAGTGTCCGCTGTTTTCTCAATACGCGATCAAAGTGCGCCGCTCGGCGTGGACGCGCTCGCGCACGTCTGGCTGCCGGTCCTCTTGTATGCGTTTCCCCCATTGGCCCTGATACCTCCGACTCTGAATAGAGTCAGAGATCATCGCCATACATTAATTCTGATAACTCCGCACTGGCCGGCTATGCACTGGCTGGCGGAGATATATCAGCTCCTGTCGGGGCAGCCATGGCAACTCCCGCTGCGCAGGGACATGCTGTCCGAGACAGGGGGAGCAGTATTGCACCCACACCCGGAGCGCCTGGCCCTATGGGCCTGGCCCGTGAGTGGTGTAACTTAAATACTTCAGGGCTCCCTCAAAGTGTGATTAACACAATACAGAGCGCCTGGGCATCCTCCACTCAGTCTCTTTATGACTGTAAGTGGAGGGTGTTTGAGGAGTGGTGTCATCAGAGAGGACACATCTCCTTTCAGTGCACTGTTGGTGTAATTTTGTCATTCCTGCAGAGCTTGATTGACAAACAAAAAGCCTTCTCCACAGTTAAGGTGTGCCTGGCTGCTATTGCAGCATGCCATGTGGGTTTTGAAGGAAAAACGGCCAGCCAGCATCCTTTGGTCTGCCGTTTCATGAAAGGGGCTCGCAGGCTGCTTCCTGTTTCCAGACCACTGGCGCCCCCCGTTGGCATCACGATCACCAGCCAATCAGGATTGGCGTAATGAGATAAATGCTTCTGAAGCATACGCATGGGGCGTATCCCATCGTGAGAACCGGGGTTACATTAAGTAACCTATAGTTTTTGTGTCAGATACACTTAATAATCCTTCCAAATGTGTTTAATATACATTGAAATTCAATCCTTCCAATTGATAATGCTGAAAAAAAATAGTTGCGAACAAGTTATCCAGAATCCTGTGGACGAGATGTCCAGGATTGCAGTTTTGGACAAGTTATTCATGGCCAAGTTGTCTAAGCACCATCTGGACCAGACCCAAGAACCCCACCCCACTCCACCCCCAAGGTCACATGAATAACACGACATCAAGGCCAGTTGCTGTAATGGAAGTGAAACATGTTGTCTGAGGTGGGTGGAGGGTACGACCAGGTCGGGGGTTGGACGCTTGATGGGAGCACACTGCGTTGAGGTTAGCCAGCCACCATCTCTCCTTTTCTGTCCCCCCTCACCTTTACCTCCCGTCTCTCTCACCTCCCTCTGTCTCCTCTGTGAGTCTTTTGTAAGGTTATTTCCGGCCTGGCAAAGCCCCCTTGTTTCAGCGGGTTGACCTTTAAAAGTGAGTGATGGCAGTTCTTATTGTCTGTAAGGCAATAACTGTCTGGACACAGGTAATCTTCACTATGCTCGTGTCAAATCGAGTTTCCTGCACGAGGCCCCGAATGGCTTCACAGCACCACAGAACCCCCCCCCCCCCCCCTCCACACACACACACACACACACACACACACACAGAGGCACACAAGGTCACACACTTGAAACACACATGCGCACACTCATACACAACAAAAGTGCGTTTTCAACACAGACATGCTGAGAGCTCCACTCCATAACTATCAGAAGCACTCAGAGGCAGCAGGGAACCGTGTGGTGGAAAGGTCAGAAATCTCAGCACCTGCATGGAAAGGTTAAAGGAAGAGCTGGAAACCCGGTCCAGGCCATGAGTGCAACCGCCATCATCACCGCAGCACCGTTCATCCCGCACAGCGCTCCCTTTCCTTTCCTCTCTCTCTCGCGTGGAGGGAAAACATTGCGTTCAGACGCAATTCAAACAAACAAATTGAATCAAAGAGGTCACAGGCAGCTGAAATTGTAACACCCTTGTCAGAAATGCTTCAGGACGGCGGAATGAGCGAGACGAGGTGTTTACAGACAGTTTTAAAGCGTGTCAGTGTGACAAGTGAAAGTGATACGCCTGGCAATCTGC
This sequence comes from Blennius ocellaris, assembly GCF_963422515.1. Taxonomy (NCBI): domain Eukaryota; kingdom Metazoa; phylum Chordata; class Actinopteri; order Blenniiformes; family Blenniidae; genus Blennius; species Blennius ocellaris. The sequence goes on along the minus strand of NC_137671.1, from coordinate 16,349,223 downwards.
TCTGGAGAGGGAGACGGAAATCCAATTTCACAATACATACTTGAGATGCATTAAGTTGTCACATATTACTGTAACCCAGCTTCATCAGAGCAACCAAACCAGAGATGTTTGTAAAATGAGTGGGCTCAGAGTCAGATTTTCTTGATTTTTATTACATTAAATATTAAGTTTGACGCACTGAAGAAAAATTTATTTCACAATGAGCCGTTGGAAGACACCTTTCAGAATGCCGCTGTGTTCCCACATCAACACTTTCAGAGAACTGGCAGTCAGGTGTTTTAAAAAGCTGGGAAAATTCAGTGTTAGCTTTCACAGTCAAAAAAATAACAACAATTTACAAGTTATTGATCAATGGTTGACACATTTTGTCTGTTGATGTTTTTTCTTGTTCTTTATTTACCGCAAACTATTTACCATGGGAGACACACCATTTCCCGTTTTTGCCAGTCTACATGGTGACGGAACCTGAGTGGTTTCAAAAAGTTACACATTGGAAGCCATTTAAGTTCAATTTTCAGTGGTTCCGAGGACTGTTGTCATATAAAGAAAGAGTATTTAATTTTCACTTGAAAGCGTTGCCATGTCAATCTTCTCATTTATATGCAACATTTGAAAGAAAGCAAGCTATTGTTTAGTGTCTCATTAATAAGGGGCTGTCCACACTAGAACACCGTTTCACGTAAACGCTTCGTTATTGGCCGATAATCCACATGACGCAGTGTTTTAGGAGCCCAAAACATATAACACAATTCCCAGAGTGCAGAAATTCTAAAACTCCGTCTTGGCTTTGGGGTTTGGACAGTCACCGGCAGAAAATGATGATGTCACTTAATAACCACAACAATGGCGGACTACATGCTGATATGGTACACAAACTGCAAAGTTTCAGAAAACACACACAAGTGCTGAACCGAAACTAAACTTCTGTTGCTGTCTTAATACAGCGAACGATTTGTTCTTGTGTTTCCCTCCTTTTCATCATCACAGTTGAAATGTCCTCATAGTCCAGAGTCCATAGTCCTCTCACGCTGTCAGTATTGGTGTCTTGCTCAGGGTTCAGCCACCTCCAGTTACCCCGTCTCCTCTGTATTAACTTCTCCTTTTCCTCCACCAGCCAGCGTATCGCTGCTAATCTAGACGTTCAACCTATTTCACAGTCGACTCCAAGACGTGTGGCTCTGATGTGAGGGGGGAGAACGAACCCGGCACCCGTTACAGAGAGCCTGTCGATCCTCGGCTCCGACAAAACAATCTATTCACTCTCAAATCACCTTTCATTTACCTCAAGGCATCACTCTCGCGGGCTGTTGAATCGCGGCGCCTGTTCACATCAGTTCTGCTTACGACAGGTCTGCTGAGTTCAACACTCAGTCATCTTTTTCGTTCCTTTGTTATCAGAATCTTTTATCATCACATTTGATCAGCTTGTTCTGTCATGAATATGTTTTTGTGTATGTTTGTCCAGGAGGGCCACAGTGCAGTTGTTTAACTTCCATTAATTTCCAATTACATGTAAATAGTAAACGGGATCCACCTATATCATGCATTATCCCTGCTTCAGTGATCTCAGAGCTGTATTGGCCCAAAAGGGCCAATAGCACAACACAACAGCAAAATGTCACAACAGAACTGTGCAGTTGACGGATTATTTTGATTACGGAGGGTTTAATGAGACTAAGGTAAAACACTGCTGCATGATGATTGCAATAATGTCATTATATGTTTCCAGAAATCCCTACTGTTGATCACCATGTTGAAATTGTCATAACGTCATGCATGTGCTGTACGACCTGTACTACAAACCATGATCAACAAATCCAGGATGTTTTTGGTTTCCTGGGTTGACGGATCCAGACACTTTGGATCCTGATTAACGTTACTACGAAGCAGGTTATCAACTCGCTAGTTCAACCCAGACACTATGTGTGCCTTCACATGAAAGGGGCGGAGTTTGCAGCATCTGACCAATCACACACACACAGAAATCCTGCAGCGCAGTTTACAGATGACTAAAAGGACAGTACCTCTGGACTGGCAGACCGGGGTGGTGGTCCCTCTCTTTAAGAAGGGGGATCGGAGGGTGTGTTCCAACTACAGAGGGATCACACTCCTCAGCCTCCCCGGGAAAGTCTACTCCAGGGTACTGGAGAGGAGGGTCCGGCCGTTAGTCGAACCTCAGATCCAAGAGGAACAATGCGGTTTTCGTCCTGGTCGTGGAACACTGGACCAGCTCTATACCCTCCACCAGGTGCTTGAGGGTTCATGGGAGTTCACTCAACCAGTCCACATGTGTTTTGTAGATCTGGAGAAGGCGTTCGACCGCGTCCCCCGAGATGTCCTGTGGGGGGTGCTCCGGGAGTATGGAGTCCGGGGTCCCTTGTTGGGGGCTGTTCGGTCTTTGTATTCCCAGAGCAGGAATTTGGTTCGCATTGCCGGCAGTAAGTCAGACCTGTTCCCTGTGCACGTTGGCCTCCGGCAGGGGTGTCCTTTATCACCGGTTCTGTTCATCATATATATGGACAGAATCTCTAGGCACAGCCGGGGGCCGGAGGGGGTCCGGCTTGGGGACCACAGAATCTCATCTCTGCTATTTGCGGATGATGTGGTTCTGTTGGCCCCATCAAGCCTGGACCTTCAGCGTGCACTGACACGGTCCGCAGCCGAGTGTGAAGCAGCTGGGATGAAGATCAGCACCTCTAAATCCGAGGCCATGGTTCTCGACCGGAAAAAGGTGGCTTGCCCCCTCCAGGTCGGTGGAGTGCCCTTGTCACAGGTGGAGGAGTTCAAGTATCTTGGGGTCTTGTTCACGAGTGGGGGAAAGATGGAGCGTGAGATCGACAGGCGGATTGGTGCAGCGTCTGCAGTTATGCAGACGTTGTATCGGTCCGTCGTGGTGAAGAAGGAGCTGAGCCAAAAAGCGAAGCTCTCGATTTACCGGTCGATCTTCGTTCCTACTCTCACCTATGGTCATGAACTATGGGTCATGACCGAAAGAACGAGATCCCGGATACAAGCGGCTGAAATGAGCTTCCTCCGTAGGGTGGCTGGGCGTCACCCTTAGAGATAGGGTGAGGAGCTCAGTCACCCTTAGAGATAGGGTGAGGAGCTCAGTCACCAGGGAGGAGCTCGGAGTAGAGCCGCTGCTCCTCCACATCGAGAGGAGCCAGCTGAGGTGGCTCGGGCATCTATTTCGGATGCCCCCCGGACGCCTCCCCAGGGAGGTGTTCCGGGCATGTCCCTCTGGTAGGAGGCCTCGGGACAGACCCAGGACACGCTGGAGGGACTATGTCTCTCTATGGCCTGGGAACGCCTTGGGGTGCCACCAGAAGAGCTGGAGGAAGAGTCTGGGGTGAGGGAAGTCTGGGCAACTCTGCTCAGACTGCTGCCTCCGCGACCCGGCCCCGGATAAGCGGCAGACAATGGATGGATGGATGGATAAAAGAGCAGTTATTCTCTGAGAATATGAAGAATTAAAACACATCCAGCAGGCTAAAAGCAACACTTCTGCTGCAGCCAAAGCAGAACGTTCCTGACTTTGTGAGATTCTATGATATTGATTCATCGGCTATAGAGACAGACAGCACTGTGATCACTCACTTTCACTTTATCACAGCAGAAAAGTGTTGGGATGAACTTCCTCACTGCTCTTCTTTTAGTTTATTTTCCATCCAGTTATTTTGAGGCTGAGTTTCTCTTGTGTGAGTGTTTTGTGTTGGAATATTAATGTTAAGTCCGCCCACAGGGCACCATTATGTTGGGATTTATGGTTGGTTATTAGCTTTAAAATTACTGTAAGTAATAGATTACTGAAAGTAATAAATCACTGGAAGTAATTTATGAAAGATTTTAATTATTAATGGAAGTAAACGGTTATTTATTCATTAAGTCCTAAACTAATTGAGTAATTACTTAAAAGTGAATAAATTATCAAAGAAAATGTATTAATGAAAAAGTATTAATTTGAATAAATTGGTTATTTATCAAATAATAATGAAATTAGGGCACCACCAGCTAAACTGGAAACAGCTAATACCAAAATATCAGTCTTGTTTGTAAAAAGGTTTATTTAAGTGAGTTAATATTTTAAACTGGTTATTATGTCAAACATGTATTTCTGACCTCTGCTCAACTGCAGCTCAGCGCTAAACCCACGCACCAATCACCATCATTTAGAAATAGGCAGGTCATTTTTCCAAGAGATCTGATTCTGGTTTTGCAGTTGTGTTCTACAATTTGTAAGCAAAATGTGAACAACGGTAAAAAGTGCTTTGTCAAAGCACTTTTTACCGTTGTTCACATTTTTCTTATTGGAGACTTCAAGTCTGATGTGACCACTTATTTGTCTTCTAATTGGATAATTCTGAGTCATTTACTAGTAAAACTGAGCCACAACTGGGCCCCATTGAATTGAGTTCAATTCTATTTTAGTTATATAAAACCAATAATGATCTACTCATGACACTTTCAAAGAGAAAGAAAATTAACAATTCCACAGGAAGAAACCTGCAGAGCCAGACTCAGAGGTGGAGTCTTCTGATTGAACCATATCCTACTGACTGCACAATTTTAACAACGTTATAAGTTCACAGTGAGCCACACTGTATGACACCAATCTAATAAACTTTGAGTCGCCACATAAAGTTTGCCATGTGCAGACTGCACAATGATGATGGAACTTGAATCGCAGACAACATGAGTCGCCGTGATAATATGTCCAGTAAGTATGAAGTGAACCCTCGCCATTGTGGTGAGGGAGATATAAAAAACAAAGCAGAAAGACAATCTGGATGGGGTCATGGCTCTTAGAGAGAGGACAACTTGGGTTGCCAATTTTGCAAAGGGAGCTTGAAGTAAGTACTTATTAACATCTACCAGCATTTACTATTATGGGCTTATATTTTCCCGCAAAACACACATGTAGGTCACAGTCAATCAAACAGGTCACAGCACCCCAAATATCTGACACGGTCTGATATTTATCACAGGTTGTCTTTGGTTAAAGACTTTGACAATGACCACACAGCTCACAGTGTGACGTAAGACCACCGATTTAGAGACAACTACCAAAAATCACAGAGCGGCATTCAGAGGTGAGACTTTCTACAGAACCAGACTCAGAGATCAATACTTTCTACTGTTGTGGTTGAAATTTAGATAGAAAGAGAGCAGTATACAGGGCAGAGACAGAGAGACACAACTCATTATAATGGACCATTAACATTAACATCTAGTGATACTATAATCTAGGCAAAAGCATAAACTGATGATCAGGGACAAATTACAATGTGCATAGAAACTCCACCGTTGCGCTTCCCCAACAGTCACAGTTCCTCGAAACAGGATCGTCCCTATTGAAAGCTGCCTGGTCGTCATGTTTTCTGTGATATGTCTGCACTTTTAATTGAGGCGGCACTCACAGGAGTAGCAATTCTAAACCTCACTGGATGAAAAATAAACAAAGTCAGAGCTTTACTTTGGCTCAGTGCTCTCATTGAAACCCCAAAGTGAGAGAGTGGAGAAAACCAGAGAGGACCAACTGACCACTAATAATCAACCAGACCATGACAGAGATGAGGACGGTGAAACATCACACAGCTCTTAAAAATGCAAAAGCAGCACTTTTTTTCATTTTTTTTTGGAGTGCAGATCAAACACATTGTCAGTGTATTTTCCATGAACTTCCAGCGCTGGAGACTGTGCTCCAGATTCAGAGGGAAATGCTGACGCCAGCAGTGAATCAGTGACATTTATCCTCCAGTTGGTTATTCACATCACATTGACTTTAAAGAGCTGTTTATTGGAGCTGCAGAATGTCATCCAAATCACTCACAAAGTAGATTGTTCTTCAATGAGGAGAGGTCATTTAGACGGAAGAAACGACAATGTTTATTGAAGTTATATAAAGTGAATGTCAGCATCTTCACAGTGACACTGGAAACATAATATGCTGACGAGAGCCCAAGAGGTTGAATGGCTGTTTGGCCTTTTCTCTGCTTCTCTCACCAGATACACAACATTGGCTTGTTCAACTTTGCTATTGTATCATGTTCACCTGCTTGAAGAGGGTGTATCATACGTCTTCCAGATAATGTGGCAGTTTGAATTCAGACCCTCAATTTGGTTGAAGTTGATGTTGATGAGAGAACAAATGGATGGCTTCCCCTCCCCCCCAAAAAATTGTTGTAACCATAAACAAATGCACCACGAAAGGTCCGCGTGTATTTATTTATTTATTGGTTTGTATGTATGTATGTATGTATGTATGTATATTATCAATGTTTTGGAAAAAACTTCTGACCCAAAATTGCATGGAATTTACAGGGATTGTTTGTCTTTATTCAAGGATGCTTCCATTACATTCCGAGAGCAATTTGGTCAAAGGTCAAGTTATAGGTCACAAAAAAGTCCAAAACATATTTTCCATCATAACACGATCAGTTATAATCCGATTTATGTCAAACCAACACCAAAATGTTCAGTTTTCAATTCTGTATCCTCGTGTATGCCGGTAGTTAGCAGTTCTGGCGCCAAAGGTCGGGGTGGTCACACAGAAAAGGTCAAATGTGTGTACGTCAGTGTCACACAGTGATAAAATGAAGCAATTGAAACGACCATGACAAATGATGGAAGGAAGATCAAATAACCGTGTTATTCATTGGTTTCCATGGTGACAAATGTGGCAGTGGTGAAGGTATGCGCTTTACCTAGTGCCTGTTGTATTTGTTAGCTGGAATTGACTCCAGCAGCTGGTGACCCCAAACTGGAAGAAGGCGACGGATGGGTAACAGACATAAGCTTCATTTTGTCGTCTTGCTTTGCGTCCAACTGGAACGCATTACTGAAGAGCCAGTGTGTCTTTAATGTGGCACTAAAGTATTCTGATTGTTTCCCAGATGAAGCCTCAGTAGAATCCGGTGTTAGTCATGATTTAGGCTAACTTTTCATGCTAAACTTTCAACAGTTGGTTTGGAATTGACAACAAGAAAAGCTTTGAGGATGGTACACGCTGAAACATCAGGGTAGGAACGAGTTCAAGTGTACATTAAAGCTCAGCCAGTATTGTTGTCAGGTAATATTCCAGCGATCTATTTGGAGAGAAAAGCTGCTCCTTTTAGAGCTCTTGATATCAAACCTTCTGTCTCACTTTTGTGTCATCCCCCCCAGTTTCTTTCACTACACAGCCGCTTCCCTCGTCACTCTGCCTTTTCCTCCATGAAGGGAAGTCTCTGTTTTGCTTCACTCTGACTTTCTCATTCCTTCTCTTCAAACCTCTGATCAGACGCCTTTCATCTCTGGGCCTCTCGGCAGAGAGCACACCGGGCGGCAGACGCAGCGTTTGCATGCGCACAGATTTGGGGAAAGGTCACGCACGCACACACGCACACATGCATGCACGCACACGCACAAACATGCACACGCGCACACACACACACCTCGGTGCAGATTGGCCTGATTGGCTGTATTCACACCAGCCGCCCCGGCTGCCCCCACACTAATCTCTTGACTCTGTTTCAAAGACCAATGGCGTTCAGCTGATAGGCTCCGGGAGTTTGCTCGCATTTTATCAAGTTCGCTTATCAAACCCAGAACTTGAGTAAATCCAGTTCGGATTAGAATTCAGCAGTTTCAAAGCAGAAGAGAATTAACAGTTCACATTAGTTCTGACGGACCTGACAGGAACTTTTCATTTGCAAGATTGAATCTCCTTTCAAGGCGCTCAGCGTGGAGTTTAGCTTCACAAACAAACAACAACATGGTGAGATAAAGTCCAGTGATGGGAAAGAAGTTGAAACGTCGCCAACATTTCAATTTAATTTTCAAAAAGTTACTTTGACTTGAATGTCGGACAACAAAACTCCTCACATGTTTTCTCACTCTGCTCCTTTTGCATGATATTGTTTTGTGTTGAATATCTAGATTTTATTGCTGAAATTATGCACTGCGTAGTGTAGAAAACACTTTCTATTTATCTATTTTATATTATGATCTTTTATAGTCTGAGCACTATTTATCTTATTAATGCACAATGGAGCAACACCTGGAATTTCATTATATGTTAAATAAAGTGACAAATGAAGCTATGCGATGTTATTTCCACGCACATTCACACAGACAGTTGCTTTTTATAGCCGTCACTTTTTCCTTATTTTTGGATCTTGCTTCAACGAAGTTGGAATTTTATATCGTTGTGTCAAACATTCATGGGTCAAAACTGGCCGACAAGCAGATCCTACTGGATGAGTAAAATGATCAGGAATACATCAACTGTATTTATTCAAAATAACTACTATTTTGAAGCTATTCACTGCAGATCACACCGTTTTAGAGCCAAGGTGAGACATCTGTGAGCAGAAATAGCATCAAGCAACAGATATTTAATCAGATTTGACTAATAAAGCACAAACTTCATTCTTACTTTGCTTTTAGATTGAACAAAATACAAACATCATAATGCGCCACACATGGAATAAATGATGCTTGTATATTTTTATAATCATAATAATCCTTCACTCATTTCCTTTCAAATCATTGCGGTAGTTGAAGGGATATTTAAGCAAATTAAGATGTTTTTGAAGAGAAAACAGATTAACTCAAGCTCAGTGGGAGTGTATTGATATTAATGTAACAAGTAACACTAAAACAATTACAAATATTTGGATTCATCTCTCTATAGAAGTTATCATGATGTCATTTTACTGGAGAAAGAAAAGAACACTTGAGATCAAATTTGACTGCATCTGTTCCCCAAAGTTAAAGATGAAATTACATTTGTAGCCATTCAGGCTGGTTTCTTCCCAGTTTGGAACATTCCCATTTCCCAGTAGCTCGTGAACAAACCACAAGTCTCTCCCGCATCGAGGCATCAATACAAAAACACCCAAGGCCAATTGGCTTAAACACACTTTGACATCCATTTGAATTGAATTATATCTGACATCCAATTCCAAAATTGTTGCTGTCATGTTATCATCAGGTTGTGGTTTGGAAAGTGATGGAAACCAGATAGCTGCAGGTCTGATTTCATTGATGGAGCTTCTGTTGGGTTTGAACTAGCATCACCACAAGAGGCTTGTTAGCGAGTGTGCCTGCTAATGCTGAAGCTGCTGCTGATGCCAGCAGTTTGGGACTTCAGGCTTTGGCTTCCCCATCGCCCTGTGGGACAGAATGTGAGCTTTTCATATGGTGGAGAAGGCTGAGACTTTGTGTGTCGGGACGCAAACAATGCAAGTTATTTGCTGCCCATCTATCTTAAAAAAAACTAAACGTAAATAAACAAAAAACTAAAACCGGTTCCAAATCATGAATGTTTAAGTGACTGACCTTTCTCTCATGATGTGCAGGTTCCTGAATCTCAGCCATTACTGTTTGATTTTGTGTTGTGGATTTACACAATGGGGCTACAATTCATCATTATACGTTAAAGCCAGGTCAGGTTGTTTTTCTTCATACATGTAGGTAAATGTGCTTTGCAGTCCAGAAATAAAAAGCTTTTGGCTTCACTTGAAATCCACCCAACGCAGGAAAGACTAAACAACATCGGCAAATGAGCCCTACCACTACTATATCTATATGTTTATGATGTAAAATGTATGCTGCGGGACCAAACTTCAACTGTTTAACCAGAACAGCTTTAAGCGTTTTGCCTCGGTGTTCTTTTGTTTAACACTCATAATTCAACAATCTGGTTACCTTCACCAAACAAAATTGGGATGCATGTTATTACTTTCACCAGAAGATGTTTTTGTCTAAGTGTATTTATTTATTGGTTTGCATGTATGTATGTATGTATGTATGTATGTATGTATGTATGTATGTATGTATGTATGTATGTATGTATGTATTTTTTTGCAAAAACTACTTAGCCCAATTGCACGAAATTGTCAGGGAGGATTTGTCATCATGCAAGGAGCAATCGATTAGATTTTGGGATGTTAATGTGTGAAACACTGAGCAGAGAGCTTCTGCATGTCAACAGTGATGTAGTGACCTGATCCACCGAATTTGAGTCAATATGACCTAACGGCCATCATGCGAGCAATACTAACTCGGTTCTACAAACAAAATCCGGCGTTGGCAAAGATTTGTGCTCCACTGAGTGCCTATTCACTCGGATTGCATGAAATCAAGGATGATTGGTCAATAGCGATTGAGCGATTGGGTCAAAGGTCCAGGTCTAGGTCACGGGAAGGTAAAAAACATATTTCTGTCATAAAGTGGTTCGTTTTAGTCTGATTGATGTCAAACCAACAACAAAGTGTTCCATTTTCAATTTAATACGCTAATCATTACTTTGGTTAGCGGTTGGGGGTCAGATTCGGGGGGGAGGTCACACAGAAATTGTAAAATGTGTGTATGTCAGTGTCAAACAGTGATAACATGAAGCAATTTAATCGATCACGACAAATGATGAAAGGACTGGTGTGGTGGATAAAATAACATTGTAATCCATTTGTTTCCATTGGTGAAAGTATGCACTCTACTGTGTATCTGTTCCAGTTGAAGCCTGTTTTGCGCATACTTTCACACAGCTCCCTCGGAAGGAATATGTGGAAAACAAAGATATAAACAAGTTTCCCTTCCCAGTATAGTGCAGGATATACACCGTGTACATCCACTTATTTTCCAGTCAGCATTGTGGACACCCACTTTCAAAATCCCCCATGATGCACCAGTCAGCCAGTGTCTACGAGTCAGATTGCCCATATGTTGTCCTCCAGGACGATGAAGTCGTGACTCTGCCTCTAAGCTGGGTATGGCGGGTAGTGTTCAGGGTCATCTTGATAACCGATAAATTATACTGAAATTATGTGACAATGAGCACATACTTTGGAGGGAATTTTACGAGACTAGTCTTACAAGCTACTGTTTATAAAAATGAATGATGACAACATAGTCCAGCCAATGAGAGTGAAGCACAGAAATGATGAAGAAGAGCTACTTGAAAGAAGACAGCATGGGAAACTACTGTATATATAGCATGAACACACATTTATCTCCAGGATCTTTCAGGGTTGGTCCGCTCAAATCCACGGCTGTGTAAATTCACCTGAAGTAAAATAACGGAATTTCCCCTTCTGATTCATGATCATCTTTTCTGTGGATCAACCAATTTCATTGAGTCCCAGTCGTGCAGTCCAGGGCTTACAGCATTTGTCCACTTCGGTTTCAGTCAGCATTGTGACACCCACTTATTACCCAACCACCACCACCACCACCACCTCCCAATGCACCAATCAGAGGTATCTGTGAGCCAGATAGCCTTTTTTTTTCAGGGCTGCTTTAAAATAAGACAAAAATAGTATACCCATTAGAACTGCTACACTAATCCTGTAATGATTCATTTCATAACGCTCCATTCAGAACAGTGGTAAGCACAATTCTAAACTTCCAATGATTAATTCAAACAATCGTTTCATCATCAGCTTAATTAATATGTATCATAGTTCAAGCGAAGCAAGATCAAGCCGAAAAACCACCGCCGCTCCGCGTTTGGCATTGGCTGCAGGAGGGTTTTGACGGCGGGAGCACAGGCATCGGGTCCTCACCCACTCTTCCCTTTGCACAGCAAATAAAGGACAAAGCGAAATGTGTTTGTCACCCTCCGCCACCACCACCACCCGGCCCCTGCTCTCTGCGTGTCGCCTCGCCTGCCTGCTCAGCCAACACAGTGAGGCCTTTGCGCGATAAAGTTCAAAGCAGATTATTAAATTAGAGAAAGACACAGAGACGGAGAGACACTGACACAGACATCAAACTGTGGGTTGGGGGGGGGGGGGGGGGGGGGCTCAGCAGAGAGGAATTGGTGCCAACTTCTAAATCGGCTCTGTAAAGAGAAAGACCCAGCGCCACCAGCACCTGTGTGATGTATCTACCATGATGAAGAAAGAGGAAGACACAAAGATGTTTTTAGTTTATTTTAATCTGGACTGACTGTTGGCATTATGCATGCCGCTGTCTTGACGACCTTTGTGCAGCTTTGCAATAACTGGGCTTTTTTGAAGCGAGAACATTTTTTTTTGTTTTTTGATTTTTGAAAGAAAAAAGAAGACAAGCAGAGAGAAAACAGTGTGGTCTAACGCCTTCATAGGGTTTATTTTTTTTAAGGCCAGAACTTTTTTTTTTTTGTTTTTATGTGGCGATTAGCCATTAGGTCCACTTTAGCCTGTGTGTAATGAGAGAAGTAAGAGTATATTTATCATGCCTCCATTTAGCTCAATCTTTGATTAGAGGGCCCTGATGAAAGTGGGATTTATTCACATCGAAGCATAGGTAAGCACAGACCATTAGGCCTGCAGGCCCTCTTAACACAGCTCAGCTCAGTCCCCCTTGCAAATTGAGCACAAATGTATCATTAGTGCTTATGCAGATTTAAAGAAGCAGTGAATCGGATCAAATAGCACCTAAATTAATGGGCTTCATTCAAATCTGGCTCTTAAACTGATGATTGTATTAGATCATATCAGGAGACTAGGATTTTAAGGTGGGCATGGGAAATATGCAGGCTTTTACAAAATGAATATCCAAAGCATGAGCTGTGTTTGTGGTCATTGTCCTCTGGGAAATTCAGCCCAAAGAGCTATAAATAGCATTTAGTGGTGGCCTTTTTCAAATTTCAACCTCACATCTCTGTTGCAGGTCCCGAAGTCAAACGTCGAGCCCACATTTTAATCACAGCTTCTGTGGTTTATGTCATGAAACTTCCAAGTTTAAGCATTAAAAGTGTAACCAGCATCGAGCTAACAGCAAAAGATGAATCATCAAAAAAGAAAAAAAATACCAATCGAGTGACAGTGATACCTTCTCCTTGAGGGACCAAGACTTGTACTATTTTGAACTCAGACGACCCCAAAATAAAGACCTTTACATTACGTATACTGATCATGTGCCACGACAAAGAGAAACGTGTGAATATCAAAAGTGGTATTCATAGTGTGTTAAATATACAGATGCACAAATTTCAGATTTGTATAGATTGAACATGTTTGGCTAGGAACAAGATGTTATTTAGTGGTACTTAATGAGGTGGAGTTGCACTGTGTTGTCATTGACTTGATTTGACAGATCTCCACAGCAAATGTTCAGTCCTTGCAGTAATACCCATGAACACGGACTCATTTAAACAGCTTTTGCCCAAAGTAGTTTGGAAAGAAATAAAAAGAAATGACGGCAGGAACTGACATCTAAATCTGGACAAGTGGGGGGTCCATTACCAGCATGAGACATCAACTGCAGTCAGACAGAAAGAAGAAATAAAAGAGAAATATCTGAGGTCGGTGACTTGGAGTTTCGCTCGGCAGTATTTACCGTCGGCGTTTGACTTGGTGGGCAGCGGAAGCTTTTCACGAAAGAAAAGAAAGCAGGTGAGGACAGGAGGCCAAGCTGGGTGGTTTGTGTTTGATCGCAGACGGCCAGTCCACCGAGGACACTCCATGTCGGCCCTGCATTTGTGCCCAGTTGAGGAGGCACAGCAGGCACAAAGTCCAGGCACAGATGTGCATTTTTCCAGGTGCGGCGCATGTCAGTTAGCTACCGTGAGAGCTCTTCCCTGAGCCACAATGTAAACAGGTAGCGTGGATGTCGTTTCACTCCGACATGCTGCCGCAGCCGATGTCTAAGGAAATGTGAAGGAAGTAAAATTCCTGAAGGAAGACATGTAAAGCCAGCAAAAAATAAAGCCATAAAGTCACAGATCCAGGGAGGAAAGCGTTGACCAGAACAGAAGTAAAAGGTGAAGGGTCCCGTCACACTCATCCAGATAATGAGCAGCTGGGGTCAAAGGAGTCGCACAACTTGTTATTTCTTCCAACTCTCCATCTCACCTCTGAAAACACATTTATATCCAGCAGTAAATAAGCCAGACGATCAAAGCTACTTGCTTTGGTTTCTCACATATTGACATGCACTCGATATAAAAAGATAAGATTTCATTATTATCTGACGTAACATGGCACTTTGGTTGTGGATTTCTAGAAGGTAAACAAATATCTCAGTTATACGTGGCACACTGAGTAATTAAGCTAAAAATTGTACCAATTTGATAATCCTATTAAAAATAATATTAAAGATAATTATTCGTCTTGGGAAATCATTTAAGTTTTTAAGTCGTACACGTCACATTGTTCTAGAGGTACTGTAATAGAAATTATGCAATAATATTTACCAACATGACCTACATTGTTTACATGACAAGGTTTTCAACTGGAAACAGAAAACGTTTGTAGCATTTTGGGGGTCAGTTTACATAATAACAGTGATCAGTATCACTGAAAACCGAATTTTTTGAAAACCTCTCCCAAGGTGGAACTTCTTGAAAACACTCCATCTCCGTCGAAACAGGAGAAAAATGCAACTTTTCTGAAATACTGCTACAAAGGCCTGTAACAGCACCCACTAGTGGCCCTACTGCAGTTTCCATGTAAACAAAGGGATATTGTTTTCAAAACATGTCTGAAACAAAAACACAAAAACGATGGTTTATAATTTGAAACATTGTCATGGTAACTGGGTCTTTGTCCCTTACAAAAACCTAGACCCATAAGGTGGTCATTTTCCTGAGTGGACACCCCCACTAAAAAAGGGAGTTTCCCATTTGGTGCCTTTTTAAGTTCCCATTTGTATGAAATAACATCTTAACAATGGATCCTCACAGTTTTGAAGTTGGACTGTTTTTGGTTTTCTCTGAGAGACTGAAGTTCTCTTGAGACGTAGTAGGAAATAAGTCACTACAATTCCTGATTCTACATTAAGTCTAATATAAAATCAGCCATTTGATTTCCTCTCCATATTGAATAAAGATGAACCTGTTGCAGCATTAAAGAAAAAAGGAAAATTGCATATGAATTGCTTAAAAAGACAGTTGCCCTGTTGCTCTCTCCTGATGTGCAGGTTGCATCATTAAAACCTTTTTTCTGTGACATATAGCTGTGAAATCTGTGTATTTGTAGCTTTAGTGTATTCCATGGTTTATCTGGAGTAATGGTTACACCATGCGTGGAAAGAGGTGCTACTGGTCAATTTTGAAAGACTTTCTTTTTTTTTTCGTTTTTCCTGCATTCAGAGAAAGTTGAAATTCTGGATTTAAGTTGTACTTTTCTGTGAAGAGGCTTGTTTAGTTCCTTCGGAGGCAGCCAAGTTGATTTCTTGCGACTTGACATGCAGTCATCTTAACGGCATCTTTTTGAAATTCAAAATTCAGTCATTTGACTCTTTAACTCTCAGATCAAAACCGTTTTCTTTGCCTGCTGAAGATGATTGAAACTCCACGAAAGCCTGCAAGAGGCTCCAGTCTGACCAAACCACCAAGCAAATAGTAAACATTTCAAAGAAAACAAAGCTTTGTAAACAACTTTCCTCAGAGTAGCTTTCTGGGCATTTCACTTTGTTTTGCAACGGAGGCCATAAAATTGGCTTTTTGTTGAGAATATTTAAAGTGTGGTTTTATTACAAAAAAAACGAACAGCACTGATTCATGGCCCAACATGTTATGTACATATTGTTTCTGCAGATGCTGTGGGAACTGATGTCATGTTTTAGAATGTTGTTGTGTCGTGTTGTTTCCCGCTATTGTTCTTTCAATTATTAAAATCATGTTTTTGTTTTTGCTTTTGTTGTTGTTGTTTGTTTGTTTGTTTGTTTTGTTGTATTGCCTACCTGCTAATTTATACTCCTGTTTGAAAATCATGTTACTGTCTAGATCAGGGCTCCTTGAGCCTCGGTCCCACTGCAGTTCATCCCGGAGGGACGTAAGGAGGCAAGGCCACCCAGAGCGCAGTCCCGCTACAAAGAGTGGAGTAAAATGTAGGGTGGTGAACGACGCAGCGATGTGACGTCATTACGCAACAATAATGGCATGAAGAACGGCTCAACTGGTGTCTGAAGCTGGGAGCTTCCTGTATCTTTCACAGGAAAACTGCTGCACTGTGGAGTGCTGACAAATCCAGGAGGTTCATTGCAGACTTGTTTAGAGTGACGGCAAATTATAGTGACTTACACAACAACTAAAGGACATTGAAAGCCACAACACTCACACTCATGGTTCTAAACATCCCAGATCTCCCACATTTATCTTCCATTTTAATAGTGTGTAGCAATAAAGGAGCTGATAGCGGCAATGCATTATGGGAGCTTCTGTTTGTCGTGTTTTAAATGTAATTATTGGGGGTTATGTTAGGTTTGTAGTGCTGGTAATAATTGTGTTGGGTTGTGTTGTTGTTGCTTAATGCATGTAGTTAAGTTTATTAGTTGTAAGTTGTCAACCAGCAGTGAAGAAGGTTTTGTGTGTCGTGTCCTCCTGGCATGGTCAACCTGTAGGAGTGTCAAAATAAATTGTGTGTGGCTCTCTAGTTAGTGTATTTGGTGGGAACCAGACCAAATGGCTGTTTGAGCATTAAAGGTTGCCGATCCCTGGTCTAGATGGGAATGCTTAGGTTGGGATTAATCTGGAAAATCATGGATCTGTCCAGCAAGGGCTGCTCAGGTTGGTTTAATCTAGAAAATCATGTTACTATCAAGACAGAGCTGCTCAGGTTGGTTTAATCTAAAAAAGCATGTTGCTGTCTAGATCAGGGGTCGGCAACCTTTAATGCTCAAGGAGGCATTTGGTCCCATTTCACACTGAAAGCAACACCCAAATAGCCACGCTTTTATTTTGACGGTCCCACTGGCAGACCACGCCAGGAGACTAAACACAAAACCTTCTTCACTGCTTGTTGCCAACTTACAACTAATAAACTAAACTACATGAACTAAGCAACAAAAACACAACACAACACAATTATTACCAACACTAC
The DNA here is from genome assembly GCF_963422515.1 of Blennius ocellaris. Classification (NCBI taxonomy): domain Eukaryota; kingdom Metazoa; phylum Chordata; class Actinopteri; order Blenniiformes; family Blenniidae; genus Blennius; species Blennius ocellaris. The sequence goes on along the minus strand of NC_137671.1, from coordinate 16,332,433 downwards.
AAATCTAATATAACCCCCAATAATTACATTTAAAACACGACAAACAGAAACTCCCATAATGCATTGCAGCTGTCAACTGGGATTTTTAGAACCATGAGTGTGAGTGGTGTGGCTTTCAATGTTCTTGAATTGTTGTGTGATTCACTATATATTGAGTCACTCTCAACACGTTCACAATAAACCTCCTGGAACTGTCGCTACAGTTTTCCTGTGAAACCTAAAGGAACCTCCCAGCTGTAGGTACCAGTTGAACTGCTGTCCAGCAATTCTACGTTCTTCATGCTATTATTGTTGCATAATCGCTGTGCCTACGTTTGTAGCAGGAGTGCGCTCTGGGTGGCGTCTCCAGGATGAACTGCAGTGGGACGGAGGCTCGAGGAGCCGCAGTGGAGGGACCAAAGAGCGGTATGCGGCTCCGGTGCCGCGGGTTGCCGACCCCTGGTCTAGATAGAGCTAGAGGGTGGTTTAATCTAGAAAATGATGTTACTGTCGAGATAGAGCTAGAGGGTGGTTTAATCTAGAAAATGATGTTACTGTATAGATAGAGCTGCTCAGGTTGGTTTAATCTAGAAAATGATGTTACTGTATAGATAGAGCTGCTCATGCTGGTTTAATCTAGAAAATCATGTTACTGTATAGATAGAGCTGCTCAGGTTGGTTTAATCTCATAACTGTTGGAAAATATTTGGATCAGTGTGATTACTGTAAATAATATATGTAGCACTAACAAGGGTATTGTATGTTGTCCCCCACCCATCCCCCTACCCTCCACTCACTCTCTCTCACTCTCTTCTCTCAATCTTTGTGTACGGCAGCCATGCCAACTTCTAATAAAGGCAGCAACATGGGCAGACTCTTAGTCTCTTCCTGTTGCAAGAGCAAAAACTGTTCTGATATTGGAAACCTCTCAATCACATCATATTGTCTGCCCAAGCTGCCGAACAGGACAAGGGGTGGGAAAAAAAGAATGTTGTCGCGTAAACATGGCATTTTTATGAAAGGAAAACACAAAAGTGATGTTTTTACTTGAAGTGTTGCCGTGTAAATGGGGCCTCAGTGCCTTACAGCTATAAATAACCCCACTGGGATTCTCTCCCACATCCCGACACTGAAAGTTGAAATTGCTGTTAAAATATTTACATTTCCATCACGTACACTCTGAGCCACAAGCAAGAAAAAGGTTAAAGCTTGAGTTTAAATGTTATTATGTCAGTGTTTCACCGGTCCGGGACAGTCCAGGTGAAATCAGGCCGCATGTGAAACACTGAACTAAAATGATTTGACGCCCTGCTGCAGACGGAGACAGAAAAAGAAGAAGCCTCTCCGACTCAGTCCATTAGCAAGGCGCGAGGAGTTCCCCCCCCTCCGTCGACACTCCGTAACGAGCACGAGTGATGATTGTCGGGGCCTCCGCGCCCTCCGCCGGCCTGCCTCCACCCTCGCCGTGTCTGCTATTGGACATTTAAAGGGTATGGCAGAGATCAGGAAATCAAGTGTGTTGAAGGGTCGGAGTAGACACGCATTACCCCCCCCCTTCCCCCTGGCCCCCCCCCTAAAGAACCGCAGAATGAAACATGCATTAAACACATCTTTCCCAACGCCACCACCACCGCCATGACCCTTTGTGGCGCACCACGCTCCTCCGCTCCGCCACCAGCACCTCTAATATCTTATGGAATTAAAGCGGTGACAGGTTATCATAATCCAATTTCAGAGACAATCGGGCTGAGCACCTCGCAGCGCACCAAGAAACCCGGATCGGAATTGAATATGCACTCGGCAGATTAAATTACGCAGGGAGAAATAATTATGGCCTATGTCGGGAAATATCTTTTCGTGTTATTGTGCACGCCGGTACAGTATTGTGTACAGTGCTCACTCCAGTGCACTCCAGCAGATATCCAATCCTGTGTTGTCAACAAGCAGGGAGGCGACGGAGGCGGCGGCGGCGGGCGGTGGTTGTTATTGTGTTATTGTACACTCTGTCTCATAGCGCAATATCGGTTCTCAAAATAATGTCACCCTCTAATGAAGTAAGGCTCCTTTTATTATTTATCATTTCCTGCCACAGCCGAGAGCCGCGCAGCTCCCGATGCCTCCGAGATGTTTTTAAAAAGGCCTCTTTAAATGAACACATTTGAATCGTAATGTAATTTTTTTCTCCTCAAACAAGGAAGAAATAATGCGTTTCCTCCGCGGCGGTGGTTTGACTTCTAACGTTGTGGCTCGTAGTGACTTCACACGACAATGTTTCAAGTAAAAACGCATTGTTTCTTTTTTCCATTTTCACTTCAAAATAGTTTTGTGTTGACACTGCAGTTTTCAAAACGCTTCCACAGAAACACTGAAAACAAGGTTGTTTTCCTGTTGGGCTGTTGTTTGTGTTTGTAATGAAACCACACACACATGCAGTACAGAACAATCCGATCCAAACATTAATACTGGGAGAACACGGACATTCGTATGTACATTCATGTTTCATTCATTGAGAAAATAAAACCCCAAAACTATACGATTCAATGCAAAACAAAAGTTTCCAAAGTTATAAATGACAGGGAGTAGAATGAAGAATGAACTTGTGTAATATTCTAACAAACCATCAATTCATACTAAGAGAAACAATATGCAACAAACACATCACTATAAAGTCTAATTTTGATTAATATTTTGAACATTTTGTGTGTATTTGGTGGTATTTTTATGTAGCATACGCATTAACTTGAGGCTTCTGGAAGTGGTGACTCTGCGATGTTGTGTTCAGGGTCCACCTTGGTTCGTACGCCTCTGATGCAGACCTTGATGTCTGACTTTCATCCCTGACTGCTGCTGCCATGTGTTTCTAATGCTCCCGTGTCCATCAGATATCTGACCGAGCACGTTTAGTGCCACAGTCGGCGTTTGACTCGGCTTCCATTGAAGCTCGCCACTGCCACAGATCAATTGTCCTCCTTTCAATCTAAATGACATTACATCAACGTGTCTCCTCCAGATGCTTGCATTATAGATTCAAGGACACGCGGAGACATAATGAATGCAATGAGATGAAATGAAGATGCTAAAAGTAGAAAGTGGTAACCATGTCAACTACTGTGTTTGCTTTGTGTGTATTAAATGTTAAGTGTGTTTTAAGAGTCTCCGTGAAAGGTCAGACCTCTTCAGATCTGCATCTTTTGAACTCTGCATATGCATTTCCTTTATTCCTCAATGGATTTTTGTTATATAAAAAATAATATGCTGCTCCTCCACATCGAGAGGAGCCAGCTGAGGCGACTCGGGCATCTGTTCCGGACGCCCCCCGGACGCCTCCCCAGGGAGGTGTTCTGGGCATGTCCCTCCGGTAGGAGGCCTTGGGGCAGACCCAGGACACGCTGGAGGGACTATGTCTCTCAGCTGGCCTGGGAACACCTTGGGGTGCCACCAGAAGAGCTGGAGGAAGTGTCTGGGGTGAGGGAAGTCTGGGCAACTCTGCTCAGACTGCTGCCTCCGCGACCCGGCCCCGGATAAAGCGGTAGACAATGGATGGATGGATGGAAAAAATATCATCCAGTTAGCTCATGCTCTTTTATAGAACTGATCAATACTGATTAATGCTTATTTTTGTTCATCCAAGCCATGAAGCCTATCTTAAATGTCTCAAACTGTCATAACCATAAATGTTACCATGTTTATAAGCTCTGATTGGAGAGTCTCTCACCTGAAAAATTCTTTCAAAGAAAAATAACTTATAGATCAATCAAGATCAATTAACCTTCTTTCAATCGAATAATCAATTATAAGAATGATGAGATTGAACTCAAGAGTTATCCTCTGTGGGCTGGAAAGTCACAATGGCTGTAAAAAGGGTTTTCCAAAGCTTTTCAGTCAGCCATGAATGTCTTTGATTTGTCCCATTGAACTGAGAATACGTCTCATAAGAGACGGCTCAAAATGTCCAAAATTAATCAATTAATAAAAGCTGAGTTTTTATATAATCAAAGATGATTAGGAAAACCCAAGAAACTAAACATGGAGATTAATAAATAAATGACTGTCATTAAATTAAAAAATCTGACTTTAATCCCAAAAAACTTAATTCTCTAAATGTTAGGAATAAAATCAGATTTTAGCATTCATTCTCTCCAGAATTCAGTCTTTTTTCTGAAATTATTTCCTTCAGAATTGTGAGGTTAACTCTACTGTGGATTTTTTTTTTTAAATAATATTATGGACAGAGTTATTTATTAATAAGTAATAATTCTGAGTAATTTCTCATATTTCCCCCCAGAATTCTAAATATTTTGTCATGAGTTTTAATTCTTTTTTTCTTTAATTTTTAATTGAGAATTCAAACACTTTTCTCAGAATTTGAATTTTTCAGAATTTTAGAATGACTAAATCCAAGTTATTTCTCATATTTCTGACTTTGGTCCCAGAACTCTGAATATTTTCTTTGTCTGAGGTTCGATTCAGAATTCAAACTTTTTTTTTTTCAGAATTTAGTTTTTCCACAGAATTGTGACTTTTTCTGGGATTATTTTATGAATTAATTCAATATTTAGTTGTTGTCATGTCATGTTTAAGACAAAAAAAAAAAATCAGAACTCAAAATATTTTTCTCACGAGTTAAAATTTTAAAAAGAGATGCGATGTTTTAAGCCAACAAATCCAAATATTTTCTCACAATTTTGACTTCTATTATTTTTGTTTCCAGTTCCATCTAAACACTGGCACCATATGAAACTGTCAACCGCATCAATGATTAAAATGTGTTTTTATCTTGTGTTGCCATTTTTAAAACATGCCGAGCTGCTATTTATCTCTTACTTTCTATTTCATTTTGTAATACAAATGTACATTCAACACAAAAACATGAGCGTCACCCAGATTTCACACCTCGACCTCCACTCAACGCCGCTTGCCGCCAGCTGCGTCACAAACACACATAATTGTGAGTACAACAGATCCGGCCATGCATCAGCGCACGGGCCAAAGAGGTGAGGGAGAGAGAGACGTCTCACACCGGCGTGCACGGAGGGCAGGACACAGACGCTCCATTTGTTCGGAATGAATAAATCAGGGAAATGTGGCCGGCGAGTGCGGTTAACTACCACAAACCTTTGTTTATCTGCATCCAATTACAGTTCAGCTAATGCTCGTCAAAACCCGACGATTGTGCCGGGCTTTGATTGGATGCGTGACCTTTCCTAAATGAGGAGGTCTCTTCCTGTTTTCCTCAAGGCGCTCGTCGCGGGCCGGCGCATACAGTATCCCTTTCATTTTATTGATGTGTCTGTCGATGTCTGTCATCTCATTATTTCCCCGCTCGCTCTTTGATTGCCCGTGCCGCGCTTGGCTTGCCAGAGATAACACCCAAACCAAACTGTTGCTCTTTGGTTCGCCCACACTTCAATATATTCCTTTGAAAATAGGGACAAAAAGTGACAAAAAGCATGGAATTCAAATGGTGGAGGATGAAAAAAGATTTCTACACATGCAGCTTTCATCCGATAGCTTGAGTAGTCAAAAGAGAAGAGGGGGTGGGGGGGGGGGGGGGGGTAAATGGGCACCATAAATGCGGTTTTGATTTTCCAACTAGGCGCAACAACAAAGTTACGGTGAGAACATTAGCCACATTGATCCCGTCTGGTCGATGGAATAAAGCAGGCCCTGACCTTTCCCACATTCGGAGGCATAAAATTCCTCGTTGAATGTCTCCAAGGGCCCCGGCTGAAAGCATTAACACAAATTACCAGCCTCCATTAAAAATGCTCGCGTCAATTCCACCCTGCGCCGTCATTACCAAACGGCTGATAAAATGCAGAGAAGCCATTGCTGTGCTCTCACACACACACACACACACACACACACACACACACACACACACACGCCCCTGGAGACTGCCTGTAACACAGTCTGATTTACAGCCGGCCTCCAGGAGCGACGACCATCAAGCCACCGACACACCAACCCGCCGTGACAGTGCAACTAATTGAGCCCAGATATATCCCCCCCCACCACCACCACCACCACCCCCAAACCCCCACCCCCGCACTGCGTGATAACACGCCCACCTGCACAACACTGGGTTTTACAGCGTGAGGACGGGGAATGAAATGCATCTGATTGGAACAAATGTTCCTTCTCAGAAACATTTCTCTCTTTTCACTTTTCCTGTTCTGTCACTTTCACCTGATCCGACTGTTCTCCAACAACTTCTGGAATTTTCACACTAATGGTTCTTTCTCTTCCTCAGCATCCTCTGGAGGAGTGTCCAGATGACTGCGTGAGGAACCGACCCCAAAATCAAAACCACAGAGTTCCATGAAAATGTTACATTTCTGGCTTTTTTTTTTCAGATTACAGATTAATTACACAGAAGCAGTAGAAAAGCTGGAAATTATGTAGTTTTCATATGGGGCCACTAGTTGGTGCTGTTGTCTGTTTTTGTAATGAAGCCACACAAACAAATGCTTTAAACCTAAGGAAACATTGTTGTTATTGTCGGTCTACGAGCCTGTGCAGAAGAGTTAATTGTTCAGTTCTGTTGTGTCTTCTGTCCTACATTGTTCTCTTGTTGCTCTCTGGTCTCTCCCATTAGGATTCTTCTCTACATTTTTCGATTCCAAGAGTCTGCAACCTTTTAGACCAAAAGAGCTGTTTTTATCACTTTACACCAAATGAAGTTTAAGTGGAGCCCCAAAACGGTTAAATGAGCTTCATGCAGCTTAACGTTCCAGGTGTACTTTTGATGTACGTATAAAAATTAGCATTCATGAATTTTGAAATACTAGGTGGGAAATATTTTTTATTAGCATTTTTTTAACTATTTAGATTTTTATAATTTTTTTTTTTTTTTTTTTTACAATTTTGACTCTCCTTTAAAAGATTTTGAAGCTTTATTTTCTTTTGGTAAATCGAGTTCAGTCAAGCTATTTTACTCCCCCCCCCCCCCTATTTGTGGTGGTTTTAGCAATTTTTTCAGTTATGTTTGTAAAATCAGGAGTAAAGGGTCCATTTCAAACCAACTGGAGGGTAAATAAGCTAAAAATAAGCTAAAGTGTTTCTTGAGATATAATGTTATGAAAGCTTGAAGATGCTGCTGCAGAACGGCTGAAGAGCCACATGTGGCTCAAGAGGCAGAACACCCCTGGTCTATTCTCTTTGACATCATTTGGTTCTATTGTATTGTTTTTATGCTATTTACTATATTGCTATTTTGCTTTCCAGGCCCTTCTGTTATTTTCTAGCATGTTCTGCTAGCTATCTTCCATTGTGTTCGACTGCTTTCAGTTAGGTTCTGTTGGTTTGATTTTATGCTCTTTGATCTGATTGCAGTCAAGTCGACTGCATTCTGATCCTTTCTACTCTGTTCTGTTGCTCTCCACCCTCTTCAGCCACATTGGGTTCTTTTACATTAAGGCTCTGTCTGTTCTATTCTTTTCTATTTGTATTATATATTCCATTGTGTTCTATTCTGGTCATAAATTGTCTCCTCAATATCAACGTGAATGATTGTGCCCATCATGAAGACATTAGGTAACTAGCATACTCGAAAGAAAACTAATAAAATCAAAAACTGATTAAGACTTGGATGAAGATTTCCACCTTCCCTGCTTCCTCCCATTGAAGTCTGTACTCCGAACTCTGATGTGATTAATTTAAGTTTATTAACACGGAGCCTCTGCGTGTGTGCTCAAACTTATTATCACTAAAAATATTCCACGGCACAAACCCTCCAGTATAGCTAATCAATCTCTTCTTTAATAATGAAATATTCAATAAAAGTAGACACTTGTCAGTGTTACACATCCTCCTACACGCAGACCTCACGCCCACGTTCGCTGCACCTCCTCGCCAGGCTCAGAGCTTCTAACAGACTTCAAATCAATGTCATTAAATTAGGTCTATTCTGAGTGGATAATAAAGAGTCTGTCACCTTATGTGTGCTCCGATAAAGCTCTAATCTCATTAGAATTACAACACTCTTCTGCCAAAGACGACTGAGTGAGGATGGGATGAAAAAAAAAAAAAAAAAAAAAAAAAACCTCACAAGCTGCACATAACAACTGCATCAAGGGAGAAAATAAAGCATCATATCGCAACAAACCTTAGTTTTTCAAGCTCGTAACTTTTGTGCTCAGTCCAGTTATAAATGTGTTCGGCTGCTTTTATATTTGCTTTCGGTTAACAGTATTGTATCATTTAAAATAGTTTAATTTCTTTAAATGCAGACAAAGAGGGGGATGTTTCCATTTTTTCCAAATTAAGGGGATCTGGATTCACCCGTCCATAGTATTAATGCTTTAATGTTACATTTATAAATACATATTTGAATATACTCTGCAGTTTTAACAGGCTCAACAAAGAGAAAATGTCAATTGTGTGTTGACAATTGACATCATTTTAGGAAACAGAACAGCTGAGGTTCTTCATTTTGAAAAATTCAATCCAAATTGTAAATCTCATGGTTTCATATTTCTAACTAATGATAACAAATATAGTCTGCTGTTCTATAAACAGTAAAGGCTTGAAGCTGTGGGAGCATTACTCTGTGCAGCCACCAGGGGGCCGACAGGCTCGTCTTGTGCAGCCATCATCCTCACTGGGCTCACGTCAGTGATTTGCCTCCATTTAGACGACAAAAAGCCTCATGATATTTCCATTTAATGAAAGTCTATTTTCCTCATCTTAACCTACATATTAAGAGACATGATCAGACATGTCAGCCATGAAGAAAACTCTGGGTTGTTTCTTGAGACGGTGATGTGATTTGATGGAGACAGTGATGTGTGGACGCATCCAGTGCAGTGGACGATTGTGTGTTTTTCTGACTTTATTCATGTGCTTTTGTATGTTTATGTGTGCCCCTTCGTGCTGTGCAGGGCCCCCATTGCTCTCTAACCTTCAGGGAGCCCAGCCCTCCCTCTCCCCTGCCTCCTGCCTCTCCCTCACCACACAACAATGGATTTCACTGGCTGCCAATGACGGGTGAATGACAGTTCGTCCGCAGGTCCAGTCGCATCAAATTAGTGTCACTATTTTGAAAAGTAGGTGTTAAAAACAGATTTTTGCAGCTATTGCGCAATATCCAGAAGGATGCATTATTCATTGAGGAACGGGCCCCATCTGCTGCTGCTGCCTCTGGGGGGTGGGGTGGTGGTGGTGGGGGGGTGGGTGGTGGTGGGGGGGTGGGGGGTGGGGGGGGGGGGTACACCGGCATTGGATGGAGCCATGGAGGCAGATTTTTACTGCTTTTTTGCCCATAAACAGGTGTTGGTGCAACAGATTCAGGAGTTGAGGGGGGATTCAGACAAGCTCAGTGCTGCACAGTGTCATCCTGTCCAGTAGTAGTCCCTCAGCCCTAACAATGCTGCTTCCAAAGGCGGAGCTAGCATGTGGTCGTGGGAGCCGTTTTCATTATTAAACAAACACAGCTGATGATTAAATTCGATCTGACGTGACTCAGAAGAAAAGGAAGGAGGTGAAATTCATTCCAGCGGCTAATGACCTGCTGTACATGTGAAGTTACACCACTTCTGCTCCCCTCTTCTTTTATTGATTTTCTCGTTGCTTACTGCTGACTTTAGCTGGGTAGCTAGCTGGAGGCGATATTTCTCCTTCTCTTTTCTGTTTTCAGCTTTTCTTTGTCCCCTGATGATGTGAGAAATATATTAGTTGTGCTTTTGTGTGAATTAAGCCAAAATTATACCCCAAATGATATGCTGAGGACAGATACCGTATTTTCTGTACTACTTGTCACGTCTGTCAAAAAGGCATCATAAGTCGTCTTTATTTGTCTTAAAATTAGGCTTAAGAAAGTAATTGAAAATAAGTAAGCTTACTCCATATGATAATGAAGGCAATGTGTTTCCCCAAACCGCCTCCACATAGCCTCAGTGTTGACGCCATGCAAACCTTCAACTTTCTCTATCGACAACAGCTGTGATTGGTCCGCTTCCACACAGTTTCCACTGTTCCTTCTGCGCCCCGAGTGTTATGGTGGTGAACTACTTTGCGAGTCGTACGAACTTGACACAGGACTTCCAGGAATGACAGGATTACACAAGGCTACGTACTACAGACATACTCTAGTACTATTTCTTAGCCAATATTGCCAGATTTGTTCCAATAGGGAGCTCAATCAGTTCATATCTATTGTTGGGCCAGGTGTCCATGCTCTCCCCCAAGCAGTTCTCCCCCAAGAGAACAATAGGAAGGTAATAAAACAGCAGGGGGAGAGGAGAGGGCCACAAGCGCCAGGTTGGAAAAGCCCCATCATTGGTCAAGCCGACCCAGTACCACAGGTGTCCGAAATGCAACTTGGTCAAGCCCAGCCCGCAACCAACTTCTCAACCTGGTCTCCAAGCAGAGAGCACTTCTCTGCATCAACCGGGATAATCAAGAGAACACAAAGTGGATCACAAGGACCAAACCACGGTTCAGGCCGCTGGCGAGCAGAACACACTGTTTGTACTATCCCTTTTCTCTTTTCCCTCTTTCTTTTTGTGGATCCTGGGAGCCAGACGCGAAGGTACATCCCCCCCCCCCCACCTTCCCCCAGCTGCAACGCGCTCCACAGACCGGCAGAAAGACTAGGCCGTGCCCACGCTGCACCACACAACGCATTAGCCTGAAGCTAACCCGCAATTATGTTTCATGTGCCGCTTCATGTGTGTTCACGTGCATCATCGCAAGCTCGGGACTCGGGTTTTCCCCTTCAGAAATCCTGTTCTGAGATCTCTGGGTGGAGAACCGAGCCTCGCCAGAACTTTCTCCCGTTTCCTCTCTCTCTCTCTCTCTCTCTCCTTCATTAACCCCTCGTGTGCACGTGCGGCCCGTGCGTATCCCACCGCCACGTGTGTTAACTGATCGAGATAAGCTCTCCACATAGCCACATTTAGCATCCGAACCGCTAACTTGTGCCAGCGTGATACCTCCGTATCGTCACCGGAGTTTGACTGCATGTCTCAACATCGAGTCAAACTACAGCGTTACAGTAATGATTCAGCCTTGGTGAGACCTCTTGCTCTGAGTGTCCCCCACAACAGCCGGCTTGTTTATCTGGTCGCCGAGCAACCACTGTGTCCCCAGAAAGAGTGAGTCAAATGCCCCTAGTGGCTGCGTGGGTCATCGCAATCTCTCTTTATGCCCACCTGGTGGTCACATCGAGTCATTGGACTCTCCTTCCGCGCTCCGTCACGGTCACCGCCCCGAACTAGACGCTCGCCCTCTGGCATCCATTCGAGATCATTACACCCACTCACGATGACCCTCCAAGGTCCACCGCCACCTGGTGGACACTAATGGTCATTACATCCCCACTCAGACTCCCAAGACACACACACACACACACACACACACACACCCTTTCTTTGTACATAGTGTTTGCTCTTTAGTAGATTCGATCTCCGTGTTAGATGACGTTTGTTACTTGATTGTGTTGGTTAATAAAATAATTTCAGAATTATTTATGAATTAATGCATTTTTGTAAATAAACAATAAATCTGACTTGATCGATTTACTGGTAATTCGTGTGTATTTATTGTTGACAATTCACTGGTCTGTAACAGTATGTGCTCGAATCTCACACCTTCCCTGTTATTTAAGATTGTTATATTTTGCACAGGAATGTTAAGTCACTTAAATAACCTTTTTACAAATGAGACTGATATTTTGGTATTAGCTATTTCAAGTTTAGCTGCTGGTGCCCCAATTTCATTATTATTTGATAAATAATCAATTTATTAAAATCAATAATTTTTCATTGAAAAATAATGTTTGATAATTTATTAACTTTTGAGTAATTATTCAATTACTCTAGGAGTTGTTAATGAGTGAATTACTTTTTACTTCTATTAATAATAAAAAAAATTCATAAATTACTTCCAGTAATTTTAATGCTAATAACCATAACCATAAATCCCAACAAAATCCCAACTATATATATATATATATATATATATATATGTATAATTAAAATAAAATAATATATATATATATATATATATATAATTTTTTTATTTTTTTATTTATTTTTTTATTTATTTTTTTCAGAATATTGGGGAAAAATAATTTAAACATAATGTATTTTGATTACATTTTTAATGTTGGTACAAATTAACAATGAATGTTTGATACATTTAACATTCATTTAAAAAAAAAAAATTTTTTTCTCTCTGTTGCATAATTGCTACGAGATGCAGTAAATCTGTACTTTAAATTTCCAGATGAGAAGTGAATAATTACCTGCATTTTCCCATCCAGAAGTCTCCCTGTGTGTCAGTGTGTGGGCTCTGTCCCTCCCTCGCCTCTAAATCAGATCGAGTGACATCGAGTGAGAGAATTTTTCAAAGGTAAACAAAATCATTTCTGAAAAGTCACATGATGAGGATTTATTAATGTTGAAATGTTTCAGAAATAAAGCTTCAAACCTGAGATGGCGCTGAAGTGACGTTGGATTGAATTTTTACTTATCTTTTCTTTTCTTCTCTTTTTTTTTTTTTATATTATGTCAATTTGACTAAAAGCTTCAACTAAAACACGTACTTGCTGTAATGACACCACGTCTATATGGAACAACGGAGTGCGGGGCTGCAGCCGACTGATCCGCCAAACAGAGCTTTCCTGCATTTGTGCGATTGCGTGATGGAAACACGGCACAGCGAGCGGTTTCACTGCTGGTTTACTGGTCTCCAAATAATGCGTCTCTGTTTCACACAGAACGCAACCTGTGACTCTTGGAAGGGATTTGTATCCCAGCTGTCGTCCTGGGCTCCAGATGACACACGGCGACGCAAGTCTGTAGACGTGCAGAGCGAAGCCGGGAGGAGAGGAGGGGATGGGATCCGCGCCGGACTGTTCTTTGAAACAAAGCTCTGCTCTTGCCGCCGCCTTCTCCTTTATCCCCCACCCCCCCCCCCCATCCCAGTCGTCCTGCCGTCGTCCTGGACGCCCGCCCTCGGTTCAAGAGGAACGACGTGAAGCCCGCGAGCTTCCAAAATTCCCACGACGCTCCGGTGGAGTGGGTTCTGAGATAATCGGACACTGGGAGGCCGAGCTCTGGACAACGGATACGAGGGAGGGCCGATGTGTGCGCGGCGTGTGGGCGGCGTGCGCTGGCGAGCGTGCGTGGATGTTTCAGAGGAGCTGGCATCAGTCTGCTGCCAGACTCCCTCCATATGTCCGTCCCAGTCTGTCTGGGCTCACAAGCATCCAGCACTAACAGGCTAAAAGGCATTACCGGCTATTTAACTGGCCGTTGCTCTGAGCATCAGAGGAATAGACGGAGTAGAAGTGACGGCACTTGAATGAGGCCGTCTGTCCTTAAGGAACAGAGTTACAGTAAGTGGATGGGATCTCATAACTCTGATGTTTGCTTGGCCCGGTACACCCTGTGATGTTTATGGCTCAGCCTTCTTTTCTTCCCCTGTGCATTCACGCATGCAGCACATTTGCACAAGATAAGATGGAGGTGAGCTTGATGGCTGAATGGTAAAAGGGAGAAAGTGTCATTTTGGTCATTTAACAGAGGAGTGAGAGCAGACCTTGCATCAGTCCGCTCCACGCTCTCAGTCGGACATTTTTAGGTCTGCATTTGAGTGTCGAGTTTTTTTTTCTTTCTCAATTGTCTGTGACTACATTGAGGGTTTTACAGGGTGAGGAATCAAGTGAAAAAAAACACTTTGTCGCTCTTTAGGGGGTCCGTTTATACGACAACGTAAGTTGGAGCAACTGAAAACACAACATTTCAAAAAACGCTGCTACTCCGAATGCAACCGCTGCTGCAGTAAATAAATTATAGTGTGTTAATTTGCATTCATATTTAATTTCAGTTAACAGTATTCTGTCTCAGTCTGCTCCCCCCTGTGCTTTATCATGATTTGGCCCGTTTCTGTTCTGAGGATAACGCAGCATATAAAGTTGGATTTTAAGGTTTTATATTTACGCAGAAGCTGTATGTTGCATTGCCTTTATACTTTTTGATGATGAGAATCAATTCTTTGGAATTCTAACTTTATTTTATATTTTAGCCTTTTTGATTGTTTTAACTGCTTTAGTCTTTGTAGCTGTGTTAACCTCTTTTGTTCTTTTTTTCATTTTGTCAAGGTTTAAAATTTTTGAGACGCATGACAACATTTTGCTGTTTCACACATGCCTTAGCTATTTTAATTGAAACTTCAATAGTGTTTACGGGTTCCTTTGTGACAGTGGTACTTGGGGAAAACTGAAAATGTAACGTTTTTGGAACTGCAAGGTGGAACTGTTTGGAAAGTTTCTGTTGTTTCCATGCAGACGAGCATAGTTTTCAAAACATTGCAGTGTGAATGAGAAGCCTTTCTGAAACGATGCATTTTCTCTTGAAACGCTGTGTAGACAAGGCCTTAAGTTGTTCGCACGCATGCAGTGAGGTTAAATGTGTTGACAACTATTGACCTGCATCACTTTATTTCTATAGTAATTCATACAATAACTTGTTTCAAGGGTACATGAATGCCAAATCCACCAAGATGACAGTATCTTTCCTTTTTTTTTTTTTTTTTAATTAATCATATTCTAAAGGCCACTTCATACTCCATAAGAACAAGACAAAAGTTTGGCAGTGCAGATTCCTGCCAAACAAAATTACATAATTTCTTTCGGCGAGCTCCTTTTGGCCGAACAAATTGGTTTCAGCAGTGCCAACCGTCCTGGCCAAACTGTGTAGGTGCCACACTGCCAAAACTTCGGCACTGACGTGTGCTGTGCATGCGTGCTCCAGCTCGCTAATCCCTATCAGTCATATTTTAATCAAATTTAGCTCGTAACATCGCTAATGTCTGTTGTGAATGTCGAAGGTGGAAGATCTTTCTAAATTTATGAAATTAATCCACTTATAAAGGTACAAGCTGATCTCTATTGTACACCGCCTTTAGAAACATTTAATTATTTCATGAAGGCAACTTGACTTTACATATGGCTTAGAACAGGGGTGTCAAACAATCCCGGCAAATTCCAGCAAAGTGGTGAAAAAACAAAACAAAATCATAGATTTCACTAAACACAATTAGAAGAGTAATGACCTAACACAACACTGAGACATGAGCTGAGATTTCGGTGAAGCTGCCATACAACTCGCATTAGCCTCAGAGCCATGCTGTCAGGTTTAATTTGTAAAACCATATTAAACAATAAGTCACATTTCTCTGTATTTTGCACCAGAAAGGTTCATCACAATTGACTTTACTTTAAGATTATAGCCAATTTGACTAGTAATTGTTTGATTTTAACATGACTATGGACAATTTCATCACATATACTCTGCACCACAGCAAATGTAATGTCATGGTTATCATGGCACTATTTCCCCGGCCCAGCGCACTCAAGGTGATATTGGTCTGTATGTGGCCCCTGAACATGAATGTGTTTGACACCACTCACTGGCATAGAAGAAACGTCATTTCTTATAAATCAGGAAGTTGTAGAGACTTTACACAAGTCAAGTTCTGTTCCGTGATCTTGCTTGAGTTAAAGATGTAACTGGATTAAAAATCATCCAATTTTCCCAAAGGCCAATGTAGTTGGCATTAGCATCAGCACTGTAGCTGGTGTCTCAGCTTCATGTTTCCATTCAATCACATCAGTACATTTGCAAGAATTAGGTTTGTTTTAACAACATAAGAAAGCTAAACCTTAAAGATATAGCTTTGTTTTATTGTTTTTTTTGGTTTTAATATCTGCATAGAGATGTCAGGGGTCAGCATTAGGTTGTTTGAGTCAGAGGAGCTTGCTTTACTTTCAAAGTCATGCCATCGAGACAAAACATTCGAACTGAGGGAGGACAAGGAATGTAGAAATCACAGGAACACAACCAGCAGAGGAGCCATCAAACAAGACATACAAGAAAAGCCCTGACATAAAGAGCTGCCACTGGGTGAAGATGACCACACACTCAGTACAGGTGAAACACATCAGGGTGGGGAGAACCAATCAGACACGTGGAGGAGAAACCAAGAGCCTGAAACAAGAGATCCGGAGCCAGAATCTTAAAACAACATAAGAAACTAAACGTGAACCATGACAGATACAGTGTGATTAAATTCAGCCTCACTGAGCTGTTAGTTGAGTGTTTGTCTATTCCACTTGTTTACTTGTGACTGAGGGAAGATATCCAAACCCACGCTGGGTCCACCTTCACTCAAAATGTAAGTGAAAGCCTTCACATCGTCCCAGGAGACGATAACAAGACGAGGATAAAAAAACAGATAAGACACAGATAACCGTAAAGATGGCATTGGAGAAGTGATAAAGAGAAGGGAGTGATTGAAAAGACGAGACAAAGGATAGAGATGAGATTTTTTAAAAATGACAAGTGGGAAAGGGAAACACGTTAGTTAAGGATGAAATATGATGGAGATTAAGGGTAAAGATAAGTAAGGAGAAAGATGAGGATTTGATTTCTACTGATACCCTGTGCTCATCGTGCCGCCGCCTCATTGGATCTGCCAAATTAGATAAATAGACATATGCAGATGGTAATTCAGCATGTTAAGCAGACACACACACACGCACGCACGCGCGCACACACACACACACACACACACACACACACACACACACACACGGCTGTAACTTGATCTTTCTGACAGCTGCAGAGAAATGCCCGAGGACTTATTATTACATTGCGCCCTTCGGAGAGAAGGAACATTAGTTTTAGGTTGCAACTCTCTCTCTTGTCTCACGCGCTCTCTACACAGCTGCAGCCGGTTTTGTAAGTGGAGTTCTGGGATCCCCCGGGCTCCTTCAAATGGCTCCTCGGAGCCCCTTAAAGAAAAAAAAAGTTCACTATAATTCAATTTAACTGAAATGACCCCAGTTAGAGAAAATATAAGGGAGTAATCACAGTTTCCATCCATCTATGTACAGCGCGGTGGGGGAACTTGACACTGAATCAACAAAGATCTTCCCATATGGCCACCTTGGATGGAATTCAGGTTCTCAAAGGAAAGAGTCAAAGTACCCCCCCCCCCCCCCCCCCCCCAAGGCAACGCCCTAGAAGTGGGAAGACAGAGGAATATCCAAAGAAAAAACAAATGGGGAGCATTTCTTGGAGCACAGATGGCGTTCAGCTCCGAGGGAGATGGCATGGGGTGACGAGAAGGACTGGGGACAGTGGGGGAGAAGCTGGTGGCATTTAGAAGAAGGGTGTGTGTGTGTGTGTGTGTGTGTGTGTGTGTGTGTGTGTGTGTGTGTGTGTGTGTGCAGGGTGGGGGCACAAGAACAAGCAGCCACCCTCTCCGAGCTCCGCAAGGCTTTGAGGCCTGCGCGTTAAGTCGCGGTGGGGAAGAGCGGGGCGGGTCCAACACTTCCGACGCCGGTGCGAGGGGTGATAATTGTCTTGGCAACTGCTGCTCGGCGTTGTGTTGGCACGAGCGTCATCAGCACCTTGAGCTGCAGTCATAAGACCGTTAGGCTGACTCCTGCACATCAGGTGGGGCTCACATCTGTGAACTCATGAAAAAACATTCTACATAAGTGATAAACAACAGACTCTTTCCACATCTCTGTTAGCATATTTATCAAGTTATATATATATATCAGTATAGTTTTGTCTAACCACTTGCTGCAACTGCGCATGCCCACCTCAGTCATAATAACTAGTAGTTCTGCACATGCTCAGTCGCTGGACAATCAGAACAATGTTTCCTCCGTCGTGTCGTGACTCCAAGTCCAGATTCTCCTGAACTTGGTAGTTTTATCTTGACAGTCACTGAATTAACAATCCAACATGGTCGTCTGTCCACTCGAATGTCTGTGTTCTCCTTGTTAATGTTTAGAGCAGATTGTTCTCTGCTGCATGTGTGTGGCTTCATTCCAAAAATGACCAAAAGCACCAACTCCTGGCCCAACATGAAAACGACATCACTTTCAGCATTTGCAACATTTCTATGTGAGCAGACATCATTTTCAAAACTTGCTGTGAAAATGCAAAACTTTTCTGAAATGAATACAATAAAACTTGAAATGCAGCCTTTGCTCCAAGAAACAGCTTATCTTCGAGATGACATGACCCAGTTTGGACTGTCTCTCGACCAATAGCAGTTATCTGTGTCAGTGGCTTGGGTCAGCTGAGCATATGGATCCCTGAAGGCATTGCAGGGTGCCTCCCACCCCCCACCCCTCCCACTCCCACTCCCACACCCTCACCCGGGCCCATCGTCTTGCTGTCTCAGCCAACGGGTGCTCCCGTCCCCCTGGGCCTCCCAGGTGTCGGCCAATATGGTGCTTGGAGAAGGAGGTCTCAGGAGCTGCTCCTCCTCCTCCTGTCTGCAGGAAGAACGAGAACACAAAATGTTACAAAATCCTGTAGTCTGATCACTTTTCTGGCTCCTGAGATATTGCAACAATTCCTCGGTTGATTCAAATTAAATTTGGGTTGATGAGAAGCTATTTGACAGCTGGTCTGAATCTACTTCTAAAGCTGAACAATGAAAGAATAGGGGGAAAAGAAATCTGTATTTTCTAACTTTTTGTTTCCAATTAGCTATTTTTAATAGCCCTATTTAGAGGTCTTTTTTAAAATGTGAAGAAAAATGCTTCCAGTTTCCAACCTGCTATTTAATTCAGAGACATCAAACTCACTTTAGGTTCGGGGCCACAAGCAGCTCAATTTCATCTTGACATCATCAGACCAGTAAACTCGTAAATGTAAACTTTAAAGTTTTAAAGCCTTTGTTGTGGCGAAGAGAATATGTGCTGAAAATGTCTTTATTTATACAAAACTAAACAATTACTTTAAAAAAAAATTACTACAACCTGAACATGAATGTAATTTTAATGAAACCTTTTGGTGTCAAATAAAGATGCATGCTTTTACAATTTCAGGTCTCAGTGTTGTGTGTGCTGCACTTCCTTGAAATGTTGGTTATTTTCTCGGTGTATTTGACTGGCTGGATTGAAGCGTCTTGAGGGCTGGTTTTGGCCCACGGTCCTTATGTTTGACACCTCTGGTTTAATTGAAGAGATGATCCTATTTGTCTGGATTCGACTTTGTGGCTGCTGTTTCTTGTGAGCTCAGACATAGTTCCAACCTGGAGAAGAGCATCACTCCGCAAACCGTCAGGTCTGATCAAAACTTCATTCTGCACACTCCACCACGGAGCCCGGAGTTGCCGAAATGGTGGAGACTAACTGTTTTCACCCGGAGCACAGCTTGTCTTTCACTGACCCTGCAGAGACCTTTTGTGAACTGCTTGACAGAGCTCCAAAAAAGGCTGTTTCTTCTTCTTTTCCCCCCTATCTCAAACAAACTAGAGGTAACAGCGGTAAAACCCTTGTGACAGAATTGCATAGTTGAAGGCAGAATGACCCCCAAACAGGAAAACCCAGAGGAGGACAGAGCTGGCTGATTGATTCGGACTCAGCGTGAACTTCGTTGTGGTGAAGAAGCAAACAGATATGAGGCTCCGCCAACGTAATCATCTTCAGAAGCAAAAGAAAATGGCTTTTGTATTGTGCATTTACGTAGACGCGGATTTAACATCAGTTAGTGGAGGAAGATGCTCTATAATAACACGTCGATGTTTTCAGACCTCTGACATTCGTGTTTCATTGACCATCACAATTATGTGTTGATGCCTTCTAAGCACCACTTACAGTGAAGAGTAAGTCAACATTTGTGTTGCACAAAGACGACACGAGAGACTCCAGAAGAAAGAAACATATTTTATCACACCGTGATGATGGCAGTGAATACACGTTCCTGAGAGGCGACGATAATATTATCAGTGAACGACAGAGAAGGAGATAGAAGGTAGGTGGAGCACTCTGCATCCCCGCCGCTCAACATGCCTGCCATTTAAAAAAAACAAAACATTATTATACGTTTTTCAACAACAGATCAAAACAACAAAACGGGAATAGGAGAACACAGTTTTCTTTTCTTTGTGTGTGTGTGTGTGTGTGTGTGTGTGTGTGTGTGTGTGTGTGTGTGTGTGTGTGTGTGTGTGTGTGTGTGTGTGTGTGTGTGTGTGTGTGTGTGTGTGAGAGAGAGAGAGACCCACCCTTTTCGTTTCCTCCCTCCTTCTGGATGCTAATTTTCATTTTAATTGCGTCAAACCACTTTTCCTCACATCTGAAAAACGTGTACGTGTGAGGTTGTTGATTAGAGAAAGTAAAAATACAGCATGTAGGATTTTTATGCTAATTACCCTTTAAACCTCGCTCACGTCAGCCGGCTCCCCTAATTAGCATGTTTCCGACAGGAGCGAGGAAGAGTGAGAGAATGGTGCGATGTGGCTCTGCACTGCTAAATTAACGGTGTGAAAACTCAGACATTTCAATTTTTTTTCCTCCTCTCCCACAGTCTTTCCTCCTCCACCTCCACCTGTGAACAAGTCTGAGTTGGAAATAACTCACTTTGTCTATCTATCTATCTATCTATCTATCTATCTATCTATCTATCTATCTATCTATCTATCTATCTATCTATCTATCTATCTATCTATCTATCTATCTATCTATCTATCTATCTATCTATCTATCTATCTATCAATCCATCCATCTATCCATCCAACCATCCATTCATCCATCCTGCCTGCATGTCGCTCTGCACACTGTGACAATACATCTATGACACATCTTTCTTCACAACTTTCTTCTATTTACATTTGTACACCATCACACCATCTCTGCATCCATCTGCATGTTTATAGTCCATCAGTTTTTCCAGCTCAAGGACATGAATCAGCTGTGGGAGTCCGTTTATGTCATTTTAACTAATCATATTGTATTTTTCTCGCAGCACATCTCCACAGATATGATCTCTAAGTCATATGTTTGCACACCTACAGGCACAGTTACCTCTTCATCTCAATGTATTTCTCCATATTTACATCCATACGTATGTACATTTATGGCAAGATGAAAGAAAATTACATCCAAGATCAAATGTGAGATAAAATAAATAGAAATTGAATCGCAGAGCATCACGAATTCATGTTTTAGTTTTAGAATCGTCATCGTAGTACAATGTAGCAAAAATAAACAGCAAGGTTCTAATTTGTTCATTGCTTGAGAACTCACATGTCTGTACGGTCTGATGATGTAGCTTCATTCTCTGTGCAGGGAAATAGATTTAGACACTCTAAACTAATTCAACTTACTAAATCAAACAGATGTATGTATTGTGATTGAAAACGACATGATTAATGACTAGTTACTCCTGATTTATGGACCTTTCACAACTGTGAAGCTGTACCTTCTACTGAACTTAATTCGAGACGTTTTACAAAGAGACCTGAGAGAATCTGTGATGGGGATCCAGCTGGTTCTCGCAATGAGTCAGATAACAAAGAAAAGATGTGTGAGTCGTCTGCATAAGATCATCCAAAGCGACGGGAAGTCCAGCTTTGAGCACTGCCCCAGTGACAGGTACCGTATTTTCTATATTCCGTATTTAACTTCAGTTGCTTTCTGCGACATGAGTTATCGTCTACACGTAGACGATATGTGAAGGTCATGCATTGTTGCAAACCACCTCCGGACAGCTTTGGCGTTGATTCCAACAGCCTCTATCTACGTGTTCAACACGGCACAGGACCCAAGGGGAAGTAGCACAGGCAAGAAACGCCACGTGTGACCCAGACGGTGGTGTCATAAATGTGCACTTTATTGGAAGAGGGTGAACAGCACACATTGCCCGGGGGCACAGAATTCTGGTCTTGATGCGTCCAATAGCATGGACGACTGATTGTGGTCAATTAAAAGTATCTTAGTGTGATGTAACCATACATTTCATTGGACAGTATTTGTCATTAAGGCTCGTTTTTACCATAACATTTCAAGTCAAAACGCATTGTTTTTGTCTTGGCAAAGTTCTGAAAATGATATCTGTTTCCATGGAAACAGCACAGATACCGAAAACAATGTAGTTACGTTGGGCCACGAGTTAGTTGTTTTTGTAAAGGAACTACAAACATGCAGCTGAGAACAATAAGCTATAAACGTTAACAGTGGGATTAAACAGACATTCGCATGGACAGACATTTTTGGTCTGTATGTGGACTAACATGACTTTGACTTTCCGGTTTATCGTTTAATTTTTACCCTCTTTAATTCCACTGACTTGGAAAACATCCCCCTTCTGCTTTCATCATGATTCCATTACCTTGTGCTACACATTCTATACGTCTCCGACACACTGTCCTCCTGTCATTTCTCTTCATTTGTCCATCCAACTGTTTTGGTCTTTTCATCCCTTCATCCATCTGCTTGACTCTTCCAGTTCAATCTGGACTTCTTGATTTTTGTTTTCCCCTTGTCTGTACAGTTTATTGCATTTTTATCTTTGTTGGTCTTGCACAAGTTTAAACAAACTGACCAGACAAGGTTCTACTTAGAAGCAGGCAGTGTTTTGACTGTCAATTTACGGCATGAGTGCCTTCAAGGTTGCAGGCACTTTCCAGGCTGTGAGAGTGAGAGTGTTACGGCTACACCTGGCTCACGCAGGCCACGATTCAGCAGGTCAGGAAGAGGCTGTAATGAACCCAGCACTGCAGAAATACAATTGCACTCTCTTTCTAGAGTAGTTCATTTCTCCTTCCAAACCTAAAACCTTTCCTAGATGAATCAAATACACTACATTTACTCTGCTGTTTCAGGCGACAGAGCCAGGTTAACAGTTAACACTTGAATACATTGGGTTTTTGGCCCCACTGCATGTGGTAATGACTCGTTTGTTGGTGGAGTGTATGATGCATAATTGGCTTCAGCGCAGGTGCAACCTCTAATCGAGAAAATGGCGTTTCGCACAAAGTGCCAATGTTGGGTTTTAGTAGCTGGTGGCGCAACAGAAATGGTCTCCGGTCTGAAACGGACTGTAAAACATGAGCATCGAAGTTTAATCTTAGAGGTTACTCTGAGAGCGGATGCAGACAGAATCGTTTATCTGCTTTGTTTGCAACATCTGTGGATCAGATTTATAGAACGGACAAGGTCCCCAAAAGTGAGGAAAGCTTTGTCCTCTCTCTCCCTGGTTTGTTTACATTTTTTAAAAAGTGTGTTGCTCCAACCAGCCAATAAGAAATCAAACCCTATAGTGTCATTGGGGGTTTAGCCAATCACAATCCAGGTAGGCTCCTCCCCTTTGACTCCTCCCACAATCAGGCAGCTCTGCTCTGGCGCATGGCACCATTAGAGTAAGGACTTCCTCCTCTTCCCATAGATGGGCGTGTGTGGGCGGAGCCAGTCCAGCTCACACAGACGCAGCAGATTCTGAATGCAGCTCCTGATCCAATATTCTAATGGCGGAAAATCAAGGAAAAGCTGGATTTGGGGCATTAATGTTTGAATACATTTTGTGAACAATGAGACCATGTGAAAAGTTTGAAAAGCTGGATATTGTGACCCCTTTATTGAATTGTTTTTTTAATTTTTTTTATTTGTATTATTTTATTATTACCACATCATCGACTGAATATCATCTGCCAGCAATGCTTACTATTTATGAAATGTTGAGAAAATGTTCTTTTTTTTTTTAAAGTTTACTTTCCATCCATGTGGGGCAAAACTACAATCACACTGGAATCTGTTCTAATGATATAATATGTCTTTCAGTTATATGTACAAGTTTGTCCTGTGTCCTGTCCTCTAACATTGGTGGTTAAAAATACTGATCAAACTTCTTTGTATTATGAAGTTTGTAGTACTTAGAACTTTTCTTGTGCTCGAATCACTTCTTTTCTACATGGAGTTGTGAAATTAAACACTAGAGAATAAAACATTTTCTTCTTGTGTTTCTTTTACTCTTTTTGTCGGCTGAAAATTAGTTGGTGGAGGAGGTGGTGTTTTTCCTGCCTACCTTCCTGTAATAAGAAGATCTGAGAGGATATAAACCTTATGTCTTCTCAGGTGCACACGCTGATGTTTTTTCATCTCCTCTGCTGTGAGGAGACTCATTTTGTCAACACAGTGGTGGTAGTCATTCCCATTAATTAGCTGAAGAAACGGGAACAGAATTTCCATGTAATTAGCTGATTTAACCTAATGGGCTAATCCCTATAACTCCACTTAAAGCAGTTATGTTCTTTATCAGCATACCACTGTGCGATAGCCTTGTCATCAGAGAATACATCGTTAGCCGGGAGAAACAACCCCATCAAAGCTGTCATTACACCATCGCACGCACTTGCAAGCAAATTCAGACTGTGTCATTTTAATGCCATTAGTTTTTCCTTCTAGTTCAGAGGCGACACAATTTTGTTCCATGGCCACAGCCCAAGTTCATCTTCAGTGGGGTGGACTGGTAAAATAGTGCCATAACAACCCTTTAAATTTGCACAGTGAAGTTTTTTCTTTCTTGTGGCATAGAGCTTACGTGAGGATGAATCACAAAAACCAAAACCAAACAAAAACTACTCAAAATGGCTACAATCTCATCATGAATCCAATTTTAATGAAGCCTTCTGGTGCAAAATACAGTGACATGTCCAGGAAACCTCTATCGCTGTTGCCTTATGGTGTTTTTACAAGCTCACCATGACAGCATGGCCTTGGAGCTAACGCTAGTTTGCATTATCTTTAATGGCAGCAGCATCACGATATCTCAGCTCTGGTCTCAGTGTTGTGTTGCACTCGTTTTCTTTAAAAGAATTGTTTTCTTGGAAGTTTTTACAATTTTCTTCGTGGTTTGGCCGGATTGGCCCACAGGCCTTATGTTTGACACCCCTGATTGAGACAGTGTCCTTGACTTCTATGACTGTGAAAAGCAGATATGTTTTGGAATATTGTTTCAAAATGTGAAAAACCACCAACCAATATGATTTTGAGCATTTGTGAATGTCCTTATATCTTTTAAACTCCCGATAGAAATATAAATTAACTAAACATAAACTTTGTCTGGAAATTGGTTCTCGTTGTGCTCCAGGAAAAGTTGTAAAAGTCAGAAATCCCAGTTTGACTCAAAATGCATTTTTCCAATATTTTAGAAATTTTTTTAATGTTTTCGTAGCTCTTAAAGGTTATTTGACTCACTCAAACAACTCTGCCATTGTTGTTCTCTCCTGTTATTAAGTGACAGCTCATGTCATTGAAATACCACAGCATCGCAAACACGTCTGAAGTGCATCATAAACTACACTGCACATTATCCAACAGGTGAGGAGAGGAGAAGTTCATGGCTGTAAATCAGTCGTTTGGTTTTAAATGATTTAAATCGAGTTCTCGGACATTTGTAGAAAGAATGTACGGTTTAATATAAACACACAGCTTCCACAATTCATTTAATTTATGGCAGTGCTGCTTGTGCTGGTGCTGGAGCACGTGGAGCGTTATAGAAAATCCTCCCAGGTCTATTTCTTTAAATAACACATTGATTCGAGGTACCTCCTGCTTTTTCTCACTCCACGAACGCTTATTATATCAAGTGGAGATGGAGCTCTTCGGTCTCCCGGAGAAACTGATATTGAATGCACTTTGCACCTTCATGCATTATTCTCAACAAGTTATGGCACAAAGGGGCAAAGACATTGTATGAAACCTTCAGGCATTTCTGTGTTTTCCTTCTTTTCTCCCCACTGTTTACTCCAACGCTCCATCCAGATTAATGGGCTGAAATTCAAGGAAGCAGAGCGAATAAAAAAGTTGTGTTGTTATTGATATTCAGTCAGATAAGCAGTGGTCAGTCTTTAGCAGGGAGCAGTGCTTAGTGGCCCACACCATGTTAATCGAAGAGAAAAGTCTGACGTCTCCTGGGTTGGGCGTTTGGGGAGGGGGGGGGGGGTGAAGGAGACAGATGGTGGTGGAGCGGCCTGCTTCCCCCATGGAGGTGGGAAGAGATTGTTAAATGTATCTTGGTGAGATCTCCAGGGGACTGAAAGCACCTTGTGTGTGTGTGTTGGCTGGAGCGTGGGTCGGTCGCTTTTCTGTTTCCAATTTAAAATCTAAAACAATGGATGATGGCTGCAGGCGCATGTTATTGCCGAGGTCATTATTAATCATTTGGTGTTCTTTATAAAGGCTTGCTTATGCTCAACGTTCGATACAAACACAGATGCACACACACAGCAATTTGTCGGTACTCTGGTCTATGTCGGGCCACAGCTACTGTACATGGATGAAATTGACGCAAATTGAGAAATATTCTCAGTTTCTTTAAGTGAGCAGTGTTGAGACTAGTGGCCAAGGAAGCCTTCCTTTCCTTTTATGGCATGGCAAGGTGCAGTAAGGCGACGCACACCTACACCCAAGTGCGTGTGGTTCCATCCAAGTATGGTTGGAAAGTAGGCGAGGTTGTGAATGCAGGTAAGTGACGTCATTATGCGACAGCGAACGTGGGACCACCACGGAACACATTTGTTGTGGCGCTGCTCAGGCATCCAAGCAAAGCCCTGACCCTCCATTCTCTGTGGCACGGCTTGGAAAACCTTTTCATTCCCGCTGAATCTCCTCCTCTCCTGTTACGGAGAGGAGCGTCAGCACCTTGATGGAACACCAGGGGGCAGCGTAGTGCCAACATTCCAATCTATCCACAAGCAGTGTGCACAAAGCGGCATATGCAAGCAACAGGAGGTTTAATAAAGCCGGTGAGCTGTTTAAATGCTGTGGGTTTGTCGAGAGTGGCTGCATTGTTGTTCCTCCTTATGGAACCATACCGATGATCTTGGTACGTCAGTGGAGTGCTTATGGTAAATAGTAGCGGTTGGGTATGGTACTTTAGGTGTTATCCACAACTTCCGCCTGTGGAAACGCACAAAAACCCGTACCATACCATGACATTCTGGCATATACAGTGGGAATGCTGCTTAAGACCTGACATGGATACCTTTGAGGAATTGATTTGTTTTCAACTATTTTATCTGCGAAATCATGGAGAACATTAGACCCACAAACTAACCTCACACTGTCTTGAGGAGCAGGTCAACCCCAAAAAGAACCAAACAACACTAAAGATCCTGAAAAGCATCTGGAGCTGTTTGACAGCCTCACAACCAGAACTTCATCTCACTGTGCCTCTTTCTCAATATTGGGGCTTCCTCCAGCAGTCACCTCAATGGTTGTTGTTGACTTCCGTCATTCTTGTCCTCACTTTAAGAGAACCATCCGTCTTGGTGTTTGGCCTGTATGGTGACACACAGTGGCACCTCCGGTCAAGTGAATGACAAATGTTAATTTCAATGAATCAGGCACATGGAAGTAAAAAGGCCATTTGAAGCTTTCATATCAGTTGTCGTGCAGACATAGAACACAAACCATCCGCCAGCTTTGCATTTGCATTTGCACAAAGCCACAAATTTGTAAATCTCAACAGCTGATCATCCCGTGTGCATTGTCACTAGCACGCCTTTCAAAAACGGTAAAGAAAAAAACTCAAATAGAGGCAGACGGGCTCAGGACAACAGAAGCCAAGGAAGGCTATCAGCTGGAGAGGAGCAAAATGGGGGGAGAAAAAGGAAAGAGAGGGTCAAGCTGCGGTATAGAGAGCGGCAGAAAGCCGTGAGAGCCGTGTGAGTGTGAGTGTCGTGCCGAGTGAGAGGATGGTCTCCAGCAGCTCCATTGATTTCCCCTCCGTCTCCTCGGCCAGCCTTCGACTCTCTCCGTTTCCTCCCGCAGTCATGGAGAAAAGGGGCTTTAACAAAGACCTCAGTGGACCCCCACCGGCCGCGACCGCTCTCCAACCTCCATCTCGGACCACCGTCGCGGAGCTAAAAGCCCCCCACCCCCCCACCACCACCACCACCACCCACACCACCCCACTCCACTGACATTTGACTCAACACAAATTATGGAGGTCACTGCCATCTTTTGCCTCCCGTAGATGTACTTTATTTGTGTGTGTTTGTGTGTGTGTGTGTGTGTACACAAAATATAAATGGTCAACGGAGCATCTCTTCAGCTTCACTATTCGCACAATTATCCGAGGTGAGATGAATTCATATCCAGACTTGACAAAATGATGAAATTATTATTTCATTTGTGCTTAATTTTTGTGAAATTAGGAGTGATCTTGAAAAAAGAAAAAAAAAGATGTTAAGGTTGGAGGCTTTCAAAGAAGTGGATAAAGAAATTAAAACAACTTAGACTGTAGAATGTTGGATAATAAACTCTTTATTTGCAGTTTAAAGATGCACTGCCAAGAAAATATGCATTTGCTTTGTACATAATAGTTGAGCTCAAGCTTGTTTTTATAGTTAAAGGAAAGATTAAAACCCGCTAATTCCAAATATGAAAGCCTAACACTGAACATAAGACTCAAAGCTGAGGCCAGACGTTGGTAAGACATGCTTCATCACAGCTATAGTGATGATGATGTTGTTGCAGATACTGAGAAGCCTAAAAATTGACAAACACTAGCCGAGAAAGAAACACAATTTCAGACAAGATTTGAGATCTTTAACAGATTCAGAGAGTGAAATACATTTTTTTTTCATTGTATGTTGAACCAGGAAGCACCTGTGGCGCAGTTGGTGGCGCAAGTCGGCTTTCAATTGGAGATTATTATATTAATATCCAAAGGCAGTGTTCATAATTTGGTATAGTAGGCCAGTGTGACTGAAAATACAAATACAACACGATATTGTCATGTCTGTACTGATGTAACCCGCCTGGTTAAAAGGCTTAATATTATTATTCGTGTTGAAACGCTGTTTTATTTTTATTTTGAAAAATGGAAGTTTATTTTGTTGCGGTACCGGAAGTAACATGCGAAAACGCAACTAGCATTACTTTGCTCATTAACGCATGGAGCACTGTTTCTTCTCACGTGCTGGTTGAAAAACACTTTAAAAGGTATGAAAATCGAATCTGAATGTATTGAGAAGTATAAATCGTGAAGTTATTGATCTAATGTGGTTATAACTCCCGTTTACAGGTTGGAGAAACGTTGAGGAAGCGCTTTTATTGTCCCGAATTTCCTGAAGAGAATCCTGGTAAGCGAGCAACCACGCGTTCCTATAGACTTGTATATACGCCGCCGCCATCTTGTGGTCATGCTAGCGTATCGTTCTCGTTACTTGTAAGTACATTTTTGAAGGCTATAAAGTTAAAAGAAATGTTTATTAGGTTACTTGATTTGTAAATTCATGGTGATACACACTGTGTCATTGAAATAAGTGCAATATGGATGTATTACACTGTACTAGTCACACTCATGGAATGTGAATGTGGGTCAGATAAATAAGCTATTTCAAGATACATTTCATTTAAAGTTATTTAAAAAGGGTAAAAGCTGTAATTTTGTTATGAAAAATGATGTATTTCATTTATTTTATTTACCGTACTATCAAAAATCCTTTGTTAAATAGGGTTGCAATGAGATAATATGCTTAAGAAAATATGTTCTATACATTATACTACCCAAGTTAGTGTATTTTCCATCGATAAGTAAATCCAGTGGTAAAATGTGATTGTATTATTACAATTCATTGACATTTCATGGCTTAAAATGATACATTTTGACTAAATAACACTTTTATTTGGATGTAACAGTAATTACGTATATTTAACTATATTTTTATTTTTGAAGGAATATACATATGTTGTACAACACTACAACAAGAATTTGTACTGTAAAACCTGTTTTGTAAATACAGGTCAGGTCTTTTTTTGTTTGAGGCCGTGATACCTAGAAGTCTCAACTTTGGAGTCCAACAAGGTTGAGGAGTGGAATCGAAACATCGATGGCGAGTCTCCCAGTCGAATGTTGAGCTCTACCGCCCAGTCCTGCGGCTGCTGTGGTAGGATTGTGTCAGTCCCACTGACCGACACCAACAAGACTCTTCAACATTCAAGAGTCACATTCCCTGACTTGACTATTTCCCCTGACTATATTTGACTTGAACATTGAATGGACACAACAAGTTCCGGGAAGAACTTTCTTCCGCCAGAGACACTTTTATTTTCTCAGTTTGGGCCCATAGGTTGTGATTTAAAAATGTATGTGCACTTTTTCAGTTTTTTGAACCGAAGTTCATATTTAACTAAATGACTTGTGTGCGGTGGTTATTGCTATATTCTTAGCTCCTACGAACCTAGAGGTCCAGACGTGTACATACCTTGAAGTGGGTTACACTCATAATTGTATCATTCGCCCACTAAATTGTACTAATTACTGTAAAAGCCTCAAAAATCTTGCAGGTGACCCCAATCCTGTCTGTCAGCAATAAAGAGTACACGTCTCCACTAAACAAACATGTTGAATTATGTGTATGAATCAACAGTAATTAGCCCGCACCACGCCTTGGGTGGGCCATCTGCTGAGCGAGCATCAAACACAAACAGGTGGGCCCCTGTCGCCACGCGGATCAACGGTGAAATGATTAATAGGAGCTCCTAAATATGTCACGTTTCCGCGAGATGTCTTCTCGACGTCCCGGCTGCACGCCGCAGCCCCTCGTTTCTTAATTAGCGATTTTAAGTGAATCTGTAGTGTACACTAATTGCTGGTAATAATGGTATTCGATTAGGGAATCAATTGGCTGTGGTGCCTTGACTGCTTTGATAGATGCAGCCCTGGGTGGCGGCCGTGGCGCGCTCGGGATACAGTGACGGAGAGAAAGAAAGTAGCTCACCATGGAGCAGACGATGGGGTGGGGGGGGGGGGGGTAAAACACACAGTGGCGAGTGCCCAGGTAGGACTCAAATATAGACTCTCTAACACTGATTTGTGAAAGAGTTTTTGAAAGCGTTCCAAAAAAAATCACACAAAACTTCCATCTGTGCCGATGGCGTTGTCTTAAGAGATGGGTGTGTGTGTGTGTGTGCGTGCGTGCGTGTGTGTGTGTGAGAGTTCAAGGGAGCTGAGAGCATCGATCCGGCCACATCGATTTCCAATGTCAAGTCTAAACACTGTACAAGAGTGTGCTTGTTGCCTGCTTGTGTGGGCAGCCGTGTGCTGCCGTGTGTCGGCGCGCCGTGTGCATGTGAGCGTGCGCATTAGCGTGCTCATGATCTGCCCTCACAAGCTCAATGATCCTTTCGGACACTGTTGCACTTTCAGAATATTACGCTGAAAATGGCTCCCGGGAGGAATTCAGCGCACAAGCGCTTCGCCTGAAGGTTTATTTCCCATAATTATCATATATATTGTAACATATCACCGGGACGATGCAGCTTCAGGCTTAATATTAACAGTCGTTAAGGTTAGCAACGTTTAGAAAGAATGTTTGAAATTGTATTAATTGGGAGATTCCTTTTTTGTTGTTTTTACTGTTCTATAAAAAAATAACAAATAAAATGAAACTTTTCGTCACCCCCAGAGGTCGATGCCGATGTGACCTCTGCTGCAATCACAGCTCTTTCACAAGCTGAGAGACCTGTTCTGGAAGATCTGTGTCTTTTTTGGAGATTGTAGGCAAGTAAACCATCAGGATAAATCCAAACGTAAGGTCTTCCCTAATTATTTATATCAATTTCTTGATCCAGAAATCAATAGCTGGTAGTGGCCATTCTGCTGTCACCCGGAAGCAGACACACAAATATTACACAAATCATTAGATATTTACCCATGCATATTTGGTTCTTAGACCATGTCATGCACCTTGGAATAAATTAGATAATTTTTATGGATAAATAGACACTATTTCATTTTTACACATATGAAGTCAGGAGGACAGCATATGACAATAGCCAGTGCACAAATCAGTAATTGCTCTTTTATTCTTGTACATTTTATGTGTATGTCAATAAAAACAAACTGCCATGTGGAGTTCTTGACGTATGTGTACCTTATTTGCCTTATTTATTTGTTTTTTTTGTTGTTTGCTATTCAGCTGCTGCACAAAACAACTTTGAATCTCCATGAAGCCAATAGTGAAACAGGGGAAAACACAACTTTTCTGCAATCATGCTCGGCCGTAGGAACTAGGCATTGTTTTCAATACTTTTCCATGTAAACGCAAAACTTTCAGACACAAAAACACAGACACTTTGCGCATTCGCTGGGAACATTGTCATGTAAATGGGGTCTTTCTTAATAGTAATTAATTTCCAATTCATTCTAAATATGACTGTTTCAAAGATATGTCTCTTTGTATATTGCCTGATCTGTTAAACTGTTTTGTTTTGTTTTGGTCAAATTTCACAGATTGATGTCAAAACTATCAATTTGCTTTAAGTCAGTGACATTAAATTACATTGAGGTTATTTCAAAAAACAGATTTTTTTTTTGCCCCCGTGTAAAAGTGAGATTATTTTTGAACACTCTTATGACGATGACAGCATTTTCTTTTTTTTACCTTGGTCAAGAGCATGTAGATCTGATATTTTATTGCTGTTACATTGCTCATGTTTGACAAATAAGCTTTTCTGGGGGTTTTTTTCACGAGGTTGAGCAGAAGTAGCTCTGCCGTCTGTAAAGGAAAATAAAAATAGTTTGCAGAAAGGAACAGAAGGAAACTCACCGACAGACAAATGAGATACGTTTGAAGTGCAGAAACAACTTTCGATATTTGTGCCAGAAATACTACACACCGTGATTAAAAAAAAAAAAGAAAAGACACTTGCGGTGACACTTTTCAGTTAACATAATCGTCACTGTTGCTGGCAAAGATCTCCGAAGTGAGATTAGCGAAAAGAAATGCTCCTTTGGATATGAAATCCTTTTCACCGTGTTTCTAAAACACTGCTTGTCAACACTTTTCTTTTATACCTTCTTGTTCTCTGCTGAACAGGCACATCTCGCATTTTGAAAAGAAATTCTCTAAGGACGGTGAAGTCACAAATCACTGTTGTTGTTAAGGTAAAGAAATTAGAGGGATTTTTCTCTTTTTTTTTCAAATTAAATGATGCTGAAAATCAGTGGATTTGATTGTAATATAATGCATCTCGCAGGCAAAGCGCGTTTGTAAGTGAATGGTGAGTTAGTCTCCAGGGGCACCCCGAGGCCATCTCGTATGCTTGCCGTGCGCTAATCCACCTGACAGCTTGACAGCACGCTATTATTTATAGAGCGTCACACGGGCTATGCGTGTTTCATCGAGGAGGAGAAAGTGGCGGCGCCGTGAATATGTGGTGGGGTTTGACCTCCCTCACAAGTAGCCGACCCTCACCCGTCCTGGCTGCCTGTTTATCACCGCGCCGACGCTGCAGAGTTCACTTGATTGTGTAGTTGCCCCCCGCCCCCCCCCCCACAGATGCGGTCGCGCCGTGCATTGCCGTGCCCGTCTTCTATACGCTGTCATCACCTGGAGCAAACAATATAACCACCTTTGAGTTTTTACATTTCCCCACACCACCTGGAGCACCGCACTTGGCCCGTTGTAATTGAATCAGCCGGAGGAGCTCAGGCCGAGGCCAGCAGACTCATCAGAGAGCGCTAATAACCTCGTCATCCTCCTCCTCCTCCTCTTCTCTGCTCGATAAGAGCATTTTGTTTTGCTCGCCGGCTGCGGCGACGAGGGCGAGGGAGAAGCGCCGGCGATGTGTTTGGTTTGAGTCAAGGCCAGTCGGCTCTGATGGCAGCGCAAATTACCGCTCGGCGTCTCTCGCTGATGGAGAAGATCTTGCTTTCTTCCTCTGCTGATAATTGTGATTCATTTTGATTAGTTTGACCAAGATTCAGCTGCAGAACTTGCGTTTTAGGAGTCATGATGCATGCGTCCATCGGATCTTAATGTTGAGTGGCAACCCCCCACTCACAATGCTGCAATAATTCTGTTTTATTTCTGTTGCGCCAAATAAATACAATCATTTCAAGAGAATTTAACAAAAAAAAAACCAACAATTCAACCTGAACAAGGAGGAGAGACGGTGGAAATGAAGAAACCTGCCGAACCCAATTCAAAAGTGGAGACATGGTCCAGAACCAGACCAGAGGTGAGACTTTCTGATGTTCTGGTTGGAGGTTAGAGGACAAATACAAAGAAAAGCAGAGGAGAGAATAACCAAACTTAGAAACAATAGCTAGTGGAGGAAGAAAGGCAACAGGAAAGGTGCATTGGGGAAAAAGTTTTTGTTATTGTTGACGTTACCAGACTCCCATCATCACAAACATCAATCAGCTCAGCTGCTGAAAACTGAGCAGAATTTGAGTAAACAGCCATGAAACAACCCCAGTGGCTGAAATGCTAAATGGTGTGGAAATATATCTAATTACCAAGCGAAAACAGTCCAATGGCCAATTGCAATATCTGCAATACGAGTGCGTCGGGAGGTGGAAGCATCAGAGCTGCGTTCATCCATTCATCTTCTGCAGCGCTTCAGCCAGCGAGGCGCTGGAGGTGATCCCCGCTAACGAGCGACAAAGCAAAGCTACGTCCCAAAGTTATTTTTTGCCTGTGGATTTGTATTTCTAAATAACATTGCTCTTCCTCTTTTTGCTCCATTTAAACCAGGTCGAATTGTTTTTCTTCTTCTTTTTTTTTTGATCGTGGGTGTCTGCAGATTCAAGCAGCAATGTTTCAGAACAATGCGTTAACGTTTTAGTTTTTAGTGTTTCTGTGCTTCTGACTTCTGGACTGTTATGGTCACATATCAGATTTGAACATCCACAACAAAATCCACAAAAAACACTAAAAGCCCAGAACAACAGTGGAAGAACCCAGGCAAAACTCACAATCATTCATTCAGTCATTGCACTGATTCTTTAAATATGGCCGTCCTTGTTTTTAATACTCTGAAAATGTGAGTTAATCTGTTAAAAAATATTTATTGACCTTTCCTTTCAAAGCTGTTGATATTGGGATGATGATGAAGCTGTAAGATATTTTGTCCTCTCTCTCTCTCTCTCTCTCTGTCTCTCTATAAGCTTTAGCAGAAAAAACTAAAATATCTTAAAGATGTGACAAACTTCCCAACAGCTGAGCCCCAAAAGACGCAATCAAACTGAAGAATCGAATCTCACTAACAGGATGGGACAGACGTGACAGCCTATAGATCTCGTGATTTCACTCCACCATCCAGGAATAGCATGAAAACAATCCCAACGGGTAAAATATTCATATACTGACATAATATTGCCCCAAAATACACTTTGAAGTTGATCGGCAAACATGAAGTTCAAGAACTCTAAACTTTGCTGTAAATTACAGAACATGTCTTTTATGATGTTCAATAACTCAAAGCTTTTTTTTTTCTTTTTCATATTCTGACATCTGTTGTCATTCTTGTTATTTGGTCGGCCCTCTGCAGTTGTTTACAGCGCTCGTTTCCATTTAGGCTGTCACATCGGAGCGTTGTTAATCTAGATTATTTACCAGCAGCATCTCAAAACTCATATTTCACGGGCCTCCCACTGCTTATTCACCCAAGTGAGCTCGGCATCGTTCCTCCTCAGCATGTGGCAGAGAGGAAATGCGGGAAAGCGTTTGGCGTCAGTTGTTAATAACAGCTGTTCCGCGAGGAGGAGATGAAATGAAAAAAAAAAAAAAAGGAAGGCACGATTGAAGCAATACAAAGAGGAAACAGCTCAATCAACTCGGTGACCCGGGAAGATTTAGCATCCTTAGGAGATGATTTGACTCTGGCGTAAGTTATCACTGCTGTGTTTGGTTTGTAGCAGCAACCTTTTAGCACATCATCATTCATTGATAAATGCTAAAACAATGAGATTCATGATATCGCCAATATATCTCAATGAAATCCAAGTAACCATAGATTTAGTCATCTGAGCTCTGCAGCCTCCTGCCATTGTCTTTGTTGGGGTGTTTTCTACCTTTGCCTACAGTACCAGCACCATGTCAGTCAGGAAATAATAGGAGATGACAGCTGCAACCCAGCGCAACCCCCAGTACACACAGGAGGCACCGAGGGGGCACATTGCAAGCCAAACACACACATTCCCATCTTATCCCATCATTTTCAATCCATCAGTAAACAGAACACAATGAAATGACAGGTCCTGGAGTGATCAAGGTTCAGGGCCAGCGCTCTCTCCCCCCCCACCCAACAAACAAACATCAGGACAGGGAGTTCCTGTCGCCCGACCTCAGAGCCTGCAGCCCAGCACGCAGCTTTCCAGGAACTTATTGATGTTTGCATGCTTATCTTTACCCTTCATTTCCAGATCACTGTTTACATCCTGCAGATTGACAGTTCTTTACATTTGAGAATTCTCGATTGGGATTTTTCTTTTAGGTAAAGTTCAACAATTTGTGCTACTACCACACTGAGACATATGGACTTGTTTTTGTATCTTCTTCAGTGATATCATTTGCAGTAAAGTACTGCTTCATTATTTCACATATTAGTACTTTTATTTCCCAAATTGCATTTTGAATGAAAATGGTGGCAGGGATCTTAGTGCAGGTCTTGATGCTTAATTCCGATTTTTTTTCTGGTATCCAATTTTTCTGCACGATCATTCAAATTACATTTTAAACGTGACCTCTATCAGTCTGCTGTGTTAACATGATTGAACCCAAGAGGTTCGGGCCCCACAGCACATGTGCAGAAGAGGCTGTTGGTAGAATTAAATATGTATGGCATGGCCATGGCACAGTCATGGCATGGCGTGAAGCCCAAATAGCCCAAATAACGTCAAACACACAGACCTCAGTAAAAACCAGCAAAAATCTCAGTCTGTGTGGGAATTAAAACTGTATAACTATTATATGTGTGATAAAGAACACAACATAAATACACAAATACATAAAATAAACAAAGTCAAAAAGTAAGTTAAGTGTGGCTGCCCAATTGAGGGAGACCAAATTGAGACCGATCTGTGTTGCCATATCTGGCATGGAGATTGATTTTCAAGTGGTTTTTAAATATGGTGTCACAGTGGTTAGCTCTTTTGGCTCACAGCGAGAAGGTCGTGGGTTCAAGTATGGCCCGGGGTCTTTCAATGCAAAGCTTGCATGTTCTCCCGGTGTGTGTGTGTGGGTTACCTCTGGGTGATCCGGTTTCCTCCCACAGTCCAAAAACATGCATATGAGGTCAATTGGTGACCTCACATGCAAATAAATTGCATTAAAAAAAATGCATAAATTGCCCCTAAATGTGTATGTGAGTGTGTGTGATTGTCTGTCTGTCTATATGTCTCCTGTGACAGACTGGAGATCTGTCCATGTGTACCCTGCCCTCGGCTACACTTCCCTGGGATCAGCACCGCCTCACCACCCTGAACAGGACATGTGGGATAGAAGAAGGATGGATGAATAGGTGTTTAATACCAGCTGACAGAATCTAGACAAAATGAGGAGGGAAAGAAGGAGAACTAAGAAAAAAGAGAGCACAGCTCAGTGGCTCCGCCAACATTTTGGCGAAGCCGCTTCCTCCAGCGCTTTTCCGAGACGTCAGTCACACGTCAATGACGAAGAAGTCGCATGTAGAAAAATATCCAAATTGGTGCCACATACGATCGAGGCCTGGGTGTGGTGTGAAAACATGGGGGTTTTAGCTTTTACACGGTCACAAATCAGGTTTGATATGGGTCAGGGGGATACAAGAAAGATGCAGGACACCAACAAATACTTTGCTTACTTCATTATGGGCACATGCATGCAGCACAAACAGAGAGAGAATCACATGATGGGATCTTCACTTCCTGTCATGTCGCGTTTGTGGTTCTGCATTCCATCCAAATATTCATCTGATCATACACGATGGACGCAAACAAACAAATAGACAGACAGACAGACAGACAGACAGACAGACAAAGGTGTTATAGAAGATAGATGGATGATGTGGGGTTCTTTTTATGTTCCTTTCAAGTCAAGGCATCCAGTGCAATGACTAAAATGTTCACAATCTTTTCAGAGATATCAAGACAAAGCAATTATCGGATTGAGTTGTGAGTAAAATAACATTTTTACTGCTCTCATTAAGATAAGATATGCCTTTATTGATATCACAGTGGAGAAATTTACTAAACGTGATGTCAGAAGTGGGATTCGAACCCACGCCTCCAGGGGAGACTGCGACCTGAACGCAGCGCCTTAGACCGCTCGGCCATCCTGACAGTTATTCCACTGTGGGAATTACATCACATCAGACATGAAGAGGAAGAGAAAGTCTCCAGTGAAAGAAGCAGGTCTACCAGCACTGTGGCGAGGACATGGGAATCAGCCTTTTAAAGCACTTTTTCTTTCCACTCCTGTCATTATTTCCTGAGTTGGCTTCTGGATCACGGTCAGGAGACTTCATAACATCCCGCGCTGTAGAAATCACAGGATTCTGCTATTAAACATCCTTTTCATGAAGGTGGAGGATGAGCTGGTGGACTCGCTGGATGCTACTGTGACATTGACACGACCTACATGCACATGTGCTCTACTTCTGGTGCTGATAAAAATCATGGATTAAAATGGAGCTCTGCAGCGGTGGTAGAAAATAGAAATAAAGTATTACCTAGAACTTTATAGAAGGCGAATACTTCCGTTTGGAAATGACATGACTCATCGCTCATCAAGCCCAAGGAATCAAGCAAGTGACCTTGAGTGTGTTAAAGAAAGAAAGTGGATTTAGTGGATTGTTTTCTTTTTGTCAACAAAAAGGAGAGGTTGTGTGTATTGAAAGAGCTCAGTTCACACCACAGGTTCAGTCATCACCTTGAAAGCATCCGCAATCTTCATAAGTGGCGTGTTTGGACTCAGCGATGTTAATAGTTCAGAAATCCATTAACTCATTAAGGAAGTCCGACAATTCTGCCTTAACATGCTGAAGACAAAACACACAACAGCATAACAAGAAGGCAGAAAAAAGCATTTTCAGAGTCTCTTTTATGGGATTTGACACTGAAGGACTTAATGAGTAAACTGTTTTATTGCTTCAGTGGAAATGTTAAACACAGGTATTTTACTTCTTGGTAATTCTTGCAGCATATTAAAATCCTGGGAAAGTGCTGGGTTTCTCCTTCTTTTCGACACTTTGGGTCACGTATGAGAAAACTTGGGTTGTGAATATTTATGTATTTTCTTCTTACAGTTCTACTTTAATTTATTTACTGCAGTTACAATGCGGTGTGTTTTCACACTTTTCTGCAAGTGTTGAGGGAAGACTTTTTAAAATCACTCCAGCATGAGGGTTGTCAGTGTGGGTCACTCAATTTTTTTTCCAGTTTCATGAGGAAACTGGAGCTTGTCAGGCCTGCTCAGACCTCTCTGACCTTTAAAAGATTTTATTTCTTATGCCACAGAACAAGGAAACACTGATGGGTGAATATTTTGCATTGGAACGATTTATGCCTGCAGCCGTGTGAGTTTGCAAAAAAATGTTGACCACGAGATTCAAACAGATTCTCAGCAGCTCGTTCAGCAACAGATTCGACAAACACATGATGGGGATTTTTTTTTTAATACCTACTCATCAAGCTTCATTGTGGTGCATCTCATATTACAAGATATTAAAAATAGTCCACTGGTTCATACAGGCCATGAAGATTATTGGGAAGCTAAAAGCAGGTATGGGTACACTTTTTGATACCAAATATTTAAAACCACTAATAACAAAATTGGTTGATGCTATGGGAGAACATGAACATTCTAGTGGACAGACGACCCAGTTAAATTGTTATTATGGCAATTAGCAACTTTAAAACTATCAAGTCCCAGGAGAATGTGGACTGGGAGTCATGGCACGACGGAGGAAACTCTGTTCTTGTTGCTATCTACTGAGCATGTGCAGAACAACGAGTTACTTCGGCCACGGAGCAGCAGTGTTTCAGAAAAGTTCAGTTTTCCCTCGTTACCATGGAGACGGAATGAGAGCGTTTTCAAAAAGTTCCATCTTGGGAGCCGTTCCAAGAAAGTTGTGTTTTCAGTGGGTCTGAGTGCCATTGCTGTGTAAACTAACCCCTCAGACGCTAAAATGTCTCGTGTATCAAAAAGTGTAACCCTTGAGAAATCATAAAAAAAGAAAAAAAATTGTGTCAAAACACCTCAAAACAACTAAAACAATTAAAAAATGCCAAAATCAAAAAAAATCATTCTAATTATCAAACATAAATGGAACTAAGAATACAGCTTCTGTGTGCATAGCAAACCCAAATTGGGAGCTGTTGTCAAAAAGCGGCATTCTCAGTGACTGGGGACCGTTGTTGTGTAAACTGACACCCAAAACAGCGAAGGTTTTGTATATTCACTTGAAGTCGTTGCTGTGTGAATGGTCCCAGAATCTCACAAACAAACACGAGAAACAAAACCTGATCCATGAGAATATGAACACTAAAAATAAAACCATCCAATACATAAAATCTGCAAATACTTCGAAATATAGGAGCACAGAACTACAAGCACATGAAAAATAGAAGGGAATTCATAAAATGTCTACAAATGTATATAAATATATAAAAGGAAGGAGTGCTACTCTGGTTAGAAACCAAACCAAATACATACGTTGTGAGCTGGAAAGGAGCTATGATAAAAGTAATAGAAATTTGTAAGGGCGAGTTTGGCAGCATGATCAGTTTAAATCTTTGTTGAACCGTGCTGAGGTTCTTATTAAATCTACCCTCTCTAGACATTTTGAAGCACAGCAGCAGAAAAAGCACAATTGTAGCAATGACAGTTATCTGACTCCTTATAGACGCCCTGCCGCACTGTCTTGGCTTAATGGAGCATTTATTGGCACTGACCTGCCATCATTCCACCTGTACCTTGTTTCCTGTTGCAATTGAAAATGTTTACTGGCCAAAAAGGTGTTTGAGAGCAAATCCCAGAAGCAGCTCACAGTAAGAATGTCCAGTGATCTCATCCAGCACCGCTATCCTGCTCCAATGTTGTCAGTTTCCAATCTGAAGAGGAGTCAGGTTAACCCGGCTCCGGCTTGACGTGATAATTATAAATCCAGAAGTGTCACAACAATACTGAAGCCACTGCATCGCTCGCCTCCGCTTGGACACTCTGTTCCCACACAGTTCACCATTAGACTCAATTCCCTGTACTTTGAGTCAAATAATTGTGCCCTCATTATACAGGACCAACAGTTTTTAAGGAGCAAACCTTGATGAAATCATTATTACCGTTTATAATTGGATGAGGAATGAATGGGCTTTGGAAATGTAGCAGCCGACTGAGCATCACTTGCTTCTTTCTTTCACCAGTGTCCCTGAGTTTCTTCCACCCACCCACCTTACCCTTCCTCAATCTCTCTCCCTCCCACCTCTTCCTCCTCCTCCTCCTCTGAGCATTAGATAAGTGCGCCGGTCTAATTGCTTTCTTCAGGGAGAGAATTAGCATGAGCTGTCCTGAGTGCTCTGGTCTAATGCATAAAGAACAGGCAGAAAGGGCCCAAAGTGGGGGCCAGAGAACTGCAGCCACTTCTTCCATTAGCCAATCAGTCACACTTTAAGATGTTGGGGGACTGGAAGAAATCCCTGTGTTAAGTGGTCATACTTTAATAGGTGGGCAACTTAAATCTTCCTATTGTCGGATTCACCACATGCAAAGCAGGAAAGGAAGCACCAAAACCAGCATCCTGGTCTACATTTAGGATGATGGGAGTCTTAAATCTGACAGATTTACTCGTCGCATTTCTGGGATGAGTTTGAGTGAATGCCTCGCTTGCTGTGTGACAAAAATGAAAATCAAGGCCACGTGGAGGCCTGAATGGGTGATTGATGGATGGATGGATGGATGGATTACGCCTGCATTTAGAATCCCATTGTGTAATTGTTGCTGTGAGTGGACTGGAAAAACATTTCTGCAGGATGACGTCTACAACCTGAAAGTGCATTGGACTTTTTACTTCTCCACCTGCTTTGTAATTGATGCTTGGGTGGAACAAAGCTGAACACAGGCTTACCGTAGTCCAACTACGTCTATTATACCCTTTGCTTGTTCTTTCTCGCCAGGCAAAGATTTGGCAATGTACCTTCAACATTCTTTTCTGGATGAGTTGAAAGTTGAGTGTTCAGATGAAACATGACCAACTGATCTCTTGTGTCACTTTTTGTGACTCAGCAATGACCAGTAAGATGATTGAGCCGATGTCAAATTACAAAAACCTGATCCAACAAATTAAGGTGAATGATAAAGAGGAATAGAATAATTTCAACAAAAAGCTGCTGTTTAAGTTCACATGTATGACAATTTTAACAGTCGTTAAACTCAGTGTGTGTGTGTTTTTTCTTTTTAACTCTACGAGAGGCAATCGGGCTCATAATTCCTTCATCGGTTCACTGGTTTTCTTTAAAGTTTAGGTCAAATTCTCATGCTGTCAAAGTCAAAGGAAGAACTTCGAACATAAACACATTATTTTACCTTCAAGAGCTGCAGACTCGCCCGTGTCAGCTGTGTTAAGTACCTTCATATTGTCATGAAATTCCCCGATTAGATTTTGTTTCCCAGACTGCTACTGTGACCGGTTTTACGTGATGCATGTGTATGTGTGTGTGAGTGTGTGAGTGTGTGTGTGTGTGTGTGTGTGTGTGTGTGTGTGTGTGTTGATGCATACACATGTACAGCCGACAGCAG
This sequence comes from Blennius ocellaris, assembly GCF_963422515.1. Taxonomy (NCBI): domain Eukaryota; kingdom Metazoa; phylum Chordata; class Actinopteri; order Blenniiformes; family Blenniidae; genus Blennius; species Blennius ocellaris. The sequence goes on along the minus strand of NC_137671.1, from coordinate 16,290,130 downwards.
TGGGGGGAGCAGCAGCAGCAAGGACCATGTTAGTCCAAGGAGTATAGAGCTGTTTGTTTTTAATAACATGCCAGAACACAGGGATGTACAAAGGGGGGAGGAGGGATGAAGGGTGGATAAATACAGAACATCCTCCCTCCATCGTGGTGCACCTGAAGCTTTGTGAGTGCACCCTCCAATATACTGACTCATGACACTGGCCATATTTGGACAGGAAGCAGCCAGAGAGGTTGGATTTTTCTTGATTTTTGCTTATACGTTCTGCAGAATATAATCATGAGTCACAGTTTGCCTTGTAGCCAGATTCATAATACATTAAAAGACAAAAAAATCAAGGTGTTCTTGAGTCTCAGAAAAAAAAAACTTTCTGTGTACTGATTGCCATGAAACTGAAGGCAAGGATAAAATTTGACTTCTAGAATCGTTACCCAATGACGCCATGGGCAGGTTGAGCCATTGTTTGCTAGGGTTCTGCTCAAAATTCATATACATGAAGACTGGAAGTGGGTGGAATTAAAATATATAGTGTTCCAAATGTGGCAAAATGACAAAAGACAAGTAATCTAGTAGAGTTGTGTTTAGAGGATGCCTTATAAACGTGAGGTGCCGCTGTGTAACTCTTGTACCATCAATATTTGTTTAGATGATTGGTGCATAATTTCATTCTGAGCTTTCCATCTGCTGCTCAATTGTGGGGTTTTTATTTTTGTATTAATGTCTTTCAAGTGTGTCCACAATAAAAGTGGAAACATACAATTATAGTGACTACACAAACCTCTTGATTCACACCCTCATCTTCACTTAAAGCAGAATAATGATAACGTGAAAGTTTGTTACAAAAATTCCACTTTATTTGTCCGTCTTTGCAACACTGTTACGTGTGTAATATTGGACTGCCGTTTTGTCATTTTGACAATGGCTTGTTTCCCTTGTTTGGCTTTTATTTCTTTTTCTCATAAGTCAGGCCCCGTCGACATGACAACATTTTCAAGTGAAAACATGGCGCATGCGCCATCGCAACATTTTAAAAAGTTGCATTTTTCCTCATTTCCACAGACATAGAATAGGAGCGTTTTCGAAAAGTTCCACCTTGAGTTGCATTTTTAGTGGGACCAAGTACTGTTGTCATGTAAACAGTCCCCCAAAACCCAATGACAGTTTTCTGTTTAAAATGTGTTAGTATAGGATTTTGCTACCCTCAGTATTTAATGATGACTTGTCAAGGTGGTCGGTCGCCATCCCTACCTCGCAAACTTTGAATCACAACCACAGGAGTTTTTCTTTTTTCACAAGACAAGTGGCCTGACAGAACAGTTCTGGTGGATTTACAAAGATCCACTTCACATGGATCCAGTAATTGCGGTTTAGGCATCTCATTTCCTGGTTGCATCTTTTTGGAACTGCACCAGATGAAACAAACTGGGACAAAACCCCAAAGGTTTGCCGAGGACTCTTTCGTGGTAGTATATCTCCAAACCACATGGTTGACTGGGAAGAAGTGCCATGAGAATAGACTATCTTGCTCTTATCATAACAGGCGCAAAGAATTAGAATTTGGAGAGTGCTTTCTAAAAAGACCTCGTGACCTCAGAATGTTTGGACAAAGCACTCATCTAATCAGCTGAAAAGGCTGTGCAGTCAACAACCATCAGCAGCAACATTTAATGTGTGTGAATCCTTTCTCAGGAAATGGGCTGATTCTCTGGTGATCCTTTGGGAATAATAAAACTTCAGACAAGGTGAGAACAAGCTTCTTTCCTAACTTCTTGTATAGAGTCTTGTATCCACTGCACAGTACGTTACAGTACAGTACGGTACCGTACCATACGGTATGGGCTTTCATGTTTTTTAACTGCCAAAAGTTGTGGATGGTCCCTAAAGTACTGTACCCAACCGTTATTTGTGACCCCTTCATTGAGGTACCGAGAACATGGATATGGTTCCTGAAGATGAAGCTTCAACACAATCATCTGTTGATTGACAGTGATGATAGTCACTCTCGACAAGCCCACCATATTTAAATAGGGCATTGGCCATATAAAACCCTCCTGGTGTTGTTCACATCCACTGCTTTGCAGACACTGGTTATTTTGTTACAGTAACTGGATTTATTGAAATGTGAACTCTCCACTGCCGCCTGGTGTGCCGACGCGGTGCTGACACTGCTGTTTCCTGAATGAAAAAGTCTTTCAAACTGTATCACAGAGAACGGAGGTTCATGGTTTTGCTTGGATGCCTCAGCAGCGCGGCAACAAGGTGTTCCATGTTGGTCCTTTGTTCACTGTCTTGTAATGACGTTGCATACCTGTGTCACTATGTGCCTGTTCATCACCCCAACTACATTTAACCCGGAATCTCTGCGGTGGAACCACACAACAGATTTGGGTCTGGGTATGCTTTGCCATTCTGGGCAGTGGAAACAAGGATGAGGCTGACCAGTATCACTACTAATATTAATATTCCTTGTGTGAGTGAGACACCAACCATGATGATGCCATCATTTTCTCAGAATTGTGGCCATAAATAGGGTCTCATGTTAGTAGGTCTCCCTCCATTGAGGACAATTGTTGTCAGTGTAGTGTCCTCAGTGTATTGCACGTGAAAAACAAATACATCACAGGATTGTAATGCTAAATGCATATTGTGGAACATATGTTAAGTTCTGTCTAAAAGAAGTAAGGATGCTCAAGCCATTTAGGCGAAAGGGAGGCTTCCAGGTGCAGCTCCAAATCGTGGTGTTTTTTAATAGTATGCCTGTGAGTCACTGCTTGTGTCACCCACTGTGGAAAAAATCTCAACCCAAGAGAAAACATTTGTCTTAATGAAAAATAGTAACATGTGTTTCTTCAACAGAATTTAGTGCATTCTATTACAAAGATGATAATTGAATTAATGAATGTGATTGTTTGCTCTTATGGCCAGTTTTCCTTGAAACTACAAGAAACTGAAATGGAAAAAAAAAAGGATATGCAAGTGCCACCTGCAGAGCATTTTGTCTGCCCAAGCCTGACTCACCAATGTTCATCCTTTGGTGCAAATCAGCACGTACTGTCAAGTTTGGTAATCATGCAGGGCTGTGTGCAGTACATTCAAATCAGGTTACATAAATTTTGGCTGCTCAGGCCCTTGATTTTTTTTTCTTTTCTTTTTTTGCTGTCGTGAGAAACCGCCTGCAAACGGAATGACACATAAATGGCATGGATGAAAAAGCCTGAGCTGGTGAGAAATGCTCATCTTTTATGACTAGTGAGCTTGCAATATGCAGGTAAATGTTATATATGCAAGATTATTTGTGCACCTGAGGCTCTGTGCTGTTTGGTTGTTGTTGAGCTGAGCCCTCGGTCTAATTGAGCAGGCATCAGACTTTGATTAATATTGTTGATGAGTGCTGCCAGCAGGGGTGAAGACACAGAGAGGAAGAACTGTCAGACAAACACCGAGGTAACATCCTTCATCCCCCCCCCACCACCACCACCACTGCCACCACCGCCTCCTCTGGGCTCGCGCTCCCTCGTTGTACTCACAGGAAAGGACTCGATGCCCCACTGGCTCACTGTTGATTACACCATTGTCTGCTCAGACTGCTGCGTGTGTTCCAAGTCTGTCTCTGCTTAATGGAGGTTTTACCTCGAAAGATGCAGAATCGGGAAGGAGATCCTCAGTCTCCTCAGCTCAACTATTAAGTTGTCACTGGGACCTGAGCAACTTAGCTTGTGATGGCCTGTACCATCTACCATTGGGTCGAATCAGCTTAACCTGTCTGCTTGTTGCTCTCTGTCACTATCCCGTCCTGTCCTCTTCTCTCTTCCCATCCTCTTACTCCGGACAGAACTGCAGGCAGCCTACACCTCTGAGTCTGGTTCTGTAGGGTTCTCCACCTCTGAGTCTGCTTCTGAAAAAAGTCTCCACCTCTGAATCTGGTTCTGCAGAAATGTTCTAACTTTCCACTCAGTCTGGTTCTGTCGGTTTTAACAGGGAGAACAGTGAAATTACCTTGAAAAGGCAGTGAAGTGAGAAATAAAGTCACTATAGTCAACATGAATATTAATTGGTTGGACAAGCATACCAATACATTGGCATTACACAGTTGGGGCATTTTTGTCTGTTGTACATCTATGATGTCATTTTCCTCTTTGATATTTAACCAGTGGAGAAAGCAATCCTGATATCAGATGCATTTAAAACCCACATCAACCAACAAAACATCTTTCACTTCCACAACAATGCATGGAAGAGGATATCTTTGAGACTGTGGACGATCTGAAAACCACGACTCATGAACTGTATTGCATATTATGTATTGTGATTATGTATCTTAGTCATATGATGGACATATACACAGTTTTTTCCCCCCGACTGTCCACAGGAATCACCTCATAATGTGGACAAAGCAGGTATTGAAGGTGGATGGATGGGCCACTGAGGCTATGTGAATCCAGTTCAAGCAATTTGAGAGGATTGGAGCTTTTTCTTTTGGAACATTATCCAGCTCAAGGGACCCATTGTGTGAGAGGTATATTGTGGTTGCAAAGGGAATGACATCGTCAGAAATAGTCTTCTTGAGTTATTTGCTCATTGCACTATGGGCACTGCAGAGCTCCTCATAGTAGTATTGACATATCTTGCAGCTTTTGTGTGATTAAATGAACAGATGAAGAAAACCCCAATTTGCTGTGGTTTCTCCAAGAAAAACAAAAATCCCAAGGGATCAATTTATTTAAAGGACTGTAACCAAAGGATTCTGTGTGGACATTGCTTTCGTCCGTACAAAATAAATACACCAGGATAACAATAAATAATTAATGTAATGGCACTGCGGGGGCCTGTATTGTATGCACGCGCCAATTTATTATTCATGAAGTAATTTGTCTTTATGCTGCTATTAATTCACTGATCGCAAAGAGCCTGCATGAAGAAAGAGACGTACAAGTTCCTGAAATCAAGTTCTCTGTTTACCTGCTTAGGTTGATGTTTTCTCTGCCTCAATTGTAATTGAAGATTACCCAAGTGCTCTTGCAGTTGACACTTCATTTGTCGCCCTGATCTTTAGCATGAAATCATTAAAATGAGGTTGGTGTCTTTCAACTCTTGATGTGACCATTTTCATTCAAACACAAATTATTGGAAAAATGGAGTTTAGCTGGAAAAGCTGGTTGTCATAACTCCAATGTTGATGGTTCAATCTCAAAGTGTCACTGAGCAAGGCACTAAGGACCGGTTTAGACGACAGTGATTCAGAGACACATACCGCAGAGAACAATACGCTACAAACAATAAGGGTACATGGACAACCCAGTGGATGGACAACCAAATCGGATTGTTATTACAGAGATTCTCCACTATTAAACTACCAAGACCTAGGAGAATATGGACTGGGAGTCAGGACACGACAGAGGAAACATTGTTCTTATTGTCCATCTACTGAGCATGTGCAGAACTCGTCACTAAGGCCGCGGTGCACATGTGTAGTAGCAGTGTTTTCTTGTCAACATGGGGACGGAGCCCGTGGGTTTTCAAATAGTTGCGTTTACCTTCGTTGACATGTGTCAGGGTTTGTGAACTCAATTGCACGGCAGACAAGAAGCTCGGTTCAACAGTGTTTTATTCTCACAAAAAACACAGCCGAAGCAAAGTCAGGCAGTCCAGGGTCAAAACCAGAGCAGGCAATGGAGGAGGAAATCCAGGAGGCGAGGTCGGGCAGGCAGGAGGTCGAAAACACACAAAGGCAACACGAGGGAAAAAAGGCGGGTACAAATGGTGTAAGAACTCAGACGAACTGGCAACTGGAGCTGCAAGAGAGGGGAACTAAATACACACTAATGACAATGACAAACAGCTGTGATCAGGAGGAGGAAGCAGGAGTGCACAGGGGCGGAGCTAAGGGGAACACAGGAGGAGTGAAAGCAGGATCATGACAACATGACAACAGAGTCAGAGTGCTTTCATAAGGTTCCATCTTAGGTTGAATTTTCAGTGACACTAACCACCATTGCCATTGTGAATCCGGTTAAGTCACCCGGAAGTGATGAAAGTTTTGCATTTTCACATGAAAATGTTGTCACGCATACCAGCCTTCCATAGGTTCTTTAATATGTTCTGCATTGCGTGTCCACGGACTACCTTGGACCTTCACGCAGACCACGGATGCACACACGGTTCCATTTATACTGCATTTCAGGGTTCACGTCGGTACATATTCTATATCGTAACATAACGATAATATTTCCGTGACTTTGCCTAAACTGTGAATATCCTTTGACATTTTGCCCGTCAACATTCGCTTCAAACTGTATTTTCACTGGGATGTTTACATTCACCAGCGCACATTTAATTAAAGATGCCATTCAGACATTTTAAACACATCATCATACCTATATCAGCAGTTGTTATGGCTCCATTTCATGTTGGTCATTGCCACGCTCACAGTCGTGTTGCCATAATAACGTTATTAATTGTAATTCTTTTTAATGTGACACAGAAGGCCTCTCTTTAGAAAGTGATTCCACAGGGACTCCGGTAAGCTCTCAGTGAGTGCGTGTCATATTATATGCCTGTGTTCATAAAAGTGTGTGTGTGTGTGTGTGTGTGTGTGTGTGTGTGTGTGTGTGTGTGTGCATGTGTGGCAACGTGCATGTGAATTCACAGACTGCCGATACCTTCATCGGCAGCATGAGTGTGCACACTCTTTACTGGCCTTATCATATAATTAAGTGGCCTTTAATAGACTGTTCTTAAATGCAGTGATGTCTCCACAAACAGGAGAAGTGAGGCTTTACAGTGTATAATCAGTTAAATTGTCGGTGGATATCAACATTATCTGCTCTCCTTCATAATATGATTTCTTTATTATGTTTCAAATTTCATTAAAAGGCAATATCTGAGCCGGAGTAATTAAGCAAATATTGGCCTGCGGATCCAGGAACAGCAGCGTTTATGAGACACCCAATAAAAACATTAATAAAGCAAGGATTCATGTTGAAAGAAGGTAAACATCAAGCCATGTCATTCCATACTTCATTGGCATATGAGCAAGTACAGGGGGGGTGGGTAAGAAATGAGAGATTATGTTTGACAGACAGATAAAAGGAGGAGAGAGCAGTCATGATGAGAACGGCTGAAGAGGAAAGAAAGGTCACGTATAGATGAGAGAAAAAGAGAAAGGGTCAGGAAAAGAAAAAGGGGGCAATAATGACTCGATGATGATAGACTATGGAGGTTGACAGTGATTGCCCTAAAGAAGGGATGGATCCCAGGCTGCAGCGAAGAAGAAAAGAATTAGCAAAAGAAGAAAGGAGGAGTTTGAGGTGCAGGAGCGAGGAGTAAAAAAAAGCCAGTAGCATGTGAGATGAGGAGGATTAAGGGACTGTGCACATCAAGGAGGAGAAAAAAGATGCGTGGGGGAAGAAGAATGAGCGATTGAAGATGGGAGGAAGTGAAAATGGAGGAGGAGACAACGGTGGCGTCGAGAAAAGGCCTGCCAAACCCAGATAGCGCGTACATGGACAGAAGACGCCAGAGTCTTGAAGACTTTGGGAAATCTCAGGTTTAATTCTCCCTATAGGTGCCTCTTAGATCGCCCACCCGGAGGGACCAATCGCTCCGACATTAAGCGAGAAGGTTCACACAGGTCCGAACCGGCAGATCACGCTCGACTGGCTCCCGCTCTGACAGAACGACTCGCAAGGATGGCAGCGACGTTCAAACCAATTAGAGGAGCTCTGAGCCGTTTTTTTTTAGCCGGAGACGAAGCCGAGCTCTGCCTCTCGCTGGCAGATTGGGTGATGGATCGCAGACACACGTACAATCACGCGAGCACACGCCTCACACCCAACAGGAAGTGAGAAAGACAGTGCGTCTCCATCTGGACTGTCCACGCTCGCGCTTCATCTTTTTTGCGCTCACAGGGATGCTTTCAAGTCTTCCTTCAGATTTGGCTGGAGCTCGAGCCTGCTCCCTGTTTAATAAAACCAGAGCTGCACAGAGAAGCGGATGAATGGTTGGCTGGTTGGATGGATTGTTGGATAGGGGAGTTAAAGGGTGGGCGGTTGTGCGAGACATCGTCAGGCTTTAATATTTCCTCTCCTCATATCTTTGCTTGTTTTAATATGAATAGCTACTTGTGGAACGGAATAAAATCAGAGCTACACGCCGAGCGCTACCCGGCATTATTGGCTGCGGTGTTGAGTGGCAGCCTCCATATGTGCCAAAGCAGCTCTGCTACGAATATATTAATATACCCCTGCGAGAGGTGGCAAATAAAAACAACATCATATCATAACCTGGTTCTCTGGGAAATTACCCTCCGTACCAGCACTTTCTCTCCAACTTTTAGCATTGTGCACAATCACAATACGGTCTGTCTCCATCCTCCTGTTTGTTTCTTGCCCTCTACAAGGAAAGATTTGATCAAGAAACAACCCTATCCCACAGTGATGTTTGAGCTTCATAAGCCCATCTCCTTCCTTTCTGCTCATATTTGCTCACCTCTTTCTTCTGCACCCTGACAGATGTCAGTCAGCTACTGCTTGTCCTCCTGTCAAAGCTTCACCCGACTACTTTTTCATTTAATGTAGCTTTGTTTCTGCAGCAGCTTTACTCATTGTGGGTAACAAATGAGCACAAAGCTTGTTCACACAACCCCTATAAATGATAACATGTTGGGAACGATGTCTAATTACACAGAAACCACAGAAACAATGAAAATCAAAGCTGCAAGCAGCCTTGATCAGGACCTCGCTCTCATTTAAATGTTGATAAAATATAAATGTTGAAGGTTTCAACAAAATAATACTAAGCTGGGGGCAGGGGTTATATTTTGAAAGCCAACTGGGGGGGGTCAAGCCAACTGAACTCTAACCTCGTCAATCCCCAAATATATATTTTTTATGTTTTTGGTGTAATTTTTAAGAAACAAGAACTTTTATTTTGAGGGAGTTTGGCGCTTTTATTGGAATGCAAGGTCACCTCTCACCTAGCTAAGAATCTAACATTCATTTTAAAATCTTTTTTTTCCATTTCATTAAACAAAGACTTCTATTTTGAAAAGAAATGTGGCTTTTATTTTGAAAGCCATCTCATCCCTGGCCTAGATAAACACTTGATATCCATTTTGAAGTCCACATTGTCATTTTGATGAACAAGGACTTTTTATTTGAAGGATTGTGGGGCTTTTATTTGGAAAGTTAGGACATGCAGGTTAAGTGGTCACAGTTTGATTTACATGTTGACATGGTATTGTGTAACCCTTGTAGGCTGTTTTTTCCGGAACAATTATGTAAATGTACACATTAAGGTAGTGCAACTACCTAAATATTTATATTGTCATATAAATATGAAATTTTGCATGGAGTATCCTGACACATAGGGGAAACTAGCAAAATAAGATATTGAGCTATGCCGCCTTTCTATTTTCAAATATCACCCTGAACATACACAAAAAGACCAAAACAAATATCTCTCATCAAGTTCTCATCAAAAATGAGAATTTTATTGAACATGCCATTGTCCCATATATATAAAAAACCCAAACATCCCAAGATCATGAGCTTCAATTTAAGCTCAAGATGAGCTTTCTATCTTGAAGATTACACTTGCTGTGGACAAATCTCTACACTGTACCACAAATCGGTCAAAACTACATTTTCAATCAAACCATGACACCTAAGTCTCTCGGGTTGTCATGGAGAGGAAGAGCCCAACTGGGTTCTATCTGCTGACTCGTGCCATAGTCACATGGTCCTCAAAGAATGCAACATTGACTTAACATGTATTTATTTTTTTATTTATTTGTTATAATCTGGGATTATGAACGATTCAACACTGATGGACACAGCTGCGGTAAGTGATGTCATCTCGACTTGGCAAGAGGATGGATTATAGCTCCATATTTTGGAAACAAATCCTCAGAATCCACAGTTTTCTGGCACATTTTTTCATAAAATCCTCATTTCTTTAGAGGAAAATCTGTTCGGTCTGTGTGGGTTTGGACGCAGTCAGACGTAAACTTTAGAAACTAGGAGGCGCTGTTTGATGCAGATGCACGATTTTGCTCCATCTGACTCAATGATAAATGTTGCTTGAAATCGTGGGATGATAAAAGATGATAGCATTGTTCTCTCTCATCAAAAAGGTCATGTTTTATGGAATTTTCATGATGTGTTGCATCATGCTGTTCAGCAGGTTATTGTAACGCTTCTGATCTGCTCGCTTTGTCGATCAGAGTCATGGTTTAGTCACAGTCGTCACTTGTTTAAGGTGTCCTATCAAGGCTGTTTCTGGGGAGGGAGCTTGTTTTTCCCATTTATTTGAATGAGAGGAGGGATTTGGCATTCAGAGTTTTGAAGGATAATAAAATCAAAACCACTCTAAAAGTTGTACTGGAGTTTTGAGCAGAAGTGTCTCCTCTGTCATTTAATCGTGTTTAGAAGCGATACGATGTTCTCCTTCAGAGGAGATAGCATTTGCACCAGGGCCTTTTTTGGGTGAAAATTGTTTTTTGAAAGTTGCGGAATTCCTATTGGATTTTGGTCATGGGTATCAATGCTGGATTTTTAGGTCTTGATGAGACGAACAAAGGCGTTTTGGTTTGATCTCTCTAAGGGGTTAATTTTTAAATTTTTCGTAAGCCTTGATGCATGCGCCATTTGGTGAGCTTTTGAGCTTGTTGAAGGAGTCAAATTTGGGTCCAATAACGTGTGAGTATCATAATAATAATAATAATAATAATAATAATAATGCTTATTATGATTATTATTATTATTATTAGAATATAAAGAAAACATTACAATTACAATAGGCTCCAGGAACAATAATACTGAATAATGTAGTCAGAATATTGAGCCACTACTGGGTATTATGATATCATGGTTAACACATTAGAATCAAAGCAGGAACAGGATTCAATGCCAAGCTTGGGCCATTCGTTTTGTTTGCTTGTTTAACCCATGTGTGAAATTGTCACTGTGACATACTGGTGGAAAGAAAAACGGATTGGAGAAGACTCATACTTCCATCTGCAGCCTTTCAGGTGCAGAAATTCTTCATAAGGGGGCTTAGCTTACTTTCATAGAGCACAAGGATGGATGGATGGAAAATGGATTTCACTTATATAGCGCCTTTCAACTGAGTAAGCTTTACATCTAATCCCATTCATCCATTCACACACCGACGGAGGCACTGTCACTCCAGTGGGAGCAGTTTGGGGTTTCAGTGTCTTGCACAATGACACTTCAGCATGTGGACAGGTGGAGCTGGGAATAGAACCTGAAAGCTTCATATTGGGAGATGGGGCTCTATCAACCTTGCCATTCTACCCATGGATGGATCTTATCCATATGAAAACACAAAGTAAACAACTACCATGAAGTACCAGGATGCACAGCAGTGAGCAGTTGTTAATGTGAACTGATGTTGATCTCAAGTTTTATCAGTGAACCAAAAGTCAGAGGGATACAAACCTATGCTAATGCTACTTGCAGTAGGTAATCAATTCTATTGCTTTGATGAAGATGGGCTTGGCTTTACGATTTCACTGGCATCATAATGCTCACACTTTGCTTATTGAACAGAATGAGAAGAGCCATTAACTTTGTTACATTTTCACTTCTAACAAATGAAACAAGTTTGTTGAATCTGTGTTGGTAATCTCATTGTCACTTATTTTTAACAACGCTTTAAACGTAGTTGCATGATAATGACTGGACCCCAACATGATGAGCTCCAAGCTTTTTTTGGGTATCCATTTGGTCATGATTTTGCAAAATTCATGCACAAATGATAATCATTGTTGTATATATGAAATTGTGGAAAATGAATATCAACTACATCGACTGAAATATGCTGTAAAGTGCAGCAGCTGCCGATGTTGGTGTGACTGAAACATTAATATTGACTTGTTTTTTTTTTTTGTTTTTCTTTTTTTAACCTCAAAAGACACCAAGTATCTACAAAGTGTTCCCTGCAAGGGTTTGTCATTGGATGAGCAGAAAAATGAAGTAAGAAGCAGAGGAGCTGGATTGTTTTTGTTTGTCACAGGATGATTTAATAATGCGAAGAAAGGAACCGTGAACCTGGGGGCCATGCATTTTACATCTCTTCAGGCTTTAATTAAAGCCCTGACTTCAGTAGGACACAAAAAGAGTGCATATCTGCACACCCCCGCCAAGAAAAAAAAAAAAAAAATGCACCCAAACACACACATACACCTTTGACAGCATAATAATTGTGCCTACATCTCTTGAATCTGGGTCACAGGAACACAGAGAGAACGCATCCTTTGATGTGTCATTAGGCTTCTCGATTTCCTCAAATGCAGCACTGTTCAGGAAGGAAATCTTAGGTTGTCCAAATGGTACCGGAAGAATAATTTGGCGGCAATGAATGGTTATTATCAGTTTTTACACAATTCTGTGTAGGATACAATGCTCATGTTTCATCTCCCCAAACGCATTAACTGCTCCATTCTTAATAACCTATATTCATTTGAAAAAGAAAAAACATGAGAGATTCTCTTTCATTCCCACCATCTTTCCTCTCATCCGTCGTAATGGGCAGCATTTTTAACCTGCAGGTACTGATTATACTAACACACACTCTCCTACACGCACACACACACACACACACATACACACTACACACATGCACAATGGCAGATTCCTTTAATCTCAGCGCTATTCTTCCTCCTGTAATCAAACATCTTCATTCATAATTGAAGTGGTGATGGCAGAAAAAGATGAGGAAATTGAGACAAAGTCCAAATGGCATAGTGGTGATTATGAGCCTGAGAGACGAGAGACGAGTGTTTATCTGTGGTCACTGTGAAGACAGACAAATCAAAGACTTTTGGGTAGAAATATTAGAAAAGAAGCACGTCATAATGTGATATGAAAAAAAACTGAGGCGTCTTCCACCAGAGAGCGTAGCGCCTTACTGCAAAATCCAGTCAGTCTCAGCAGGAGAAAGTTTCCATCGGTGGTAGTTCATCTACACCCACATTAACACTCTGTCGCTCACAGTGTGCGACACCGATACCACCTGATACCAAGTACATCCAGAAGGTGGTATCACTGAGAGCTGATAACTGATACGACAACCGATAGAAATGTGCGTTATGTTTCTAGTTGTGCTAAGTATCTACAGAGATATAAGGGAAGTCTGTGTGTTTTGAGTTGTTGAGTCGTGGCTTTGTTTATCGGTACAGACAAGTAAACAGCACTGCTACCATTTGTACAGCAGCAATACACATTTCTTTGACACACCCCACATGGAAAGAACCTATATAAACATATGTTTTAATATAGGTTTTGAATATATGTGACATGTATAAAATTGGCCATTTTCCTATATTTATGTACATATATGTACATATATGTACATATATGCGCATATATGCACATATACACACATATATGTACATATATGTGCATATATGTACATACGTGCACATGTATGTACATACATGTTCATATATGTATGTGCACATATGTGCATATATGTACATATATGTACATATATGTACACACAATATAGGAAAATGGCCAATTTTATATATGTCACATATATTCAAAACCTATATCAAAACCTATATTAAAACCTATATGTTTATATAGGTTCTTTCCATGTGGGATTATTAGCTTAGTAGGTTAGCATCAACACGGTTCACATTTCACTCGAAAACTCCGGTAAAACTTAGTTTAACGACTCCTTACTCACACAATATTATCCTTAACATGTTACAACCCAGATAATATGCTTTACATTTGTGAATCTTAAGTATTTACCAACCTGTGATAAAGAAAAGCGAGAGCACATGCGTTGAAGCTGTTTACTTCCTGACATGCGCCGTCTAATGGACAGTATAGGAATTACACAACTCAAAAGAGCTTTTATTTGAACCAAATGATTCTAAACAAATAAAATAAAAATATGTTTTATGGGTGGGGTGTCTATTTCCATCCTTTCTATAACATAACTATATTAAAGCCTCTACACATTTGGTGGGTATAACGGTGAATGTGTATGAGCTGTGATGTGAATCTGGAAGTGACTGAAATTGTAAAAAAAAAGGCTCGATTGACAAAATAAAGAAAACGACAAACCATTTTCTATATATGCGCATATATGCAGCATATATATTGTCATATATGTGCATATATGCTGCATATAGGTTTCATATATGTGCATATATCCTCATATAGGTTCTTTCCATGTGGGACGGACGAAGGCTAAGTCCGATCAACAAGTGAAAATAAAGCTCCTAAACTGCAAAACCCCTGAATAAATCCTGTCTCACGATTGATCTTTTAACATGAAAAATCCATCCTCAGAGAGACACATTCGGTATCGGAAGTATCCATACAGTATGTTTGCGTCGAAATAACTGACTTACTGGAAGTGTGAGATAGAAATATTTCATTGTGTGTTTCTGTTCATCTTTAGTAGCGGCTTTAGTATTTCTGCTGTTGATTTTGTTCAATTGTACACGACTCACCCGATGCTGACACACTACAGTGTGTAAAGACCTTTCTGGGTTTGTGTAATTTTGGGATGCCAGTCGAAACAGGTCAGGAAGGGATATTGAAAAATACCTACTCGCCTGTCGGAAAGAAAAGGGAAACAAACTAATGGCATAATGTAAATAATTGAACAATTTTTTTACATTTACACACCGACGACTCCGAGGCAAGTGCTCATGGTTCAGTGTCTTGAACACTTTGGCACCTGTACTTTCAGATGGAACTGAACTGGAATACTTTGGAGCTGTTGGGATCTCACAGGACCACAGAAAGTGTGTTCATTTCTGGGGAAAGACAATATTTATTTGTCATGATACGCAGTCATTACACATGAATTCTGAGCCAGGAATGTGACTGTCTTTCACACCGAGTGGGGGGGGGGCATTCGCAGGACCTTCCTCCCCCCCTTTCTGCTCACAAGACGCTTCCCCCCATGCATTTAGCCAGTCACTGATTGGTTGAAGCTCCCAGGTTTTGACACCTCCAAATCCACACGTGGAACAAAAGCCTGCGAAGCCAGGCTTCTCGCTCTCTTGCAACAAAGACCCCGAGGAGGTGAGTTGCTGGAGGAAGCTCATCCAGTGTTAGCATACAGCTAACACCAGAGGCCTGTAACCAGGGGCCTTCACTCCTCGAGTCCTCTGCTGACCCGACCACGAGGGTCAGACCTTCCCCTGATCCAGAGACCAGCACCCAGAGTCTGATCTCCAAGGAAAACCAACCAGTTCCTCCAGGACGGACCAGGGAAACGACGCCTCACAGAACTTCTTTGTGTTTTCCTCAACCAGCAGGAAAACTATCATAGACCTGAGCGACCAGCTCCTCAGTCTGGACAAAAGGAACAACCAGAAGCTGCAAAGAAGGACTCCTGAAACATCAACTTCATCTTCTTCTCCTCAGCCTGCAGAACCAGCAACCACAGTTAGCAGGAGGTGCTAACTACAGGAGAAGACACCAGCTTCCCTCCAGCAGGACAACAACTGAACTCCTTCAAGGAAGTGGGAACAACAACTGGGCTTTACCTGAGATTAGTTAAACCTGATGCTATGATAGAACTGTTTAACTTTATGAACATGTGTTGATTCTGTTACAGTGATTGAGTTCTTTTGATAATGATACTAGGAGCAGTTATCAACCTGTAAACCAACGTTAGCTCCGCCACAGACACAGGGTCTGCATGCTAATCTTTGCTTTACTAACTAGTTAACTCACAATCCTACACATATCACATCAAAGACAACATCACACCGGAACCGAACACCATCTGACGACTCCTGACGTTTTACAGAGCAAGTCTCATTCACATAAACTCATTCTAGAAATGGTCCTTTAGCGGAGACACACCGGAAGCAGATGCTATGGCTAGCTTCTATTGTTCTCCAGCACATGGTGGAGACCCAGGACCGACCTCCTGCTCTCTGATAACCTCCATTCGAATGTAGTTTCTTGTGATCCGCCATCTTGTTTTGTAGTTCCATCACACGTCACACACACACCTCTCTCTCTCTTTGTCTCTCCACACACACACACACACACACACACACACACACACACACACACACACACACACACACACACACACACACACACACCAAGCTGTATATAGGTAGTCACAATCTGTGTTTTATTTGTTTTCATTGTAAATAAAAATTATTTTTGGAATCATACTTGCTGTGTTATTAATGAGCACAACGGTGAATGAAATGTCGACCTCTTCTGTGTCAAGAACTCCGAAGTCCTTCAACCTTCACTGTTAATTCTGGTAATTATAATTCATTTAACTATTAATTCAAATTCCTGATTAACTGTTTAGTATATCTTATGTACGGTGGCCCTGAAGTGCAAACCACAACAACAAATCATTAAACACAACTGCAAATTGAAAAACACAACTGCAAATGAAAAAACACAACAACAAATTGAACAACAAAACGACATTAACTTTAATGGAAGAGCAGCAGACGATCTCTCTGATTGGACGACGGAGACGTTCAGCCTTTGAACCAGAAGTTATTCCGCCTGGAGCACGAATTTCAAAACATGTAAAAGTTTGTTGACTCCTCCACCAACTCTTTCCCGCAGCTTGGACAAAACATTGTTCCTCCTTTCCTTCCTGGTATTTTCTCCTCTTGAAACTAAACGCGCCACAAGCGAAATGACCTCCGGTTCATAAGTGGTTCTGTCCTGTCGTCCAATCAGAGCTATCTCTCACTGCCAACTGGTACCTACCTTTTCCCTTTAAGTGTTTTTGAATTTGCAGTTGTGTTTTTCAATTTGTTGTTGTATTTAATGATTTGGTGTTATGTTTTTAAATTTGCAGTTGTGTTTTTGAATTTGCAGTTGTGTTTTTGAATTTGTTGTTGTGTTTAATGATTTGTTGTTGTGATTTGAACTTCAGGGCCTGATATAACTGAATTGGCTATCATTTCCTGTTAAGACAGGTGGAGCTCCGAGGTATCTGATACAGATCAGATTACATTTCAATAACATTATTAATAACTATCTTTGATAATTATTAATCATTATTGATAGCCAACCAAAACATAAATAGTGATCCTTATGAGGTAAGAAATCCCTACAGAGCAGATGATCTTGAACAACACTCATGGCTATGGATCACACAAAACAGCAAAATTACAAATTATGAAAAAAGATGTGAAGACATTTTTTCTAAGCATGAACCTAAAGTGCAGGGATTATTTAGATTTTGCCATCAAATTAATATGAAATCAATGAAGTTGTAATCTATCGGTTTAGCGGCTTCAATATAATGATTTGAGTTGTATTAATATAAATAAATAAATACATCAACAGGGCAGATATAGAATACAATAGAATCAGTCATCTACTCATCCTGCGCACACACGCATGCATGCTTCTCATTCCACAATGGCGCCTTAAAAGACCCATATTATAGTAAATCAACTTTTCTGTGCTTTAAACGTCATAAAAGTGCTATTTGGGGTTCATATACATCCCCAAAGTGTTTGTTTCATTGATTCCCTCCAGCTTGAGTTGACAGCAATCTATCTCTGTTCTAACTGATGGAGGAGCTCAACACCTTGATTCAATTTGATGAGGCAGCACCACCTTGCTGAAGGCACAGAGCTGGAGAAGCCCCGCCTCCAGGAAGAATGACATGCCGAGAAACCAAAACAAGACACGCCCACAAATGTGCCAAGGAGCGATCTCAGTCTCTGCTCGCTTCACATTGAACGCTGCTGTTTTTGTTGCTGTCGATAACTGTTGTCACCATCATGTCCACTTGGAGAAATTGTGTTGTCGGGTGCAAGTATGTGTCCACACTATTTGTCTTGCTGAAAGAAGAAGCACAGTAGCGAATGTGGCTGGACTTTTTTTTCTTTTCCACAAAGAATGTGTTTGTTTGCGAGCGACACTTCACCAAAGAAGCTTCCAGAACTACGGTACTTTGAAACTGGACTTACTCAGAAGCTCATCTTGAAACCTGCTGCTATTCCCACAATAAAAGACACTCACGAGGTGCCGAGATCTTTAAGTACATTACTACAGCTACCAGCGTGGGCTGCTGGCTACGTCTCGATGCGGGCGGGGGAGGCAGAGGAGCTGAGAACCACCCGTTTCATGAGAGGTGACATCAGCTCAATCCAAGAAATAGCTATAATTTCACAAGTTCTGAGTGTTGTATACTGTATCACCCAAATTATTATCCCACATGGGCATAGGATGGACTGTGAAACATGAAATATAGCGAAATATGTGTCCTTTAACAAACCCCTGGATCTGCAGCCTCAGGACTGAGGTCAAAAGTGCCCGATTTTGACAAGTTATGTCATCATTATTGGCCTGTTTCCAGGTGTGCGGGGAGGAATTGTGCAGGGTTTTCCAGGTTTCTTCTCTCGCAAATCCTCGTCTCAGACACAGCAGGCGCACAGAACATTTTCAAACTCGCCGTCTGATATAAGGTGTTAGCTTTAGGGTTTCATCTAAATCTGCCTAAAGGGCAGGAATACGCTGGGAGTTTAGCTGCAAGTCAAACCTTGCAATCCTAGTATAGCCAGAGGAAACAACAGCCTCAGCTGTAATCAGGCGCTGGATCAATAAGCCCTCGCAATCTGAAACGTGCTTCTCCCTCCACCTCCTCCGCTAATGCCACAAGATTCATTTCACAAATGTAACTCTAAAGAGAGCAAAGGGTTGTGGAGAAATGGAGAGAAAAAAAAGCCTCCATCACTCTGAGGCTCTATCAAATCCATCTGCCGAGGTGTATTATTTGAGACATGCCCCCTATCCTCTCTTTTCAAGAGCGCCTCTTTGCATTTCTCTGGCATGACCAGGTCATCAAAGGATCAAAGTGCTGGCGGAGGCAGCAAACCAGCAACCAAACATCTTAACAGGTACAGAAAAATAGATTCAGCTTGTCTGGTGAGACTGGGAAGAGCCGCTTCAGAGGAGAATGACGAGACAAAAAATGTAGCATTAGTATTTGGATGATCAGCATTAGTATAGAAGCAGTTCATTAAGGAAAGTGATGGTTGTGTATATTTGCAGAGGACACGCTGAAAAGCCTAATGACAGTCTTGGTTATTGCCTTATTTATTATAATTATTCCATTTCCTGGTTATGTTGCTTGACATTTAAACTGCAATGATTGGCAGATATTTGTAAGCACTGTGTGTACAAAGTGTGAAGCTCCAAAGAAAAAGGCTCAGAAGAGACATTTAATACTGATCGGGTTCCTAACCCGGCATTCTGCCCCCAGCTGAACTCCTCGGTGGGGCTTTTAGTTTGTTTGTTCCCCCCGTGTCATGCGTCACCATCATTTGTCGACTGTCCATATATAAAGATATTTTAGGGCATCACAGTGACTCAATAGTTTCCAGTATTTCCTGTCGAGTTAACTTCTGAGTTTACACAATGTTTTCAAGTTAATGTTTTGTTTTGGGTGTCCGTTTACCAGACATGGGACCAAATCATACATGAAAGGTATCATGTACCAAGTCACTTTTTCTTGGCTGAGTCATATTAACATCTAAATGATTTGTTAAATTAAATAAAAATTAATTAATCAATACAATGAAATTTCAATAAAATAGAAAATATGTTAACAATACAAATTAAATAGAATGTTTATATTTAATTTTTAATCCTATCTAATTACTTTGAAAATGTTTAAAACCATATTTGTCTAATTCTGAGCAATTTTAGTAGTGGTTTTAGCTTTTAACTACGACATTTTTGAGCCAGTACTTCGTTTAATCCATCTAAAATAGTATTAAATCAATTTAAAAATCACATTTACTTAGTTTACTGGATTTGTAGGTATTTCATCGTTTACTTTACTTTTTTAGCACTTCGATTTCCACTGCAGGAGAAAATGAAAACGTAGCTTGGTCAGCAGTATTTCTCGATCAAAACTGACAGTTTAGGTATTATTGGTGAAAAAGGTTTGTGCAACTGCAACAGTGGAATCTACAGTTGTGTACAGTGGTTTTTGTGTGTATTAGCAATTTGAGGTCACACATTCAGAACAGAAAGGGCTGGATACTAATAGAATCTCAAATAAAAATATCAAATAAGTAAGAATAAAATAATAAATCAGTGATGCACAAGGGAATATTAATATAATACTTCCAAGGCAAATGGTAAATAGATATATCCACAGAGAAGGGCTTGACAGTAAAAAAAATATTAATAAAAGAATCGACCAGCTGATCCCTGTAAACCAGCTGGTGCTTCATTTACTGTCAAATCTAAAAAAAAATTATTTAAAAATGTTTTAAAAAGGAAGGAAAAAAAGCTGCATGTCGGACAGAGCATAGTAAACCTCAACCACACACCATGAAGAAAGAAACCAAAAGTGATGAAAAAGGTTTAGAGATAGTGAAATGAGTGAATGAAAACTGGTAGCTTCTCCAAATTGTAGACCTTTAACCATGCGACGCACATTTTATTCACAAAATGTAAGAATAGTCATACTTTTACCGGGAAATAAAGTTCATCTACAGATTCTTCTGGATGAAAATCCCTTGAATTATTTTCTCCTGCTCCAATTGAAAGTCCAGAAATAATGTTGCATTATTTTCTCTTAGTAATCCAAATTTAATTGTTCGAAAATTTTAAATGAATGATGTTACAGATTATTGAGTGCTGACTCAAATGAGCTCAGGTGTTATTAAACTAACAGTAGCAGAGAATTCAAGCAACATTTAATGTTGGATGTTGTTTATGGTTGTATTTTTAACAACATTAATAAACAAGAGTAATCAGAGATTTCTGACCTCCATCAAGGGTCGACGTGGATACAAAGAAGTGACACATATTCCACATCCATTTTTATTCAGTTATTTATGTGGGTGGAGAATTGTGACCATTTATTCCTCTTTCTGCATACACCTGACCAGGGCCGCCCCTGGCCAAGTGGGGGCCCTAAGCAGGATTTTATTTGGGGGCCCCCCTTCCAATAATATAATAATAATAATAATAATAATAATAATAATAATAATAATAATAATAATAATAATAAATTACAATTACTAACGAATCAAATGAACAGCCTCTATCAACAGTTGAACAAGAACTTTGTAGATAAACAGTGGGACAATAACTTTACAGATGCACACGTCTGAAAACACTTTGTGGCATAAACAGTTTATGCCACAAAGTCTTTTCTTTTTTATTTCAACAACATCCCACCTCCAAGTGAAGCACGAGCCTCTTCTTGTTTGGACTTTTTCTTTCTTTTGCTAGCTCCCGAATTGTATTGAAGTTTGGAAGCCATCTCTCTCTCTCTCTCTCTCTCTCTCTCTCTCTCTCTCTCTCTCTCTCTCTCTCTCTCTCTCTCTCTCTCTCCTGCCTCGGGCTGACTTGGTGGCGGTGTTCTACGTGCCTCTCGGCAAAATGCAGGCGCATCCTTTGCGCATTTGCAGAGAATGATGATACTTTATTGATCCCGAGGGAAATTGAATTCACTTGCGCAAAATGGGGCCCCCCCATGGATCGCGGGGCCCTACGCACAGCGCGTGTTCTGCGTGTAGGGAGGGGCGGGCCTGCACCTGACTAACACTCGTCATTTCACCCACACCTGCAGTTTCACTCCTGAGCGCAACAGGACAAAAACAAACTACCCTTCCCATAACCAAAACATGCTTTGACTCAATTTCCCACAATGCACTTGTCATTTAAAGTGACAAGCTCAGCATGTAACAATTTATAGCAAAATGAAAATTTGTAACATTCATTTTTGATCTGGATCAACACCGATATTTAATGGGGTCTTCCTTTGATCAAAAAGAACCTGTGTACCAATTTTCATGACGATCAGCTCATTAGTTCTTGACATATCTTGTTAACAAATGACAGAACGAATGAACATGTGTGATTTTATAACCTCCTTGGTTGAAGTAATCAACTCCGTGGAACAAAAGCCTCTCTACTTTGATTGGCTGAGGACTGCTGAGAAGCAATGACAGACAGGGAATTGATCCAATCCTGACACCATTCTCAGCCAATAATTAATAACATTTGATATTTGATATTTTTAATTAAGAGTGAAAACACAAAATCAACAACACTCAAGTCACAGGGCCTGAGTTCAACATTTTTCCATGTGAGGTTTAATGCTCTTCCTGCTCTGGCCTCTTCCTACAAAAATGTATAAAGCTGCTAACAGCAAGAAAGAAGGATAACATCATCATAATTAATTAATGCACTTATTTGTTCTCAGGACGTTTTGGACCCTATACACAAATCATTTTAATATAACTGATTGTCAGTCAGCGAAAAACAATACGTAGACCCTTACTTTTTCTTTTCTTGCAGGAGGCAGCAGAGCTTTGTGGGAGAGACCATGCAAGGTGTGCCTTTGTCAGCAGTCTACAGTTGAAACGGGAATGTTCTCATACTCATAAAATACAGTCAAAGTGAATTTCTGAAGACGAATGCTACTGAAAAAGAAAAAAAGAAAGAGCTGTAATGATGTAACTGGCATTTTCTGGGACTATTTCTGGGTGGATATGCCATCCTATGATGTTAACACATTTGTGGTCCAGCTGCGCAGAAGTGTGAAAGCAGAATTTGTTGCTATGAGTTAAAAACACATCAGAATAAGCTACAATTATATAGGTGATATCCGTACATCTATTTGTGCTCAAAAGATTCTTCATAGGTCTGTAATTATTTAAAGTTATCAGAGTCGGTAACATCTTTTTTTCTTTTTTGTCTAAACAGTCCAGAGCCGGTTGGAATAAGAATAGAATAGAATAGAATGTCTTTATTGTCACTGAAACACCGTACCACAAAATTGTAAGGTGAAGTTATCTTTAAAGTACTATTTTCTAAAAAAAATATAAAATATATAAAATATAAAAGAATGTGCTGATAAAAGCAAAACAAAATATAAATAAATAAATAGATAAAGTTCATGAAATGGGAAAACACCACCAGTCAAACATTGTTGAGTGCAGTAATTGCTCTTGTGTAGAAAGAGTGTCTTAGTCTGTTTGTTTTTGCTTGTAATGTCCTGTAGCGTCTGCCAGACGGTAACTGTGTGAAAAGTGCAAATCCGGGATGGGTTGGATCCTTGAGGATCTGCTTGGCTTTCCTGAGGCAGTGGGAACTGTAGAGATCTTCCATGGATGGAAGGGGGCAGCTGGTGATCTTCTGGGCTGTCGTGGTGACTCTCTGAAGCTGCTTCCTGTTTGCTGCTGTGCAGCTGGGAAACCACACACCTACACAGGATGTAAGAATGCTCTGAATGGAGCATTTGTAAAAGGACACTAACAGTTCCTGTCTGAGGTCGTTGTTTTTTAGTATCCTCAGAAAGTAAAGTCTCTGCTGTGCCTTCTTGATGATGGCTGTAGTGTTGACACTCCGGGTCAGGTCATCCTCAATGTGCACGCCCAGGAATCGGCAGCTGGAGACCCTCTCCACACGGTCCCCGCCAATGAACCGAGGTGGAGTATCTATCTTTGTTCTCCTAAAGTCAACTATGATCTCTTTTGTTTTGTTGATGTTCAGGAGCAGGTTGTTCTCTGTGCACCACTCAGACAGCCGCTCCACCTCGTCCCGCTATGTGGACTCGTCCCCTCCGGAGATGAGCCCCACCACGGTGGTGTCATCAGCAAACTTTATGATGCTTTTGCTGGGGTGTGTGGAGGTGCAGTCGTGTGTAGAGGTTGTAGAGAAGGGGGCTCAGAACTCAGCCCTGGGGGGAACCGGTACAGAGACTGATGACTGAGGAGACATGGGGGCCCACTCTCACCCTCTGAGGACGGTCTGTCAAAAAGTCTTTGATCCATCTGCAGACAGAGTCAGATATGCCCAGATCGTGTAGTTTTGACACCAGTTTGTTTGGTTGGATTGTATTAAAAGCAGAGCTGAAGTCCACAAAGAGCAGGCGTGCGTAGTTCCCTGATGCTCCAGGTGGGACAGAGCAGTGTGGAGGACTGTTGTTATGCGACCTGTTAGCCCTGTATGTAAAACTGGATTGTAGGATGGAGGTGATGTGTGCCCGGACAAGTTTCTCAAAACATTTGGTGATGATAGGTGTTAGTGCCACCGGGCGGTAGTCATTTAGAATGCTGATGGTGTTTTTCTTGTGGAGGGGGACAATAATGGAGGCCTTGACGCAGGGAGGGAAGGTGGCCTGATTCAAGGACTGACTGAAGATTTTGGTGAAGACCCCCGACAACTGAGCTGCGCAGTCCCTCAGCACCTGTCCAGAGACGCCGTCTGGGCCTGCAGCTTTTCTTGGGTTCACCGTGCCGAGTGTCCCCCTCACCTGGTGATCCTCCACCCTGAAGGGACTGCTGCTGTGTGCTGGTGGATTTAAGGAGGATATCTTTTGTGGCACCTCAAAACGAGCAAAGAAGTTATACAGATCCTCTGCTAGTGAGGCGCCACCATCATCCGCAGACAGGCTGCTGGGTTTGTAGTTTGTGATGTGTTGGACCCCCCGCCACACCAGCCTGGAGTTGTTGTTTTTGAAGCAGTCCTACATCCTCCTTTTATAGGCAGCCTTTGCCACTCTGATTCCCCTCCTCACGCTGGATCT
Source organism: Blennius ocellaris (assembly GCF_963422515.1). Classification (NCBI taxonomy): domain Eukaryota; kingdom Metazoa; phylum Chordata; class Actinopteri; order Blenniiformes; family Blenniidae; genus Blennius; species Blennius ocellaris. The sequence goes on along the minus strand of NC_137671.1, from coordinate 16,265,584 downwards.
TGCAGTGTTGTAGAGCTCCTAGTCCCCAGACCTGAAGGTGGTGTTTCCCTCCCTGAGCAGGCGTTGTACCTCTTTAGTCATCCATGGCTTCTTGTTTGGATAAACTTTGATGTGCCTGTCCACGGTGGTGATGCCTGTACAGAACTTGATGTAGTCCAGTACTGCTGAGCATACCTCAGCAGTACTGGACTATGCTCCAGGTCCTGATGTTCAAACACCTCCCAGTTTGTTGTCTCAAAGCAGTCTTGCAGCTGCTGAGACGCACCTTCAGGCCAGGTCTTAATGGTTCTGGATGTGGTGGGAGCGCTTCTCCTGAGGGGGACCTATGCCGGTATTAAGAGCAAGGACAAGTGGTCTGACTGGCCCAGATGTGGTAGTGTCCGAGTCCTGAAGTCCTGTTTGATGTTGGAATAGAACCTGTCCAGTGTGTTCTTTCCCCTTGTAGCACATTTGACATGTTGGTGTAATTTGGTTTTTTGGTGTTTTTAAATCAATGTGGTTGAAATTCCCTGCTACAATGTGAATGGCTCCAGCATGCATGTTCTTTTGAATGCTAACGGTGTCATGTAACAGTCCGAGAGCTTGTTTAGCATTAGCATCTGGGGGGACGTAAACAGCAGTGATGAAGACAGCAGTGAACTCTCGAAGCAGGTAAAAGGGCCTGCATTTTACAGTCACGTACTTCGAGTCAGTGCACCAGCTGTTGTTTATATAGACGTACAGTCCTCCCCCTCTGCTCTTACCGGAGTTTGTAGTTCTGTCCCAATGGTGTAGCGTGCAGCCCGCTAGCTCCACAGCTGCATCTGTAATCGATGAGTGGAGCCAGGTTTCCGTGAAGATCAGCGCGCAGCAGTTCTCCACTATGTTGTTGGTGGAAACCTGCAGCCTCAGTTCGTCCATCTTGTTTTCGAGGGATCTTGAATTGGTAAGGAAAACGCTTGGAAGTGGTGGTTTGTGTGGGTTCCTGCGTAGCCTCGCTAGCGCTCCAGCTTTGCATCCCCGCTTCTGCATCCCCGCTTATAAGCAGACAACCTTAACATTGCAAGAAAATTCTAAGAAGTACATCCAAAGCATTCAAGTAGCTATAGTTATCTAATGCTCAATTTCTCAAAAATGAGGAAATAAAACCGTATTCTACAATCCAGGACTGTGGATGTTGAAAGACTTAAAGAACTATTATGTGAATTTGAGCTCATGTTTCTGTTGCACATTGGATCTTGATCTGTTGAGCATCGGTCCGTCTCTCGACTGGCTTTTCTTCGTTGCTGGTGGTCATAGTGGTCCAGATTGGCTCTGGTAGATAGAACATGGACCTTGTTTACATGACGACATTTCAAGTAAAAAAGCATAATTTTTCCTTTTCGTCCAGAATAGTTTTGAAAAATACGTCGTTTTCAAATACTTAGTTGAGATGGGAATTGATGAGATTTTTCTGATTCCACTTTTGGTGCAGTTCTTTATTAATTCTCTTATCGCTTCCCATTTGTAAATAAAACCAGTAGCATGACCAGTAGAGGACGTGTTACGTTGCTACTGATGCTGTGTTGAGATTCTCTCCAGAGTGGATCAAAAATGCCACATTCTAAACGTTATCGCTGCTGTGTGCAAATGTTTCTGCATATTGGTTGTATTTCCACCCTTTAATGAAATAAAGGGAACAAAACACAATGAAGGTTTTGTATTTTCACTTGAAATCATCTTGTAAACAGGGCCACAGACTAGACCAGCCATGAACTCCAGCCATTATTGTGCTAGCTTTTCCTCTGGCTGTTTCTTTGAGTGATTGATTTCACCGTCGTGTAGTGGAAGCTGGTAAATACAAGACTGCATTACATGAGAAGTTGGAAAACTTCAATAGTGCAGAATATCACAAGAAGAGACTTGCTTTGTCATATTATTTGAAGTATGACTCTGAAAATGGGTCTGTATCCCAGGGTTTGTGGTGCAAGTTGCAACGACGCCTATTCAAAAATCAGAGCAGGGAAATAACCAGATTACGTGTGTGTGTGTGTGTGTGTGTACGCGCGCACGTGCAGCCAGGAGCACTGAGTAAAGCCACCCTGTGGAGGCGGGGCTTAGTGGCCATCTCACCAGTTACTGATTAATACCAGAGTGACTGACGTGAAATTAAACAAATTAACCTCATGTCCAAGACTTGGGGCGCTTTTTAAATCGCCCTTGGCCAGAACAGTTTGGCTTAAAGTCGTTCTGCTTTCTTCTCACACGTTTGTGTCAACACAGATGTTGAGATGAAGACAGCAAGCAGTGAGTCTCTGATTATTAAATCTGTCACTTCTCTTCTAATATATCGGTTTGAAAAAAGACATTTGTCTGAAAAAGCTGCAGGTCAGCTTCAACTTTCTTCACCATAGTTATTTTTAAATCTACACAAAAAGAAATGTTTAGAATTTTGCTAATTTACATGGTTTGTTAATCTTTTGAAATGTTCAGATATGCTCATATTTATTAATGACTGAAAATTGAATAGCTTTAAAAAAAAAGCCATTTGTTTTGCAATTCCTTTTTTGGGGTTTCTTTCAAATCATTCTGAAATACTTTGAAATATGGATTGATGTGTTTTTTGAAAATATACATGGTATACCTTTCATTTTCTCACAACTCATTTCAAGAAAACCAGCCCCAAAACACATTCATATTCTAAAAGGGACTAATGAAGCACCTGCTTGTATTTGTTTAAAATATATTAACAAAAAAGTCTTAAGTGCTCTCTGTTAACGAGCTGTTTCAAAGAACTATAATGTTTCATCACTGGGGGCCTCTCTCTGCAAAAAAGGCAAAATTGTTGTAATGTCATTTATAAACGCACTGTATTTAATACCACTGCATCGTACCTATAAAGACTGTGATTAAGCATAAACCTTAACATGTCGATATTTAATCCAGTGACTCAGGTGCCAAAATGTCCACTCCAAATATTGAAATATTTATTTTAAAATCATTTTTCACTGTCCTTCCATCATTCTCACTCAGTGCCTCCAACTTGTCTCCCTCCTTTCTTTACTTCCCCGCCCCGAGCCTTTGTATTTCCAAGTCTGCGTCTTTCTTTATCTTCCACTCTTTTTAAGAAAAGGGGCCGAGCCCCTCTGCTTTTGTTAATGTGACAAATCTACTCTAATGACTCTGCAGTGGCTCGAGGCGTCTGACGTCGGAAGAAAACTAACCCTCTTTTCTTCACACCCTTCAGTCACTCCCGCACATTATTCCGCCCTCTTCTCTCATCTTTTCTTTTCGGGTCTATCAGAGGGAATTTTTTGACAAAGTCGTCCTCTGAAAGACAAAATGAAAAGATTGCCTCGGTCTCATTCATTTCCTCCCTGCCAGCACCTCCCCTTGCCGCCGCCACGACTACAATGAGAGACTTTGTGCATCATAGGCTGCTGTCATGTTGATGCTTCTGTCATAAAACAAGCTCAAACTATTGTGGCATTCATGTCTGACAGGGAAAACTCTTTGAGAAACTCATCCTGCTCCAGAACTTGCAGTCACTCTCCCTTTATAGGTGCACGTTCTGCACGCCGTTGCCGCAGCCGGGAGGCTATATCTAGTTTAGCCTGACACTGAGGGCTTGAGCAGGTGGCCTCACTCTCACTCTCACTCAGCTCACTCCCACCACCTTTTCCATTTTGACACGGCAAGAGATGCATCACTGCCATAGCAACAATAGACGTCCTCAGCCCACAGGAAGACAAGATGGGAAGATCTTGGCTGCGATCTAAGTTAGTCAACATCTTAGAGAGAGAGAGCCGCACGAGTGCATTTGGGGCTCTATCTATCAGTCAGAGCAAGGATGTGGCCACATAATGAAATGTTTTAACCTCAGAGCCAGAGAGAAGGAAAAATGAAAAGAGGGGGGTTGAGAGAGGATCGCTTTCCTCCGTTCTTTCTCTCTCCCTGTCAGAGGTGGCGGTGCATCGCGTTTGATGCCTGCGATAAGAATCCGTGTGGCTAATGAGGAGAGCGCAAAGGCACACTCATTAAACTGTGTGTGTATGTGAGAGTGAGAGAGAGAGAGAGAGAGAGAGAGAGAGAGAGAGAGAGAGAGAGAGAGAGAGAGAGAGAGAGAGAGAGAGGGAAAACTGAGCAAGTAAAAGGGAAGAAACTCATTAGGATTCTTCCTCTCAAAGGCCAAGTTAGTGAGGAGAATGTAGCAGTGGCCTGTTGCGCCCTTTGTTAGCACCAAAGTTTGCTCAAATGTTTGCATTCCGTCTTCCAATTGTCTTTTACTTTTGTTGGTAGCTTGCGTCTTGACAGATAATTCATTTTTAACCTCCAAATAAAGACTATTACAAATATTTTCAGCTCTGACTGAAATGTCCCACTGTAATTAGCGTCATTTGCAGTCAGTGGTTCAGGATTCTCTTCCAGCGCTAAAGACTTTTTCTTGTACACGACAAGGCAAATCATCAGCGTATATATGTTTGTCTGTATGTCAAACGTACAGCATGGAATTTGTCAAAGTTTTCTCCACAGATAGATATTAGGGCTTGGAAGATTCCATTTTTCTTGTGAGTCCAGATGAACTTTTGGTGGATGTCAGAAATCTCTGATTGCTCTTGTTTCTATTTCAATTGCTCTTGCTTTTGTGTGAAAGTGGGCATGTTCGCCTGTGTTTGGCTTCACGGTGACGTTTTCGTCAACCATACAGATGATTCACAGCTGCTATTGGAGGATAGCTTGTGTGGCTCCATGAGAAAATGATGACACTCTTGCTCTATGGGACGTTAATAACAATAATAATGCATTGATTTTATATAGCACTTTTCTAGGCACTCAAAGATGCTTTACATTGCATTGGATTATTCATTTATTCCATACTGGATGGTGGCTGCATTCACACAGGCAGTTCAGGGTTCAGTGTCTTGCCCAAGGACACTTCGACGACCACTGTACCAACCGAGCCATACCGCTCTATACTGACTATGGATGAAGGCAGGGTACACCCTGGACATTTTGCCTGTCTGTTATAAGACACAGAGTCACATTGACACATTGGGCAGTGGCAGGAATCTGCAACATCCTCAGAAAACCATCACAGACCCAGGAAGAACATGTAAAGTCCCCAGTCTGCTTGTCGCTCCAATTGTATCCTGACCTGTAACATGAGGACCTAACCTTTGGACACTGGTATATTATTGTACAGATAAGAAGAACTTGTTTATAACCCTGGTAACAAAAATGTACCTTTGTGTTCAGACAAAAAAAAAAATTATGCAGACACGGGTGGAAAAAATATTTACCATTATTTACTATTCAGAACCAGGATATGGTCTGGAATCTTATTGCTATATTGGCATACACAAAAAACTTTCATCCTGGTAATTTGACTGTTAACTGTTAATGATGGACTGTTTGGTTTTTTTTGTCAGGATGGATGAACTCGACACAAAGCCCATCCGTGGCTCTTCCGTGACAATTTAATTTGAACTGATTAAATTGGAATCACAACCATGAAATAAAGTCAAATTTAATGGTCAAAATTGTTTTAAATCACATCTGCAGCTGGGAGACACGCCTCCCCATCGCTCATGCAAACGAGGAGGTGAACTCTTCCTCGTGCTTCTTCCCCACCCCACGCCTCCACCACCACCACCACACACCCCCTGTTCCCGGTGTCACCAATGTCATTTAATTAAGCTCCTCCATATTGTGGCTGGTGCTTCCAAACGAGACATGTTGTTCAAAGCTCCTGTTCTGTTGTTCAAAGCTTCCTTTTCTGCAGCTGTTGCAACGAGCACGGCCGAGTCCACAGAGAGCCACGCTTCTTCTACTCCTTCCTGGTGACTCCACCACCGCCTACCACCAACCCCCCCCCCACCACCACGGACTCCACCCAGCCCTTCACTAAGTAAACACTCTTTGAGGTTTTTAATGTCTTCTGGGGGCTTTTAGGTGCGACTGACTGCATACAGGAGAGTACTGGATAATAAACAACATAATGTTTTCAATCTTACCTCAAAGGCATGGAACAACGGGTGATATCTTCTGATGACTCCAGGTTTTATCTAACCAGAATCCCAAACCCATTAACCACTGAGATTATTAGTGAATGAAATGTTGAAAAACAACACAACTCTACATTGGAACAAGGTGGAATCGATTAAAGTTACTGATTTTTGTAAATTTTTCATTGTTGGTTTATCTGTAATCACCATAGATATTGAATAGTAAGTATAGTTAGAGAACAATACACTATAAAATATAACAGTGGGAGGACTCGGACATTCATATGGACAGACGACTAAGTTGGATTTATGATTATGGACCGAGGTTGGAAGGCCAGGACCCTATTGTTTTTCGTACATTAATTATTATGTCTTTGTTTTGTTGCACTCCTTAAAATTCAGCTGTTAGCTGAAATTTCACCCACTAAACACGGAAAAAAAAACTCACCAATTTGGCACGCTCATCAAGAAAGGCGACAGTAAAGAAATGGGAAAATTAACCCCCAGAGTGCCAAAATGTGCTCTCTAGCGCCACCTAAAGACACTAAAACGGCGACCCCAGGAAAGTCATTGAGAGATGAAACCAAAACTAAATTGTTCGTCTCATCAAGACCTACAAATCACGTGCCGATATCCCTGAACTACATCCAACAGGAAGTCCACAATTTGCCTTTCAAAATAAGATTTTTACCTAAAAAAGGACCAGTTTAATGTTAGACAATATTTTCATGGACTGGCCTTTAAGATGTGGCAGATAAATACAACAAAATAAAATGATACGAACAACACACAATAATGTCAACTGATATTTCATTGCTTAATTAAAATTTTTTTATACAAATACTTTATTTTCTGGAATATACAGCACATTTTCTATGGTTTGGCTCGGGGTCTGGTTTCTATACAAATAGAATATACAAAATTGCAAAATCTTCAGCGCTATAGGAGTAGTAGAAACGAGTACACAAACCTATAGTGCCTTCTCGCGGCTATCAGTGCGGCAGCACAGGCAGCTTCGCATTGCTTCCACAAAACTTCACGATGGTGAATTTTAAGGTGACTTATCAGATTTGTTGTGTTGAAACTCGTTGCCTTTTTCCCTCCCCATGGAATTTCTGCAGAGCATGTTTTACAAACTGCCAGTGAAATATCTTTTTCAGAGATAGTAAAGGAAACCCACAACGGTGATCTTGCTTTTTTCAGTAAACATGAAGCTGCACTGTATTATGACATCACACATATGTGACAGTCATGTAGGGGAGGGGAGGGGAGGGGAGGGGTTGAGGAGCCAAGCAGCACAGAGAGAGAGAGAGAGACAAACGGACATAAGTCTTTATTATTATCGAAGAATTTTATCGGTTTAATATTAATTATCAAAGATATTGGTATGACATCATAATTGCCGATAATTATTGGGTGCCGATACCATTGTACATCCCCAGTTAGAGGGCCTAATGGAGTTAGTGAAAGGCGATCACATTGGTGTGGTAGTCGGACAGCACTTTCACTGAGTGACGTCATAATAATGTGATGGCAGCACAAATTGGTAACGTCTCTTGCGGTTGGGAAAGTACTACAAGTTTCTGAAAATGGACTATAAAAAGCGCATTTGGGTTTGAGATGATTTAAAGTTGTTCAATGCAGATTATTGCTTTGGTAACTTACATGATCGGCTCCTTTTTCTGCCATCATGATTTTCCATAAACGCTCGGATGAGCAGGTCCCTTTAAATGTTGCCGCAAGGAATTGTGGGGCAGCATGAGTTCGCCTCCTTTGCGAAAGGATGCATCAATGATATCCTATGCTAAAGGAGGCTCTAAAGGAAGCAACAAGCCTTCTTTTCTTTGCTTATTGAGAATTCAGACAGTCCTTATCATGGCTGCAAACACAAAACACTTCCAGGGTTAAGTGAAAGTTGATAGATGAGGAGATAGGAGGGACATTTTGGACATACCCTCATTTATTTGCTGACCTGCTATCATGTGCTACATAAACAAGCTACCATGTGTACTAATGTTTGCTTTGTGGATGAGCTAACATGATAATATGCGTTTAAAGGACGAGCTAGCATGCAGTGTGTGGACTAGCTAACGGGTTAATGTGCACTGTGACATAATGCTAATGCTTTCAATGTTTTTAATGCTAATGCTAAGTTAGTTAGCATTTTTATCAAGCATAATAAAACATAATAAATGCTTAAGTCTCGGAACTTGCTTGTTTACAACAGTGAACGGACAACTAGTCCACAAAACTGCAACCCCGGACAACTTGTCAACAACAATTTTTTTTTCATATTATTGATTTGAAAGATTGGATTTCAAAGTATCTTTATAACAGTGTAAAGACATTGTAGTGTCCTGATGTCTGAACGGGATAATGTCACTTCGTAGCTGACCACTTTGAGTGATGCGTTTAGGTGCATCACGTAAGTGAGCATTCTGACATGTTAACGAGCTGCGAGGCTCATACAGTAGCAATGTTACATGAGAAACATGATTAAAATATGACTGATGCTGTCAGCTCAAAATTAAAGAAGGATGAGGCATGACCATGTATATAATTTTATTAAAAACAGCTTTGAGAAATGACTCAAAGGCACCATCCCAGACGCAGACGAGGATTTCGCCAGGGCTCTCACTGGGCTACTCATCCGATCATTCCTCCAGAGGATATGGAGATGCGCCATCAAAATGATGATCTCATCAATACACTTCAGCAATGGGACCAGGAAATTTCCTACCTGAAAAATGTTAATGACAACCAGAGTCAGGAATTTCTGTGAGATAGAAGGGAGCTGGAAATAAAGATTTTGAAACTGGAGGAGGGCCAGAGGAATTAGAAGGAGATGCAAAAAAAATAAAGACAGGTCACATAAGGAGGATCTCCAGAAGATGGCTGGATTGTTGGAGGCAGAGAGACAGAAGACCGGGGCCTCCTCAGACGTCCAGGTATCTCAAAGAACAAAGAGGGACTTCAAACGAGAAGTGTCCGATCTGAGGGAAGGGCTCGTTGGCAGAGACCATGCCACTGCTGAGTTCCTGAGAACAAATGAGACTTTTGTTACAAGGATCCATCACACCTCCAAAAACCAGGTTGTATTAAAAGTCGGACCTCCAAAAAGAAGAGGTAAAGACGGCAAAGCTCAGAGCTCTGGAGGAGAGGCTCCAGCAGAAGGTGAAGGAGAGAACGAGGCTGATGGCTGAAAAGGATATCCTGCTGGATCAGATTTGAGACCCTCCATGCTGAGAAGGAGACCATCCTTTCTGAGAACACAACCTACTGGCAGAGAAGAAGACCCTCCAGTTTGAGAAGGAGACCCTCCAGTCGGACAAGGAGATTCTTTATGCTGAGGAGGAGACCTTCCATGCTGAGAAAGACACTCTACAGTCTGAGAACGAGACTCTTTATGCTGAGAATGAGACCCTCCCTGCTGAGAAGGAATCCCTTCTTTCTGAGAAGAAGGAACTGCTGGCAGAGAAGAAGACCGTCCAGTCTAAGAAGGAGACTCTTTATGCTGAGAAGGGGACCCTCCAGTCTGAAGAGATCAGGCTAGAGGAGACCAAGAAAGTCTTAGAGGAGAAAATCCAGAGAAAAGCAGAGAAAAATAAGAAAAGAGGCTTCTGGAGGCTGTTCTTCAAAAACAATGGAAACTGAGAGAAGAAAAAGGCTACGTCGACAGTAGAGGAGACCCGCCATCTTGGAATTCAATTGACTCTATTGATTTCTCCCAGTCGAGACTGTCCTCTGGAAAATGACCAGAAAGGTCATTTTTATGTGCCTCAAATTACGACCAGGAGTTATGTTACAGTCAAAGGCCAGAGGTCCCGACCAAGGCTGCTTGCAGCTTTAATTAAACTTGTTTTTGTGTGTTAATGTAATGTAAACAGTTCGAATTGAGCCCCATTCAAATGAAATGAACTCGTAAAGTTGAATATTTTTCTGGATTTTTTGTCATATGTCTGTGATCCAAAGACTGCTTATTCATCTCATTGGTGGATTGACTACTCCTTGCTTGCTTGCATCTCTCCCTCTGTGAGTGACCAGTTTGGCATGCATCCTGTCTTTTATAATCATGTATTATATTAGTTATATTTCTATGTTCGTGGTTTGCACTGTTCACAACAACTAAGTTCAGGTTCGTTTTTTAAACATTCCCAAAAACATGTTCCTAAGGCTCTGAGGTGTGTGTGATTATGTGTCTCTTTCTGTTAGTCCTTTGATGCACCAGTGACCTTTACATGGTGTACCCTTCGCCCAGTGTTAGGATTTTCTTCAGTTTCGGCAGCACTAATACACAGGAAGCTGGAAAAAAACAAAGAAAAGGTTGCTTTAGATGTTTTCCTAGAGCTGTATCGAAGTAGAACGGGTACTCGGAAGAGGGCATACCTTCACCAACGTCACATTTGTTTGCGGAACCCACTTAGCATCACTAGCACGTTAGCCATTAGCTTATATCGATGCTAGCCTGTCAGGTAGTGACATAGTTGTGACAAACACTGAGTGGTGGCACACAGATAAACCAATACCTGAGTCACTGCGCTCACACCGGTGTTTCTGGATCCGAATTGCGATATTAGCTGCGAGCTCTGGAGCTTCTCCATGGCAACAGATGCTGATCTCCTTTGAACTCCTTTGAGCTCTTCCCTGAGGTGACTCTCTCATCTGCTTTGTATGGGACCCTTTTCATAATTTTGGGGGATTTATTCAGAAACGATTCGCCGATACACACCGATAAATAAATAGACAAAAAAGCATTATCCTCACCAACTTCTGTTGGCAGAAGGTAATGTAATAATGTGACAAGATAATAATGAGTGACTTGGTATGAGGAAAACCCAGTATTGTGTGGAAAAATGTGTTTTCATGATTAAAAATACTATTCATGGTGTTTAACAAAACTGATCATCACTGTAACGGGATTAGTTTGGCCTGTAATATCTGCAGTGGGCCTTTAAAATGACCCAACACTCCCATGATGCATCACTGGTAGCAGAAGATTTGAAAAAGGTCAAATGAATCATTGGTTCAGTTGAACCAATGATTCAACTGAACCAATGATTCATTGGTTCAGTTGAACAGCATTGGTTCAACTGAACCAATGAATCATTGGTTCAGTTGAATCATTGGTTCAACTGAACCAATGATTCATTGGTTCAGTTGAACAGCATTAGGAAGAATAACTCACAAAAATGTTTGTTATTTATCTGAGTTTCATGGGGCTGACATGTTGGGAATTACTTGTTGTTCCTTATTGGGAATGTTGGGAATGGTATTTTTCCTGGCATATACGCCCACAGTGAATGTTAATTTACTTCTTAACTTGAAGCTAATACTTGTTATATTTTAAAAGTCTACAGACATTTTTTTTTTTACTATTCTGCAATACCTTGTCTTTATCCTGAAGAATGAGTGTGTGTGTGTGTGTGTGTGTGTGTGTGTGTGTGTGTGTGTGTGTGTGTGTGTGTGTGTGTGTGTGTGTGTGTGTGTGTGTGTGTGTGTGTGTGTGTGTGTGTGTGTGTGTGTGTGTGTGAGAGAGAGAGAGAGACATGACATACACACATATCGCTCATGGTGTGATGTTAATCTTGGTCTTGTGCTCCACGATTGATGCACAGGTTGTGTTTTTTGTTTGTTTGAATATATAATAAAGCATCCCCCAGGAGGTCTGTATCTATAATCAGAATCCTATTTATTCAATAGCGGGGATTATTCCTTAGAGAGATTACACCAACAGAGACTCACAGGGGCACTTTGGTAAACCTTCAAAGTGTCAACCTTCTGATCTCAGAGCTCAAGGAGCTCATTTGAAAGACAGAATTGTTCTCCCAATCACAGTTTTAATTTTTTTGTGATTTATTGAGAATTACTTTTTTTGAGAGGAGGGGGGAATCAAGAGGGTTTCTAATGCACAATATCTTTCTGATTCTGGTAGTCAGGCTCCCACATTATATCCCAGCAGATGTCTAGTATCTCAGCCAGTGAGAGTTTTCTACTTTTTTGACATTTTTCAAGGTTCAGTGATCGCAGAGATATGATGAGATAGAGAGGCAAGGAGCGAATACTTGGAATTTGCCCTCTAGTTAAAGTTTGTGGTAGATTGGAAAGTAACACTGGAAAGTAGGGCCGTTGTTCATTGTCTGTGGCAAAGCAAAGCTCAGCAAGTCATGCTAGCTGATGTATATATATATATATGTGTGTGTGTGTGTGTGTGTGTGTGTGTGTGTGTGTGTGTGTGTGTGTGTGTGTGTGTGCAGAAAGCCATACATCGTCATACATACATACTGTATATATATATATATTTATTAATATTTTTTTTTAATGTTTTAAAGATTTGCTCATCAAATTAGATCAGTTCAGAGTATTTCATGATTTATTTTAATGATAATACTGTGGCAAGACGAAGGATGAGTCAGAGCTGAAAGTAAGAACACGTCTTTATTCAGCAACCGCCAAAACTCCACTCAACAGTACGGCAACAACCCGGGCGCGGGAGAACTCAAACCCCGCCCCTTTTCCCATAATCCTACTGGGTGAGAGGCCTGAGTCCTAACGGCCGCCACAATACATCAAACTAGTATAGCCCTTTTCTGGGTACTCAAAGATAATTCACATAAAGAAACAAATAAAGTAAAATAAAATGTCGAGGTTATGTATGTTTATTTTGGCAACGATATGACAATGGCTTCAACATGCTTCAATATGCTTCAATATAAAACCTTAAAATGAAATTTTTTTTTATTTTGCATGTGCAAACACAATTAATGGCATAGATGAACCATTGAAAACCATTTGTTCAGTCAACTTCAATATCTCATGCTCCAAAATGTTGTTTTGCCACTACCAGAGGTCAGAGCTCATTGGCAGCCTCGAACAGCCGTATGCACACTCAAGAGTTTCTACATGTCTCTGGGGACCAGGGTGACGTCATCGGTTTGTTCATCACACCCGCCACTGTGAAAGGTTATTGAGGTGGAAATTAATTTTTCATGCACGTTCTCATCATCCTCCCACCTTACTTCGTGCAAGACAAAGTCGAGAACAACACACACACACACACACACACACACACACACACACACACACACACACACACACACACACACACACACACACACACACACACACACACAGTGTGGGTAAAATGAGTGTGCGTTGGGTGTGACCCACCGAAGCTTTCTGCACGAACGTCATCCCTCCAACTTGTGAGTGTTATTAAAGCCGTGATCACCGGAGAGGAGATGCAAAAAGCCTTGTGGTTCAAACTGCAGCCTGACAGAGGCGTTGACACCTTCATGTTCGTTTGTGTGTGTCTCTGTGTTGCGTGTCTATCTGTGTTGCGTGCCTGTTTGTGCAGAGCCTTAAAACATGGTCACTTTTTAAATCAATCTGATTGAGTTCTCTCTTGTCGTGAGATCAGATTTTTCCATTCACATGGACACTAAAAAACATGATCAGCTTGATGCATGCACCAATAATCTCTGTATTGAAGACTGTTTTGAAGAATTTGGGGCTTGATTAGTTTTGAAAGTGCAATGCAAAAAGACGAGATAACAACAGGTTTGACAGTTGTCTTCTCAATCCACCAGGAGTTACCAGTACTTTTGTTACAAAACAAGGGATTTGTGAAGCATCAAAAAGCGACAGACAAACTCAGTAAACATAGCCTGACTATTAACCGCCTTGGTTTGGGTTGGAATATGTTTCCAAATAGACCCTTTGAGATCATTAGTTTGCGATATTTATGTTCATTAGACTTTAAATCCTTTTTTTATGATATCCATCATTTATATCAATATTTACTAGGTACCATAATGATTAAGCTTTTCCTAATCGGTTATCATTATGAGGAAATGATAACCAATTCATTGACATCAGTCTCATAAAATACACTAAACCATTCATTTAGAATTTGGATTAATCATTAAATGAAGAAGGATGAGGTTGACATTTCATTATTCCTGTGGAGGGACTGGGAGTCATGTCACTTGCCATTGACGTTATTGTCCATCGAGTCACACACATGCAGAAGAACTATTCACTATGGTCATAGTGCACATGCACGGTCATTTCGAAAAAGTTTTGCTTTTCGGAAATATCCATGTTGGGAGCCGTTTTTGTATGAATTGGGTATGAAGTGGCGCTGAGCACCGTTCTCAGCTAAAGCAAAGGATAGAATAAATTTCACAATAATTCCTCTGAAATTAACATTTTGTTTTGATTCTGATGGTATCCTCATGCAGTGCGTTATTGCAAAGAAGTTCTTGTTAAATGATTTATGTATATCATTCAGGTGTCATCAAAAGGGAATGATTTCAAATTTTAAAGGACCCATATTTCGTTATATTTCATGTTTCACAGATGCTCATGTTTCCTATGCTCATGTGGGATAATAATTTGGGTGATACAGTATACAACACTCAAAACTTGTGAAGTGATAGTTATTTCTTGGATTGAGCTGATGTCACCTCTCATGATGGTGGTTCTCAGCTCCTCCACCTCCCCCGCCCTCACGGAGACTGAGGCCCAGGTCACGCTCGCCTCCTCCCACCCCCTCAGTGACGTAGCCAGCAGCTCACGCTGGCTTGGTACTTACAGATCTCGGCGCCTCGTTAGTCTTTTATTGTGGGAATAGCAGCAGGTTTCAAGATGAGCTTCTGAGTAAGTCCAGTTTCAAAGTACCGTAGTTCTGGAAGCTTCTTTGGTGAAGTGTCGCTCGCAAACAAACACATTCTTTGTGGATTTCTGAGGCAGGTCAGTGAGAAAAAAGTCCAGCCACATTCGCCGCTGTGCTTCTTCTTTCAGCAAGACAAATAGTGTGGACACATACTTGCACCCGAAAACACATTTTCTCCAAGTGGACATGAAGGTGAAAACAGTTATCTACAGCAACAAAAACAACAGCGTTCAATGTGAAGCGAGCAGAGACTGAGATAGCGCGCAGAGAAGAGGCTGGGCTCCTTGGCACATTTGTGGGCGTGTCTTGTTTTGGTTTCTCCGTATGTCGTTCTTTCTGGAGGCGGGGCTTCTCCCGCTCTGTGCCGCGTCATCAACCCGTTGAGCTCCCCCACCAGTTAGAACAGAGAAAGATCGTTGTCAACTCAAGCTTGAGGGAATCAATAAAAAAAAAACACTTTGGGGATGCATATGAACCCCAAATAGCACTTTTGTGATGTTTAAAGCACAGAAAAGTCAATTTAGTATAATATGGGACCTTTAACATAAACAAAAAATTAGGATTGGATCATGTTCTCTGATGGGTGCTCATCCTTCTGCACTTTGAAAACTGCACGACGAGACATGGTGTGTGTGTGTATGTGTGTGTGTATGCGTGTGTTGTGAACTCGATGTGTGAAGCCAGGCGCTCTCGCACTCTTGCCGCGTGGTTTGATTCCTTCCGTCGAGGAGGGTGACCTGGCATTTCGGTGACTTTTAGAGGTGTTACCATGCTGACATATTGCTCTCTCATTTTCCCAGAATACCCCCCCCCCTCCTTCTTCCCCCACCATCATATTTCATACATCTTTGTTTTCCACATTATTTACTTCATTTCTGAGTCGCTCACATGGGCTGTACCACCCTGATACCCAATATGCTTCTAAGACTCGATATGAGGGATACAAAAAAAAAAGAGCAAACCTGTCTGACATGAAGGCTGTTTAATTAAATCTTGATATTTTCTTTTGCAGGTGTTTCTGAATACTTAAAAAAAACACCTATATTTAGCCCCTGTGGTGCTCATACATCTCCTCAGCGCTCTTTGTGTATGGCCAGTCAAGCTTTGTTTGTACATCTCTCAGAGTACCTCTTGGCATTCTCTGGAGAACTTGTTTAATTTCTAAATCGTTAAGAACTCTATTCTGCTGCGAGTTTTATTGGAGATATATTCATTTCACTGTGATTATGAAGGGATTATGAAACTTATATAGGACTTAGCACAGTTACCTTTTTGAGATTTGAGACTCAGAAATACTTATTATGAGAACTTTCTGGATGAATGGATGGATGGATGGATGGATGGATGGATGGATGGATGGATGGATGGGACCTTTTTGTCAAGTCTCAGATCACCATCAGGCATAGGACAAGATTGCTTAAGCCACGCCCCTTCCATAAAGTTCAACTTCGTTGTCATCAATTAACATCTATTTCCTCTAAAATAACCTTCTGCCCAACAAGGTAATTTAACACCAGCCCCATCAAGTTGTTGGCTGGAATTTTTCCTTGAGCCAATTACCATAAAGGGCCACCAAGCTTTAATTGCATAGCTTTTTTCTACGTACTCCTAAAACCCAAGAGTGTGTGTGTGTGTGTGTGTGTGTGTGTGTGTGTGTGTGTGTGTGTGTGTGTGTGTGTGTGTGTGTGTAGATCGACCTGCAACCTATCAAAAACACCCTGTCTTTCACATAATTTCATCATGGAACCATGGCGTATTTTCACTGGACAGTCTGCATTTCTTGCTACAACTTTCCATGCGAGTAATCAAGACTATTTGTGGGATGACCGCCCCATATACAGGCCCTTTTGCAATGTCTGCGTCGTTCTCTTGCATGGACTGATGAAGTCGCTTCGGCTCCATTTACACAATAGTATTTTTAAGTGAAAATGGGAAACTTCTGTTGCATTTTGGGTGTCTGTTTACATGACAATGTTGCTCTGAGCCACTGACAATGGAACTTCTGATAACTGCTCCCAAGGTGGAACTTTTCAAAAACAATCCATGGAAACGAGAGAAAATGCAACTTTTTGAAAGCGCCCCAAGTCCATCTCAATGAAATTGGGGAAAAGTGGAACTTTTTTGAAATGCTGCAACTGCGCATGTTTAGAGGCACATACACACCACAGCCATAGTAACTAGTAGTTGTTTACATGCTCAGTAGATAACAATTAGAGTGTCATGACTCCCAGATTCTCCTGGAACTTGGTAGTTTTATTGTCAACAGTCACTGTAATAACAATTCAACCTGGTCGTCTGTTCCCTAGAATGTCTGTGTTCTCCCATGCTTCGTGTTTAGAGCAGATTGTTTTCTACTGCGTGTGTCACTTCCTTACAAACACAATTTAACAGCATCAGCTAGTGGCCCAACATGCTAACTGCATCATTTCTAGCATTTATATTGAAATATTTTTCAATATGCTTTCACATAAATACAACACTTTTCTAAAACTACAATGCAAAAATTATGTATTTTCACTTGAATCAGAGTCTACAATACACATCCCACACAGATGCAAGTCCACTGGACCTGGTTCCGTTACTTTGAGATTTTTGAGGATATGTGGGTTTTGATTGCGATCTCTGGAGCGCTGCTTGATGGCTATTATTTGTACAATTTTGGGTGAACTGATCTTCTAAATACATCTTTGCAAGTTCAGTTATAGTGATCGAAGAGCAATATTTACTGTATCTTCGGTAAATATCAACAGTCACGGTTTCCTAGAAATCTTCGGTCTGGCTACACGAACTGGGTCTTATCCGTCACAGTTATTACGCAGTCAAGGAAGTGTATATTTCATAAAGCCAATAGGAGTCCTGATATATTGGTTTTACAGGAGTTGTTTCCCAGGTGCGAAAGCGTCGGGGCAGAGATAGAGCGAGAGGAGACATGAAAGTGATTTCCTCTCTCTGCACTCCTAATTACTCGTCTTCCTTTACCTCTAAAAATAAATTCATATTTCACAAGGCGTCTTTGCCTCAGCACATTGCCACCCTGCCAAACTGTCTGCGTGCCATCCGCTGTCATTTTGATCATGGGTATTTAGAGAGTGGATGGAAAAATAGGAAGGGAGAGAAGAAAAAAAAAAGTATATCTCCCAATTATCTGTGCCGACGGTCTTCGCAGAGCCGTTGACCTCAGCCTCCTTATATCTTAGCAATTTAATTTAACCCCGGATGTGTGTTGTACGTGCTAATTAGAAAGCGTTTCAAAGAGGAACTCGCACCCGGAGCGGCGGCGAGAAAGGAAAGAGACAGGGAGGAAAAAGTGAGTCGGAGATGGAGATAAACACTTTACACATAAGAAGATGTAATGGCTGTGAGAGTTTTGAAAGAATATCTCGAATGTCTCAATGGCTTCACAGTGAGCTGGATGCCAAAATAAAGATGAAGGTGAGGAGAGCAAGAGGAAGAAATATGCTTTCTATTCATGTTTCAGTGATTAAAAGAGGTGACCCAACCTTTTTATCGCATTGACCTGAGTTTGCTGATCATTATTGGGTTGAAGTTAACTTGAAAAGGTAAATTTAAAGTCAGAAAGGAGGGTTTTAATGCGTATTTCTGTTTCTGAGAGGAGGGCAAGAAGAACAGATATATAAGGAAGAAGATAGAAAACGAGAAGTAAAGCAGATTCAAGGGTTTATGACTGTGGGGGTGTGTTGTGTTGGGAGGGGGGAGGGGATTTGTGTATGTGGGGTGTCTGTGGATTCTCTCTGCATCCAAATCCATTACTAAAATCTACAAAGCTTAGAGGGTCCCATCTCCAATTAGCCGTTTCATCTCCAAGTGGAAATGCGACTATAGGGAGATACCCGGCAACATTACCTGCTCTCCAACAACTTTACAGCTATCAGGAATGTGTGTGTGTGTGTGTGTGTGTGTGTGTGTGTGTGTGCGTGTGTGTCATCAGCATAGTACTGCTACTGCCTGTCAGATTGTCCCATTACCAGGCCCTGGCCTTATTATTGCTTAAAGCACTGCGTGTGTGTGTGTGTGTGTGTGTGTGTGTGTGTGTGTGTGTGTGTGTGTGTGTGTGTGTGTGTGTGTGTGTGTGCTTGCGTTTGTGTGTGGTTTTGCTCTTCTGTGTTTGTACACATCTCAGCTTGACTGCACCGTCACCAGTTGGGACTCTTGTTGCCCATAGATGCGGCCATTAGTCTCCTCATGAGAGAAACTATTAAAGTCGGAAATCTCGATTTGAGGTTCGACTCAGGTCACGGGTGGATCAAGACCGCCGTTCACACAACGACGTTCCAAGTGCAGACGCATCGTTTTTCTGTCTGAGAAGTGGTTTAATTCGAAACTGCAACATTTTTGAAAATGATCTCCGTTTATACGGAAATTCCTTCAGCGCTGAAAATCATGTTGTTTTTCATGTTGGGCCACGAGTGGGTGCTGTTGTTAGTTGTTGTAGTAAATCCACACACACAAATGAGCAATAAGCTCTAAACATTCACAACGGGAAAATGCACACATTTTAGTGAACAGATGAACAAGTTGGATTGTTTTTACAGTGACTGTCAAAATAAAACGACCAAGTCCAGGAGGATATGGACTGGGAGTCATGACATGATGGAGGAAACATTGTTTTGATTGTCCAGCTACTGAGCATGTGCAGAACAGTCAGTTACTACAGCCGTGGTGTGCATGACCAGCAGCAATGTTTTCAGAAAAGTTACATTTTCTTACATTTCCATCAAGATGGAATCAAAAAGCTGTGTTTTCAGTGGCTCTGGTCATGTAAACAGACACTTTTTGTTTTAACTTGAAAACCCTAAATTTAGGATGAGGAGGGTCACGATGAATTCAGAATATAATGTTTCCAGGAGGCACATGCCATTGTTTTACAATCCAAGTGAGGATATTAACCTGACTTTTCTGAAGGGGTTAATTCACTCAGGAGGGTAAACCACAGCTCCCCACATGCAATAATCATTTATGAAGAGGAAACATATTGACATCAGAATAAAATGTGGGTTAAGTAGCTGAGTTAAGTCAAGGTAACATCTCTCGAAGGCATGGAAACATGATCTGTGTGGAGTTGCTCTTCAGGTTGGGACACAGTGATGTGCAGTGAGGTTTACAATTGGCGAGGCATCAGTCAGATTTTCAAATCTATGAATTCAACAGAGTTGACTTTTCACCATTTGATCAGCAGCAGGAAATGTTTTGGGGGGCAGCGATGAGGCACGCAGGTTTGAATCCCCCAGTGGACGGGTCGCCAGGGTCAGACTCATTTTAAAAGTCTACAGAATAATTTTTTTACTGTTCTGCAATACCTTGACTTTATCCTGAAGAGAGAGAGAGAGAGAGTGTGTGTGTGTGTGTGTGTGTGTGTGTGTGTGTGTGTGTGTGTGTGTGTGTGTGTGTGTGTGTGTGTGTGTGTGTGTGTGCGTGTGTGTGTGTGTGTGTGTGTGTGTGCCCATTCTTCTACTGAACTACAGGTACAAGCTCCTCAACAATGTCCCTGATTTCCCCCCATAAGCAGACCCTATTTATATTTTTTGTGTAATAAGGTGAGATTCAATTCAGGGTTTGGCATTTTTTACAAACAGATGCGTGACGTGTGCGTCGCCGCCTGAAAACCATAGCGTGCTGATGGTTGTAGGAGGTTTTTAGGATTTTTCTCGTGCACGTGTTCTCCCCGCTGCCGTCAGGAGTGTCAGATTACCTCCTCAAGGCGGATTGCCACGTACATGACTTTGCATTTTGGCTGTCGCTTTGAAGTTTTCATCTTTTTGCATCACCTACTGTAAGCCCACGTGTATGCGTGTGTGTGTGTGTGTGGCAGCTTGTTTGCGTGCCTTATTTGGTTCTATATTTATTTCTCCTGTGGTGCGGGTGCACTTTGTTTAGGGGGGATTACAGACGGTGGGAGATCAAGCCTCTTAGCCCCTCACAGGCTGCCACAGCTGCCTGCCACTTCTAATGACACTTCAGGCTAAGACTGCATGAGTTTATAGGCAGGTTTATTAGTTTAGAGAATGCTTGAATGCATACAGTCTCTTTTGTGTGCGGCGTACTGTACATGTTGACTGATGGCCTCGCCCCGGCTGCTGACAGGTCCGTAGACTTTAAGTGAGAGGGATGCCGTACATGGGGAACACAAACGTCTGCTCTGACGTCGCACGTCAGCGTTCAGACGGCTCCATTACCTAATGAAGGATGCAAATGTAAACGCACCCGTCTTTTCTGTCCCTGATGACTCCAGCTCGTTTCATATAATAATGTCATTTAATCGTGCCTCATTGTTTATTTGACAAGGCCTCCCCCGGGTGCCGTTAAACTACCTATTTTGTATTCTACACGTGGGTTTTTCTTTTTCTCCCTGTCCAGCCTCTCTTTAAATCTGCTTTATTTACCATTTAGCAGAGACACAATGAAGCCAGCTGAGCAGCAGGGATGGCTGTTCATCAGACATCCTCGCTGGTTTGACGAGTGAGGAGGATTCTGAGAGGAAGAAGTGTATAGCTTTTTACAGATATTACATTTATAAATTTGTAAACCTGAATGTATAACTAATGAGGAGAATCCAACAGCTAATAACTGTCGGTTAATATTTAGTCTTCAAGTGACAATGCAAAATGTTATTTTTTTATATTGTGTGTCCGTTTACATGACAACAGTGCTTGGAGTCATTGAAAATGTAATTTTTAACGGCTTGGAACTTGGAACTTTTCGAAAAGCCTCTGACACTGTCTCCATGGAAACATGCATGAGCTGATGAAGCCACCTCGGCCCTGTTTAGACGACAATGTTTTCAAGTGGAAATGAAATACTTTTGTTGCATTCTTTGTGTTCAGGACACTGTAAAAGCAACTTTTTGAAAATGACTCCGACTCAGGGCCTGTGCACACGAGAACACCGTTTTATGTAACCGCACTGTCTTAGTTCAATCACCACATGGCACAGTGTTTTATGAGCCAGCCAGGCCCAGCTGGGCCTTCGTTCTTCCTGGTCTGGGGGGGGATGGTCCGGGGCTCGGCGGTTGGGGCCTTCTCTGTCCCGCCGGGTTGGGGGTGTTGGTGGTGGGGGGGGCCAGCCCCTAGGGGTGCATCGGGATTCGCTACCGGGATCGAGGGGGCTCCCTGCCCGCACGGCCTGGGGGCCCTGCTCCAGTCAGTCCCGGCTTGGCGGCTTGGGTCGGGGCCTGGGGCTCTGCGCCCTTTATCCTTCTCTTGTGGGACCCTCTTGCCTAGGGGGGGGTCTTCTCTGCACTCTCCGTCTGGTGCCTTCCGGGTTGGGGCGTGGCTCTCCGGGGTGGTTTGTCGGGGCCTCCCCGTGTCTGGGGAGCCGCCGGGTGCCGGAGTGGCGGCGTATGGCCCTGGTGACTTTGGGCCCCGGGGTGGTGCTGCAGGCCCGCCCACAACAGTTCCAACTACACCCAGTGGCCAAACCACACACACACACACATACATGTACACACACGCACCCACACATACACACACACACAGACTTCCACTCCTCATTGCTGAGATTTGCTGCTGATTTTTCTTGTTTTCTACTATTGTTCTTTCAATTATCAAAATCATGTTTTTGTTTTTGCTTTTGTTATCGTTATAGAGCTGCTCAGGCTGGTTTAATCTAGAAAATCATGTTACTGTCTAGATAGAGCTGCTCAGGCTGGTTTAATCTAGAAAATTGCGTTACTGTCTAGATAGAGCTGCTCAGGTTGGTTTAATCTAGAAAATCATGTTTGAATCAGTGTGATAACTGTAAATAATATATGTAGCACCAACAAGGGTATTGTATGTTGTCCCCCATCCATACCCCCACCCCTTTACACTCTCTCTCTTTCTCTCTCTCTCTCTCTCTCTCCTCTCAATATTCTTTCTCTGTGAGCCCCCACCCCCCGGTACGGCAGCCATGCCAACTTCTAATAAAGGCAGCAACATAGTCACTCTTAGTCTCTTCATGTTGCAAGAGCAAAAACTGTTCTGACATCAGAAGGCTCTCAATCACATCATATTTTCTGCCCGTGCTGCTGAACATGGCAAGGGCGAAAAAAGAAAAAAAAAAAAGATGTCATTGCCCCACCTCATAGGTCAAAACCTATAGCCCTGTGATCCTTAGCAGCTAAGACTCATAACAAACGATATTCCTGAAATCTCTAGCCACAGTGGAGATCTGGATAAAATCTGTTTCTCCATTTCCATCTAAAGGGGGATAGGCGGATATGGTGTTTTTTTCCAGCATCCCGATTGGCTATCATGGCTTCATGCTTCTCGCTACACTGCCCCCTACAGGCTTGCTATGCTCATAGCAGCTCTGAACCAGCTGGATAATATGTGGGTCCATGAAAATGAAGATTTTTTTTTTTTTTTAAAGATAGTGGGGGAAATGTCCATTTTTGTAAAAACCCAGGTATGTGTAAACGTGGAGTCGTGTGTGTGTGTGTGTGTGTGTGTGTGTGTGTGTGTGTGTGTGTGTGTGTGTGTGTGTGTGTGTGTGTGTGTGTGTGTGTGTGTGTGTGTGTGTGTGTGTGCGTGTGTGTGCATCTCCCTTCACATTTTTAATTAACTCTCCTCCTCACATCATCAGCTCAATGTGTTCTACCGGTGTCATCTCCTCATGAATATTCACTTCCTCTCCCAGTGTGTCTGTGTCAGGTCGTCTTCGTACTTTGTGTCGGACATCAGCGTCTCTGTGTCTTCCCTGTGTTCCTGTTTTCTGGTCTTTGGATTTCTGCTCTTCTCCTGACCTCGGCTTGGATCTCCCCTTGGAAACCATTGTTTCGCTGCCTCATTGAGACTTTTTAATAAACTTTTTTGAGGTCATCTCTGGTGTTAAAGTCTGCATTTGGGTCCCACCCTTGTCTGTGACACAATGGTGAACTACATGGTCCAGGTGGAGCTGCAGAAACTATTGATATGAGTTAATAATACTAATAATGACACATTATATTTGTGATGCACTTTACATTTGGTAAACAAGCCCCAAAGTACTACAGTAAAAGCATGTTTATAAAAATGGAGTAGAAACTAACTAGTTGCTTTAATGAGGCCAGATGTTTGGATTTCTCCAATACAAGCATGAGCAGTTGTATTCTCGGTTTCTTCTTCTACATTTTGCATTATCTGTGTCTTCTTCTACAGTTTTGCCAGTGGTGTGCAGTCAGGGGCAGCAGGGCTAGCACTCTTTTGTTACTGCTGGCCCTTTATGACACTATATTCTCGGTAGATGTGCAATCAGAACAATGTTTCCTCCGTCGTGTCATAATTCACAGTCCATTTTCTCCTGAGGCTTGGTAGTTTTATTTTGACAGTCACTGTGTTGGGAACGCACAGAACCACAGAAAGTTTGTTCATTTCTAGGAAAACACAATTGTCATATGTCCTGACATATGAATTCTGACCCAGGAATGTGATTGTCTTTCACACCGAGTGAGGGGGGAGGGGGGCTTCTGCAGGACCTTCCTCCCCCCCTTTCTGCTCACAAGACTCTTCCCCCATGCAATCAGCCAGTCACTGATTGGCTGAAGCTCCCAGGTTTTGACACCTCCGAATCAACACACGTGGAACAAAAGGCTTTCAGCCAGCCTCCACTCTCTCTCTTGCAAGACAGACTCCGAGGAGGTGAGTTGCTGGAGAGCTGCTCATCCAGAGTTAGCACACAGCTAACACCAGAGGCCTGCAACCAGGGGCCTTCACTCCTCTCTTGCAACGAAGACTTCAACCAGGGGCCTCCACTCCTCAACTCCTCTGCTAACCCGACCACGAGGGTCAGACCTTCCCAGGACCAGAGACCAGCGCCCAGAGTCTGCTCTCCAGGAAAACCAACCAGTTCCTCCAGGACGGACCAGGGAAACGACGCCTCACAGAACTTCTTTGTGTTTTCCTCAACCAGCAGGAAAACCCTCACAGACCTGAGCGACCAGCTCCTCAGTCTGGACAAAAGGAACAACCAGGAGCTGCAAAGAAGGACTCCTGAAACATCAACTTCATCTTCTTCTCCTCAGCCTGCAGAACCAGCAACCACAGTTAGCAGGAGGTGCTAACTACAGGAGAAGACACCAGCTTCCCTCCAGCAGGACAACAACTGAACTCCTTCAAGGAAGTGGGAACAACTGGACATTACCTGAGATTAGTTAAACCTGATGCTATGATAGAAATGTTTAGCTTTTATGAAGATGTGTTGATTCTGTTACAGTGATTGAGTTCTATTGAGAATGATATTAGGAGCAGTTATCAACCTGTAAACCAATGTTAGCTCTGCCACAGACACAGGGTCTGCATGCTAATCTTTGCTTTACTAACTTGTTAACACACAATCCTACACATATCACATCAAAGACAACATCACATCGTAACCGAACACCATCTGACGACTCCTGACGTTTTACAAGACAAGTCGCATTCACATAAACTCATTCTAGAAATGGTCCTTTAACAGAGACACACCAGAAGCAGATGCTACGACTAGCTTCTATTGTTCCATTGCTATCAGCACATGGCCGAGACCCAGGACAGACCTCCTGTTCTCTGACAACCTCCATTTGGAATGTAGTTTCTTGTGATCCGCCATCTTGTTTTGTAGTTCCATCACACGTCTCACACACACACACTCCCTCCACCCCTCTCTCTCTCTTTCTCTCTCCACACACACACACACACACACACCTACACACACCCAGCTGTATATAGGTAGTTAGAATCTGTGTTTTATTTGTTTTCATTGTTAATAAATATAATTTTTGGAATCATACTTGCTGTTTTATTAATGTGCACAACGGTGAATGAAATGTCGACATCTTCTGTGTCAAGAACTCCAAAATCCTTCAACCTTTACTGTTAATTCTGGTAATTGTAATTAATTTAACTATTAATTCAAATTCCTGATGAACTGTTTAGTATATCTTATGAGACTGATAGAACTGAATTGGCTATCATTTCCTGTTAAGACAGGTGGAGCTCCGAGGTTCTGATACAGATCAGATTAAATTTCAACATTATTAATAACTATCTTTGATAATTATTAATCATTATTGATAGCCAACCATGACATAAATAGTGATCCATATGAGGTAATAAATCCCTAAAACTGTAATAACAATCCAACTTGGTTGCGTGTCCCAGAGAATGTCTTTAACTCCCATTATTAATGTTTATAGCTTGTTGTTCTCTTCCGCATGTGTGTGTGGTTTCATTACAAAAACAAATAACAGCACCCACTAGTGGACCAACATGCCAACATACATAGATTTCAGAGTTTCTGCCATTTCCAAGGAAACCTACATTATTTTCAATGGTTTTCTGCTGGATTGCTTGTTTAGTGAATTGCTATCATTCATTTCCAGACATACAGTATTTCTTTGTGAGGAGTACTCATACTCTAAACAGTATGATCCGACTTGCTGTGTTACTTCAATGACTGACAGCAGATTCAAACACAGAGAGGCCAAAAAAGCGCTGCACAGCCCTATTCCTGCTGCTAAAACGAATTCCTTCAATATTATGTTATATATATTTAGATGAACATAAAAACTTCTTCGTACACAATTGTATTTTTAAACATGACCTTGAACTCTGCGTAAATAATAAGGAAAAAAAGAATCAAGACTCACAATATACATTTTAGTCATTTTTAGTCATTTTACCCACACTGTGTGTGTGTGTGTGTGTGTGTGTGTGTGTGTGCGTGTGTGTGTGTGTGTGTCTGGGCCTGCAGGGTGTCACATCTAAGTGCAAGGATCCCAGGGAGCGTGTTCCTGGAGGTGTACCATGAGTTTGATCTGTCCATATTAGCCGCATTCCCCGCTACGCCAGCCTCATTACTTTAGCCAGTTCAGCGGCTCCGCAGCTCCGACTCGGCTCTGATTTGTGTTGGCCACCTTCAACTAATACCACTTTTTTTTTTCTCTACTCCTGTAGTCAACCTTCTCTTTCTTCTTTCTGCTCTTTCATCCAATATTCACTCCGTGTGTGCGTGTGTGTGTGTGTGTGTGCGCGTGTGTGTGTGTGTGTGTGTGTGTGTGTGTGTGTGTGTGTGTGTGTGTGTGTGTGTGTGTGTGTGTGTGTGTGTGTGTGTGTGTGTGTGTCCCAGCTGCGGTTCTGACCCATGCTTTCATTTAGACAAGACACAGAGCAGCACAGAGGTGGCGGTAGCATCTGCTTGCCTCTAATAGGGATGTGCTATTGATTAACATTTACCCCCCCCCCCCCCCCCCCCACCCCCCCACCCCCGCTGAGAGGACAGACACACATGGAGGGAGGCCATTTGTCATTTTGTCAAGAATTACAGGAGGACGTTGCCGTCCGTCAGGTGTCCGTAGGTCTGAGAGCGTCGCACACACAGTGTGTTTGTTTGATTACATATCCATTCCTGAGCTCATCAATGCACATGTTTAGTTTTTTTTTCATTTTTGTTTTTATGGAAAGTCCTTAACCTGAATGATTGATTCTAATGAGACATTTTGATCGGCTTCTACACGAGCACGCTCGATTAATTCAGATTTGATTAAACTTTAATGACGCCCATGGGGAACTGGACTGTTGCTATTTGCAAATAGTGAAGCACAATATGATTTAATAAGGACTGAACAAACAAATTGACTCCAAGATGCAAAGATGAATTTTAGATTTGGTGTTATTTATTATTGTTTAATTTGATTGATCTGACGGATTTTTTTGTTTGTTTTTTTTAAAATTCCTTCTTGCAGAAAAGTGTTTAAACTAATGGCTTATTGATGCACAACAGCAGGGCCGTGCCCCATGCAACACGCACTTACAGATAGATGGAAGTCTGTGGTTACTATTGTGACACTGTCCATGTAGATTTGATAAAATATGTATTGTTCAATTCAATCCAGTTCGATTTCTATAGTGGAAAATTCAACACTGTCAGTTCAAGACACGTTTACTGAGAAAAAGCAACAACTCCACATGAGCAAGTCGAGGAGAGGGTAGGAAGGAAAAACTCCGTTTAAAGAAGAAACCTGCAGAAACAGACACAGGAGATTTTCTGCTCTTCCAGTTGGTATTGGGGGATGGAAGGAGAGAGCAGAAGAGTGCAGAGACAGAAAGCAACCAGCAAACAGACAAATCCACTTGCTGGATGGAGCCTCAGACATGGAACTTCGAGTTCCACTGTCACTGAGAAAATGTTTGTGACGAGCAATGATGAAAACTGAGAGCGACAAAAGAAAGAAGCTCAGTGTCGATCTCCCAGCAATCTAAACCTACAGCAGGCTCACTAGAAATTGGTCCAAGGTGGCCTGAACCAGCCACAACTGTAAGTAAGCTTTATTAATTAATGAAGACTGATATAAGACTGATCTTCCTATTTCAGTGTTGATAATGTAGAATAGAAAAGCATCTGCTACTATTTTGACCCCTTTTTAACTCAATAAGTGGTGATGAGTTCTTAATGGACGTTACTGTGAAAAATATGAAAGTTACAATACTGATTGTAGTCCAGCTTCACAAATACAGTCTTGATACTAAAACAATGGATATTAATAACGTCCCAGTACAGAAAAAAACGCCATGAAGTGATGAGTGACACAAGCTATTAAGACTGCTGGTTATTACTCACAGGGCCACTCAGCCGCACACAATGGTCTTGTAAAAAGATTAAACCTGCTTTCACATCTTTCACTTCCTCCCTGATCATGTGTGTCAAAATAATGATCCTTGTTTTGCAGTTAATTAGGTGAAACCAGTGCATATTCTGCCTTTCGTGCTTGATATATTACCAATAAATCACTTTCATCTGTAGGCTAATTGTGTGTCTCTGTGTTTCCCAGTTACACTGTTTCTCCGGTCGAAAGATATTCATTTCAATCAAATGCTGTCTCACCAACTGTGAGCATTTATCCACCAGCAGATCTTCCCCTCCATCCATTCTGTCCATCGGCTCACGTTCCATCCGCACACACCCATGTCTGTTCTTCTGTCAGAGCCTGCCAATCATGAACCTGGTCAATACCTGCACCCGACAGACTAACCATCCATGCATGCATCCATCCATCCATCCATCCATCCATCCATCATCCATCCATCCATCATCCATGCATCCATCATTTTATTGAGGTATCGCTCTTTCACGCCCTGTCACGTGCTTTGCTGTATTAATCCCACACAGATTCCTCCGTCAGGCCCAATTCAGGAGCTAATGCACATGACTAATGAGCGCTAATGCTTATCCACTGATAGAACAAATGGCATCAGATAGCTGGAGTATTCTAATAGGGGATGTGATTACACGGATGAGGGGCTATCGGTGCCCCCTGTCACTCCTCTATTTTTCATCTGTTATATTTCTAGTAGGTGGGTGCAGGGTGTTGTGGGGTGGGGGCTTATTTCTTTCTTTTTTTTCTTTCTGTACTGTTTTATTACCCCCAGCCCAGAAACCTTTGCTGGAGTTGAGGTATGCATTTTGAAGGGCAGATGGACATGAACGGAGTGGCGGAGAGGGAGGCAGAATAATTGAAATAGGAGCACGCTACAAGCAGTGAGCCTGCGTGTCCATCAGCGGCACCGACACACCGACGGGGGTGGGAGGGGGTGGGGGTGCTGCATGGCTGTTTTTGTGTTAGCTACGCCGCCGCAGAGAGGAGAGGCCGCGTGCTCCGGTGGTTCTGGTGTGAGAGCAGGATTGACAGCAGAGGTAGGGGTGTTCACACAGAACACACACTCACATACACACATCCGACACTCAGGGCAGCTTCTCCGTGACTTGTGGCTAGTGCTTATGTGTGACAGGTTGTTGGGAAACATTTTCTGTGTTAGGTTTATGCACCGCGATAAGGTCGGCTGAGTAAAAGACCTTCAGTCTGGAGTGTGGCCGGGCTCTTTTCAGCCTCCAGGGCAGCGCAGAGGGAGAAAAAAAAAAGTAAAATCCACTGCTGTACTGGAATTTCTATGCTGATGCAGAAACGGCATGCAGCTGAAATTTCGATGGATGACCCAATTCATGCAGGCCCAAGGCCCAGAAAGGGACTGGCAGCTGACAGTCTTAACCTGAACCCTGTGACAGTTTGAACCTGGAGTTAACCCAACGCTGCCAGGCCAATACCAACAATCTGTGGTGCAAACATAGTGATACACTCCCACATTGCAACACTGTGTGTTTGCACCAGCATCCGGCATTTCTGTTTCCACAATTTGTGTACGCAGCCTGCAAATATTAGAAGCATAGAGAAGAAGCACAACACGCATCCAGACACACCTCACAGCACAGACATCCCCTGTTTCAACAGATATTACATATGACTCATCAGGTCATATGTAATATTTGCCAAAGTTATATCTGCATTAAGCTAATGTATCAGAATATTTATGATATTGTTTTATTTTACTGTAAGGATGTTGTGTGTATGTTATTGTTATAAATAGATTATACTTTTATGTTGATTTCATCCCATAGCCAATCAAAAATGTTACTATTAAATTGATTTATACGACAGCCCAATTTAAGTGATATTTAGATTTTTTTCTTTAGTCCAGGCTTTGGTTCCATTTGCACAATGTTTCAAGTGAAAACCCATCATTTTTATGTCAGCATAGTTTCATGTTTACACAGCAACATTTTGAAAACAATGTCCGTTTACATGGAAATAGCAGAAATGCTGAAAATGATGTTGTGTTTATATCGGGCCACTAGCGGGTGGCGTGAACAGAATACGCGGTAAAGGAGTGCATAGATGGAAGATGAAGTTGGATTGCTATTACGGGGGACTCAACAATAAAACTACCAAGTCCCAGGAGAATATGGTTTGTGAGTAGTGACAGGCTGTTGTTGTTATTGTCCCTCTGCTGAGCATGTGCAATGGCAGCGTTTCTGCTGTCTACATGGAGATGGAGCCCGAGCGTTTTCAAAAATGTAAATTTCCTCCTCTTCCACTGAGACAGTCAGAATTCAAAAGGTTTCCAAAGTTTTCAATTTTCGCTTGAAATCGTTGTATAAACGGGGCCTTTGGATGAGAAGTTTGCATGTTTTCATTCCCACTATTCAAAGACATGATGAATTAATCTTTTAATGTATCCTGTTGATTGTGTGTTATCCCTGTGATTAAAGGAAGATCTTCAGGTCACTTCACTGTTCTGCTTTGGTGACACAGGTTGTAGAATATGAATGGATGGAGGCTCCAGGTTGGATAGGACACTTTCCTGAACCACCATTCACTCTGACTTCAATGCTTCTCTTTCATGTCCACGATTAAGGCTTGAAACCAAAAACTGCACCACATAAAAGAGGACATAGGTCGGGATTTGTTGCAGACTCGTCAGAAATTTCCTGGGAAACCGAGAAACATCAGTCTCTGCCTTCCAAATCCCTTATCATCATGCTCAATCAAGAGCAATAATGCTTACGGCGGTGACGCCAGCATGGGTGATAAAGTGAATTGAGAAGCAGCGTACAAAGCGTGAATGAATAAGAGACGGCAGTGTGCTTTCTGAGGGATACTGTACAAAACATCAGTCTGAGGCTTGCAGATGCCTCCTCTGCAGGGAGGCACTGAAGTCTGGCAGAGCGGAGGCCAATCAGTCATAGCCGGCATATGCCAGCCGAGTGTTTACAATCGTGGGCTTCATCTCCATGCTTGTCAGGTCTTCCGTGGCCCTGATCACAGGGATCCCTGCTATGGGTTGAGGCCCAGAGGCCACGCTTAAAGACCCAAATCCTTTACAGGACCCGGTAATTAGCCAACACCGCTCCACAGCCATGCTCCTTGCTTTGATCTGCACACTGATCAATTGGGAGATCACAGTGATTTGATAACTTCTAACTA
The DNA here is from genome assembly GCF_963422515.1 of Blennius ocellaris. Taxonomy (NCBI): domain Eukaryota; kingdom Metazoa; phylum Chordata; class Actinopteri; order Blenniiformes; family Blenniidae; genus Blennius; species Blennius ocellaris. Next base: position 16,234,176 of record NC_137671.1, on the reverse strand, counting down.
CCCTCAGTATGCCGTATACATGTGTGTATGTGTGGTTGGTACATGTACACATCTTGTGGTTGTTCACAATCTGCATCCCTCAACGTGTGTTGTTTTCCTAGTAATTCTCACAGATAAGCACTTTTCGGTATTAATCTCTGCACAGGGAACTCTATACCTCTCAGTACACATGTGGGGAAAACCTAAATATGCAAATTAATTTCAGATTTCCCCCGCGAAATATCCCATCACCTCTGCATAAGTGCAGAACAATTTACATGTTTCCTTCCTCGATAATCATCTTATGTCCCTTACAAACGGAGATGATGGCCATTTCCTTCAGGTAATTGACTGTATCCCTGGAAGGGGAATGTTCATATGTGAATTCACGTGAGCCACTGCAGCACAGAAGGCTGAAATCCACCTCGCCTCAAATTGTGTGGAAATAAAACAGACTAATATATGAAAGCCATGTTCACCCATCACACAAGTGGTTAAGCGGAATGTTCAAGGCCTTGGATCATGTATTATATAATATTTAACCATTGAGGTGAAGTAATATAAATAGTTGTCACTACTCATACTGGATGAAGGCCACATTGTACTTTTCTAAGGTTTTTTTCTCCTACACTGGAGAATTTGGGGGCTAAGCCCCGCCCCCAAATGCAAACCAACCAATAGCATTCAACTTCCACCTGCGTGGACTCGGAGGAACATTCTCAGCTCTGTAGAGAAGCATCAGACTGTGAGCCAAGATGGCTCACCACGACTGTGCAGGAGGTTATTTTGGTCACTGGGAAATGGTCCGACTGCTAACTGCTAATGCTAACAAAGCACACAATGTTGTATAAACTTTCAAAGCACCTTCCTGATAATTTGTTGGTGCTGACAGAAAAGTTGATGTACTTAAACATCGGTTTTGTCCACAGCTTGTTGGATTTTTTATAGTTTTATGGTTGGATATGTTATTGACCATAGTTTGGAATAGCGAGAACTGCTAACTGTTAACGACAGTTAGCTGGTGGAGAAATTCAGGAGAGGATTTTACTTCAGTTTGAAGGGGTTTTGAAAAACATTTTAAATGAAATATTCCTAATTTACTGTAGATTAAATTTTTTAAAGGCCTTACTACTACTAAAATGTAGTAGTGTTATCTGCGCTTTTGGTTTCATGCAGATTACACTGATTACAAATGAACTCTTGTGTAAGTTATGTATGTCATGGCGAAGCCGTGTTCATGTAGAAAAAGAAACAAAATTCCCAGTGTCATACTGGAGCCTGAGTTTGGAGGACATGAGAGGAACCTCTGAAGAATGGAGTTAGAAGCAAAATCTGACCTTTCATTTTCTTTACTTTTCCTGGTTTCAGCCATTTTCTCCATCACCTTTCTGTTCAATTATTCTTGAAAGTGGGATTTACAACCACAAATGTCATGTCCTAGTCCGGCCTGGTTCTCCTTCCATGTAAACCTCAATGCTCGCACAGATATGTCTCTGAGAATTCATGCTTGCGTGTCTCAACTCAGGATTTAAGCTTTTTCTGCAGTGAAACACCCTCGAAGCTGAAAAACTAAACCGGAGCTTGCGTCCTGCTGCACAGCCTGCCCTTAGGGGACAGTAAAGATCTGTTGTATGAAGCGTTTGATCTCATCAACATCAAACACTCATGCTTGGAGAGCAAACCCAAACGTCCATCCCCCTCCTTGCAAAAACACAATCTCACATTTTTACCCATTATTTATTCTTACAGCTTTGACTTACTGTGGATTTTACTCTCTTCAGTACTGGTGAACAGTTGTTTCTACATCCGGGCGGATGTTTTGATGCTTGTCCTGAAATGTACTGACCTGAGTTAAGGCTGCATCTGCATTGGTCCATATGACATAAATGTTATCATCCACTACCCTGCGTGAGGTTCAACGTGGACAAAATGGTGTAATTTTCATGTTGGGCCTCGAGTGGGTGCTGTTGGGTTTTTTTTCTAATGGAACTACATACGCACGCAGCAGAGAACAAAATACATTATAAACATTAACAATATAAATGTCCTTGTGCTCCCATTGCTAAACGACGAAGTTGGATCGTTCTTACAGTGACTGTCAACAATTAAACTACCAAGTCCCAGGAGAATCTGGACTGGGAGTCATGGCACTGTGGAGGAAACATTGTTCTGACTGTCTATCTACTGCGCATGTGCAGATGAATGATTCATTGGCCATGATGCAAATTACATGGAGCAGTGTTTCAAAAAAGTTGCATTTTCCCCCATTTCCATGAAGAGGAGATGGAGCATCATCAAAACATTTTAAGTGTCTTCGAGCACCTTTCTTACGTCAATGAACACCCAGAACCCTATGGATGTTTTGCGTTTTCACTTGAAAACGTGCAAACGTGAGCCTATGGTGGCTTGCTATGATGTTGGTAAAACCACTTGGCCCTGCTTGCTTCTGATTGGCGTTATGATGATGGGTGGAGCTGTTGGTTCCCGCAGCTGACCAATCAGAGGTAAACCAGACCCATGCTGAGTTTTTTAGGCATTTGTGATACTGCATATACAATTTTCGACATTATTATTCTTGCGGAACTAGTTAGTATAAATGTTCTGTAAACGTTTAATCAATTCAATTCATGTATATTGGCATATATTTTGTGATGTAGCTCAGAAAATGCTGCAAACTCATGACCAAGTAGCGACATCTCATCTTTCGTAACAGTACAACCCACTGAGGGAGAAAAAAAAGAGTCTGCCTGGCAACAGAGGGAAAGACTGTACCTGTGTTTGCCTTGAGAATAAAATCATATTGGTTGAGCCTCAGTGTACACAGCCTCGGAGTGGCCGCCACGGTGTGAACATGTGCAGGCTGCGGGCGGCTGACAGGCGGGAGATGCAGATACGTGTTTATTTAAGCACTCTGAGGGAGTCAATAGTCTCTTAATGTAGGCCTCCTGATCTGCTGTTTGAGTTTGAGCAAACACACACTGTCGACTCTGTCAGCCCAGATAAGGCAGAACAGCGGGCCCTTGCTGTGATTGACTGACATTTTGGAAAGTACAGTACGTGTGTGTGCGCGTGCGAGAATATGAGGAGAGTGCCTACCTTCCTCATGGTTTCTCCTTTCTTTCATGTTCCTTCTATTCTTCCAATGGTTGTGTGTTCCTCTGACCCCCCCTCCATTTTCTCCTCATCTACTTCATGTCTTCTCTTCCTCTACTTTTCTTCTCTTCCTCTAATTTCCTTCTCTCCCTCTAGTTTCTTTCTCTTCCTCTGGTTTCCTTCTCTTCCTCTTGCTTCCTTCTCTCCCTCTAGTTTCTTTCTCTTCCTCTGGTTTCTTTCTCTTCCTCTGGTTTCCTTCTCTTCCTGTCATTTACTTTTCTTCCTCTGGTTTCCTTCTCTTCCTGTCATTTCCTTCTCTTCCTCTAGTTTCCTTCTCTTCATCTGGTTTCTTCCTCTTCCTCGAGTGTCCTTCTCTTCCTCTAGTTTCCTTCTCTTCCTCTGGTTTCCTTCTCTTCCTCTAGTTTCTTTCTCTTCCTCGAGTTTCTTTCTCTTCCTCTAGTTTCCTTCTCGTCGTCATTTCCTTCTCTTCCGGTTGTTTCCTTCTCTTCCGGTTGTTTCCTTCTCTTCCTGTTGTTTCCTTCTCTTCCTCTGGTTTCCTTCTCTTCCTGTCATTTCCTTCTCTTCCTCTGGTTTCCTTCTCTTCCTCTAGTTTCTTTCTCTTCCCCTAGTTTCCTTCTCTTCCTCTCATTTCCTTCTGTTTCTCTAGTTTCCTTCTCTTCCTCGTTTCCTTCTCTTCCTGTAGTTTCCTTCTCCTTCACTTGTTCCATCTCTTCACATTTCCTGGTGTTCTTGTCCTTTGCTTCTCTCTTTTTCTTTCCTTATTTACTCTCCTACATTCCTCCTATTACCCTCTTTCCCAACCTGTATTTTTTCTGTGTTTCATTATATGTTTTACCTTCTCCCTCCATTATTTTTTCTCATATGTCTTTTTCTCTTCTTTTCTTCTATTCATCACATCTGTTGGTTACCTCTTGTTCCTGCTCTTGTTTCTCCTTGTTTGTTTTTCTTTCTATTTTCATCCTATAATTTCTTTCACCGCATGCAAATCTTTCCCCTTCTTACCAATTTCTCTTTCCTCTCCTCACTCTCACATTTTCATTTCTTCTGATGTCTTTTCACCTCATCACTCCATCTTCTCATTTTCTATTTCTCATGTTTTTTTCTTTCTCTCCTTCCACCTTTCATCACATCTTCTCTTTCATCTTCAAATGCTGTTTCCTCCGGTCATCCCTCATTCTTTTTGTCCCTTTACATCGCCCTTCTTTGCTCCTTCTCTCATCCATTTCTTTTTGTCGCCTTGTTTCTCACCAAGAACTCGTCCCCCTTCTTCACTTCCTTGCAATTTTCTACCCTTTCATTTTTTTATCATCTTGATCTTCATTTTCTTTTCCTTCTTGTCTTCTCACTCCGCCTCATGTGATCTTTGAAGTTTTGCACTTTCTGTCCTCCCCCTCCCATCATATCTTCCCTCACCTTTTCTCCTCTTTTCCACGTCTCATCTGTTGGGATTTATGGTTGGTAATTAGCATTAAAAATTACTGTAGGTAATAGATTACTGAAAGTAATAAATTACTGGAAATAATTTAAGAAAAATTGGAATTACTAATGAAGTAAATGTTCATTTACTCATTAGCAACTCCTAGAGTAATTGAGTAACTACTCAAAAGTTAATAAATTATCACAAATAATTTGTTAATGAAAAATTATTAATTTGAATAAATTGACTATTCATCAAATAATAATGACATTGGGGCACCACCAGCTAAACTGGAAATAGCTAATACCAAATATCAGTCTCGTTTGTCAAAAGGTTATTTAAGTTAGTTAATATTCCTGTGCAAAATATAACAATCTTAAATAACAAGGAAGGTGTGAGATTCGAGCACAGACTGGTACAAACCAGTGAATTGTCAACAATAAATGCACAATAATTACCAGGAATTGATCAAGTCAGCTCAAAGGCGTTTATTAACAAAAATGCATTCATTTGTAAATAATTCAGAAATTATTTATTAAACCAACACAATCAAGCAACAAACGTCATCTAACACGGAGATCTAATCTACTAAACAGCAAACACTATGTACAAAGAAAGATGTGTGTGTGTCTGTGTGTGCGTGCGTGTGTGTGTGTGTGTGTGTGTGTGTGTGAGTGTGTGTGTGTGTGTGTGTGTGTGTGTGTGTGTGTGTGTGTGTGTGTGTGTGTGTGGGAAGCCGGAGTGATGATGTAATGACCACGAGTGTCCACCAGGTGGCGGCGGACCTTGGAGGGTCAGTGTGAGTGGGTGTAATGACCTCGAATGGACACCAGAGGGAGGCAGGTGTCTGGTTCGAGGCAGTGACCGTAACGACCACTAGGGGTGCACAGCGGCGCACGAAGGGAAACTGCAATGACTCGATGTGTCCACCAAGTGGCGGCCTCTCAAGAGATTGCAATCACCCACGCGGCCACCAGAGGCGCTCGGCGCACTCTTTCTGGACAGCGTGACGTCACTGTGCCCGTGCACGGCTCGTGAGCCTGCTTGGAGCGCCTGGGGTCTCGTAGCCGAGAAATCCCAGGGACAGTGAACTACACACGATCTCAGAAGCGCAGTGGAGGAGCGCACATGAACAGCTGTGGCTGAGCTGTGCACGGGGTTAGTGAGGAGAGGAGAAAAGAGAGATAAGGAGAGGAAGAGAGCTCTAAAGCCCGTGCCGTGTGTCCAGCCTGTACAGGGGGTCCAGATCTGTCAGTTAGGCAGGACTAGACTCTAGGAGCAGAGGAGGAAGCTGAGAGAGAGAGAGAGCTGCACGGTGCAGAGGTTCGCATGGATGTAAATCCAACATGCAGACAGAGACTGCTTGAAAACACGGGATCGGTGTCCAGAGGTCAAACACAATAATAAAAACATACAGAAATATTAATATCACGTTATTCTAACGAGGGTGAACGTGCTTCCGTGGCCGGTTAAAATCCGTTGATTTACGGCCGCAGGCGGGTTTCTCTGGCGTCCCAGAAAAATTCACCTGAACTGGTCTGTGAACACGGGGAAAGTCCACAGGATGATCCCGGGGTGATCAGGAGCTTCTTGCGAGGAGGGGGAAGAAGAAGTGGGGTTCCGGTTGGCATGCGGGGAAGTGCGCGGTCGCAGCGCGCATAGTCAGGAACCAGGTGAAGAAAGGAAAAAACTCCGGGCCCGATCGGCGTGCGTTAACACATGGTCCTTTGTCTCCGTGCGAAGAGGTGCGTCGTGTCCAGAGTCACGTTCGGCTTGGAAAGACGTGTTTTTGTATTCGAGGCTGGATTTTATACCTCTTCGTTGTGTTCCAGGTTCCGTTGTACTCAGGGCGACATGGATCCTGATAGGGCTCACCCTGGAGCTTCTGGCCGGTGAGGGAGGTCTTGGATCCCCCTGCCGTTGACCTGAAGTGTTGCACCACGCTGGGGGGGGAAGACCCGGGGGGGTGGTCACATGACCAATGGCGAATTTTTCCAGTCCTGAGCATGTGGTCTCTTTGTTCTTAAAATGTGGTCCCCCCCGTCCCCCCCCCCCCCCTTCAATGAGGTTGAGTGACCACTGGACTTTGGCTCCAACACATCCATCTGATCTTTCCTTCTGTCATCCTTTCGTTTCATGTTTTCTTCACTTTTATCTCACATTTTTAACCTGATATTCTTCTCATCCTTTGTTCTCTTTTCAAACTTTTCTTGAGTTTTACTTCCTCTGTTCTCCCTCTCTTCTCTTTCTATAAAGTTATCATCTGATCTGATCTTCCTCTTTTGTCCTGTCACCCTTTTCTTCTTTTATGAGGAAGAAAATGACATGTCATCATCCCACGTCTTCTTCACCAATTAACCTTTTTCATTTTTCTTCTCCTCTCTGCATCTTTGTTTTCCTCACACACTTTCACCTCTCTCCTTTTTTATCCTCTCCCTTTCTCTATTTCCTCTGCCACACTTTCCTTCTGTGATATTTCTCTCCTTTTCTCTCTGGATTATTATCTGAAATCACGATATCCTTCACTCTTCCTTTCATCATAGATCACAGTCCTTTCACCTTTTTCCTTTCACTTCTGTCTCATTCTCTCCTTTTGGCTTCAATCCACCATATTTGTTGAAAGAAATCCTCCCTGTTTTCCTGCATTGTGACCACGTGCAAAAAAACAGATGAAGTGAGAAATGCTCATGAACACATTGTGTTTTCATTACCGCCCCAAGTATTCTGGATTGTCTTTCTCCTCATCTGTCAGTCTTTCACTGTTTGTTTCTGATTTTACCCTCCTCGTCTTCATTTGTCTGTTTCTTCACTCTACGACCACCATTTTCTTGTTCCAATTCATCTCTGTTTACGTTTTCTTTCGACCGCTCCCTCTTCTAATCTCCCCATCTCCTCCCTCTGGTGTTTTCCCTCTCCTCTCCTCTCCTCTCCTCTCGTCATTGAAGTAATCGTCACTGAGAGCCATGTTGGTGTTGAGGCTTATATAAAACCCCTCTGTGAGAGGAAGAGATCAGAGCAGCCAGGCGGTGAGAACAGACCATCCAACACATTGCGCTTAACATGCACCAAATGAAATAAACAGCATCTCCCCTTGCCGCAGCCACTCGGCTCATGCAAAAAAAAGTCTGCAAACCCCCCCCCCCATACGTCATTCTTCATCAGCTCCTGCCTCAGCATCGCTGTACAAACATCATTTGTGTGGTACACAACCACACTGGGGTCAAAATCGGACGCTGACCCTTTACCTCATTAAAAAAAGTCACCAGAGAGAAGCGGGTAACAGAAATGCCGCATCCGTTCTCCATGAGCTTGTTAGGTCTGAACACAGCACAGCTGATTGGTGTTCAGCGCCAGGAAGAAGAAGAAGAAGAAGAAGAAGAAGAAGAAGAAGAAGGAGGAAGAAGAGGAGGAGGAGAGGAGCAACAAGGCAAAGGGCAGCAGCCACCATGGAGCATGGCAACTAAATGTAATTGCCGGAGGAATGTGTCGCGACGCTACGTGACGTTTCCATCCTCTGGAAAACATGAGCCTGATGGCCGAGTTGGCAACATCTTGCACCTGATTGCCAATTATATGAGCGATCATGAGTAAGAGGCACTCAGGAAAACATTGTGCTGTTGGCTTTGTCGTGCCACAACTAAAAGTAAAATGACTTGTTCACATTGTCTGTCTTTAAACAGTAAGAAAGTAACTTTGTAACTAGTGTATCTTACTGTAATGTTGCTCTGACAGATTAGCTGAGCCATTAGCATTGTGAGGAGCAGTGAAATGATACATTCATTAAGGCCTCCGATTACAGGACAGCCTTTCAAGTGAAAATGTGTTGTTTTTGCTTTTTTGAGAAAAGTTTTGGCCACATTTTGAAAACGTTGTAGTTTTTGGGCCACGGGGGCGCTGTTTTCATGTAATTAATACACCTGTATAGATGCCTGATATAGCAAAAGGATGAGAGAAAGACACAGATTGAGAAAAAAAAAAGAGCGCAGCTTTAAACATTTTAAACGCTTCTACCAAGGCAGATTCGTCAAGTCAGTCACACGTCAATGACTTGGCAGTCACATATTTGCAACTGGATCAATTAGATGGTGGTCGCCTTGAAAGAATTCAAATACATTTCTAAATTGGTTCTATGTATGATTGAGGCCTGGGTCTGATGTGAAAAATTTGGAATTGCAACGTTCACATGGAAACGTTCAAATCGGATGTTGTGGGACTCTTGTGAGGAGAAAATCGGAATTCGTTGGTTCCATGGACAATGAATGAGACGCGAGAACTCGACGGATCCTGTGCACATGTACTTTCAGTTCAAGATGAATTAGTCACTCCTTAAGCAGCTTCATCCAAAAAAGTATTCCAAAGACAAACACTATTGGCTGAACCAAGACAGCAGATCTGCGGCGGTTTTCATGCCGATCAAAAGTCACAAGTGACGAGCAACTTTTAACGTGTTGCAGCCAACTGTAGTTCAATTACTGTCAGGAGTTGTTGGTAGTGTTGCTGCTGGCTCATGGCAGCTCTCCACTTGAATCAGCTAAAGGCTAATCAGACTGCTGGCTTCAGCTCACTCACTATTGCTCTTTAAGTAACCCCCCTCCACCTCCGTGTTACACCCTTCTCCATCACGCCTTTTACGTTTATTCTTTTTCTCAATGTAATCAGTGTAATTACAGTTTCTTTGCATTCAGCTTTCTATTTGTTGAACAAATTACAGAGAATGGCTGCCTTGCGCCGGCTCTCGTCGAGCGAATGCATGGTCACATGCGCTGAACACGGCAGGGCCCCGGATAGACTAATCATGGCTCGCTCGCTGCGGCTTGATGAGGTGTGTGTTACACATGTGGGCGAACGCATGTGTGCATTCGACGATGTGCGTGTGTGTGTGTGTGTGTGTGTGTGTGTGTGTGTGTGTGTGTGTGTGTCTGTGTGTGTTGTTTTCATGCTTGGACAAATCTGCATGCAATTTCCTGGCACCTAATTGACAGGAAGCGGAACAGTTGTTGGAGTAGAGATGATTTTTTTTCTTGATGCGCATGTCTAGCAGCAGATTAGACACTCCTGCCTATTCAGCATGGAACTGTCATTCCTTCATTGTCAGCACCGCTGCGGCTCTTTCTTTTGACTTTACATGATAGTTTTTTCTTTCATTACCGCACACACACACACACACGCACGCACGCACGCACACACACACACACACACACACACGATTCATTCACCTGCCTCTGCTAATGAGCAGTGTTTAGACAAAGGTGTGGGGGGGGGGGGGGGGATTCTTCCCATCTTCGTCTTCTCCTGTCTTTCTTCTGCAGCTCTGTTTTGGGAACGATCCAACAAGCTCTTGCGCCTTTGGTTCATCCGCCACCGGTATTCTCTGGTTTAATGATCCACTCTGGGACCGAGGCTTCTTAAAAAGTGCTAAAAAACATTAGTGAAGCTGCGGGGCCCCTGGGCCTGTCCTCATCTGATTTGTACCTGAGCTCTAGAGTGTCATGTGAGACTTAGCAGCGTCAGGCATGTGGCATCGACTCTGGCACTCATGGCATCAGATGAACAATGGCAACAGTGAAGCTGGCTCACTGAGGGTGGGGATGAAGAGAAAAAAAAGTGGAGGAGAAAAGGAAAATAACAGGTTGACAGAAGTAGGGTTGCAATGTTTATCAAACCCAGAAAAGAAACGCCACTGCGAGATTAAATAAAGCCAATTAAAATGTGTTAAGAGCTGTGAGACTGTAAAGGTCTGCCCACATCTCATTACTATCTCATGAATTACAAGGGCTTCAAATAACAATTACTAGCAGATTTTTAATAATGTATTTGAGTTGCTGTAGTAAGAAAAATGTTTGTGATGTAAAGAGATACTTTGAAATCCAATTTGAAGAAGGGCAAGACACTGGATCCCAAACTGCTCCCATTGAAGTGACAGTGCCTTGAATGGCTGCAGCCTCCAATGGTGTGTGAATGTGTGTGTGAATGGGTGAATGTGGTGAGCTATGTAAAGCACTTTGGGGCTGCTCACACAGCTATAAAGCGCTACATAAATTAAATCCATTTACCATTTACCAAGCAGATTATCCAAATCAATACATAATCAATCTATAGAAAAGGTACTGGATTCCAGACCAACACTAAATGAAGTCTTTATAATCTTGTTTCTGAAATCCAAAACCGAAAAGGTTACAAAAGTTAGGACATTATCATGTTGCACCACTAGTAGGTGCTCTTGTTTGTTTTTGTAATGAAACCACACACACATGCAGCAGAGAACAACACGCTCGAAACATTAACACTGGGAGAACACGGACATTCTTGTGGACAAACGACCAAGTTGAATTGTTATTACAGTGACTGTCAACTATATAACTACCACGTCCAGGAGAATCTGGACTGAGAGTCATGACAACATTGTTATGATTGTCCAGCTATTAAGCATGTGCATGTGCACAAGTACGAGTCATGACAGCCGTGGTGATTAGGACCAGTAGCAACGTTTCAGAATGCTTGCATTGCCGCCTGTTTTCATGGCGGTGGAGTTGGAGTGTTTTCAAAATGTTGCTTTTTCCATGGCTCTGAGCAACATTGTGGGAAAGCAATGAAAGTTTTCCTTTTTTTGACTGTCAACGAGGCCTCAGAAAGTCTTTTCCCATATGGTTGTGTTAATTGATTACAAAATAAAAGGAGTTGTTGATTTTGCCATTGCATGTAACCTCACAGTTTTTGTTGGATCATCCAGAAGGCTTGGGGTTTTAGGAACCTGGAAATGGGGTTGTTTTGAAAACGGGTTCCAGAGTGGAGAAAATGCCGCCTCCGTTTTGATGTGAGGACGGTCAAGACAGATATTAGCTGAAAATGATGATGTCATCACTCCACCTTTCGGCCTGATAACTCGTGACGTCTCTTAACAAAAACAATGGCGGACTACATGCTCCAGGTCGAGCTTTAATAAGGTGGGATGATGGAAATGTCAATCTCTCCATTTTGGCATGCTCCGTGTCTTTTTCTCAGTTTTTTGTATATTTCTGCAGCAGCGTTACAGCACCACCTACAGGCCTGACATATACACTACATCATTTTGAGTAGTTTCTATGGTGCCGTGGGGATGGGAAACCTTTTGAAACAATGGCGAGAAAAAGGTTTTGGGTCGTATGGAACAGGCCTCCAGATTAGCCCATTGTAAAAGCTTGGGTTAATTATAGTTCATTATATCTCATTAATGTGTTGAAGTTGTAAATAGTAATGGTTAGTTTATGGAAATATAGCTTGACTCTACCAGTGGTTTTTTAAGTTTAAGGTTAATTTCATCACTTCAAATCATTCCATCTTCTCTGAAACACTCATTTCCCAGAAATGTTTGTTTGCTCTGAGTGTGAAAACAATCAGTTAGTTGCATTGAAGTCAATTAATGTCAACTATTTGCAACGTTTTATGTCTGCATTTGACCAAAGTCTCATATTTCTGTCAGGAGAAACTAAAAAAGCATATGCCAAAAAACAAAGAAATCTGAATTTTGAATCATCAAGTGAGTCACCAACACTGCAAACAAAACTCAAAAGGCACATTACATGGATAGCTGGGATCTATGAATGCTTAATCCAAAGCAGAATATCCAGATTTAAGTATTTTGCTTTCTTCTTTTCGAGAAAGAAGGTTTTTCCAACATGCCTTTGACATGTTGTTCTTCTGTCTTCTTCTTCCTGTCCATTGTGGGGAATCCCCTTTAGAGTGAGTACATGAGCATTACATTCTAGCTTTTCATTCTTCATGGACACCTCGACTCTTGCCACCTTTTACCCTCTTTAATATTTATTTACAGGACTTTCTAGTGCTGGATAATAAAAACAATGTCTCTGGGTCTGGTTAGTGCTGTTGGCCATCTTACTGTAACCTCCACTGGGACACCTGTGTCAGCAGAAATAGGCAAAATTCGTATAATCTGCTAGATTTGTTGGCGCATAAGAAAACATTTTTACAAGAATTTAGTTTCCTGCCATTTGTTGGAACTGGTAGGATGAATAAAGCTGTGCAAGCGGAGCTAATATGCATCAGTGTATTCATAGGACATGTGAAATTGTTTACAGTATTTATGAATGCCTCTATCGGCGCAGCAGGTAAGACCTCTTTCGCCTCCAGGTCCAGATTCGGTGAAGCGCTTGCAGCAGTCCTCTGGGACGCTGGTCCATGCTCAATAGCTTCTGTTATGGAGATTTTCTTTTCCCTCCCAGCACATTAATGCTGCAAAAACCCAGTGACATCTCATCCCAAAGGTCTGAAAGCAAAGGCCCCTATCATCATGCATCAGCTTCCTGCTATCTGCTGACGAGATGGCACAATGTGGAAGCAGGAAAGAAAGATTACTCAGTCAGCAAAAAAAATATGGAGGCACAACCATTCGGTGTCAGATTATGTTTGGTTTATCATCAGCCAAGACAAGATCCCAAGTGAATATAAAACTTTTTGTGTTGTGTTGCAGCAGTACTTGAATAGGGATGTAAGTGACTGTGGGAAATGCTGGCGTTCTAGCTGGCTCTCGTATCTCTATGACAGACCAGGGATGGTTGTAACAAAGGTTGAAACACTCAATTTGGCCGTGAACTGTGTTGAGGACATCAATAGACCTGGTTTGTGATTGATCACTTACACATTGAGCTCACTGGTGAAGCCTCATGTCTCTGAGTTAAAAACTGTCTGATCTGGAGCCAAACAAATATTTTTCAGGTGAAAGTGAAAATTGTCATCACAAATATCTTTTGCATCATGTCCATTGTGTTGTAGGTCCAATGGTTTCACTTACTGCTCAAGTAGATTCTCTCGTTTAATTTCATGTGTTGCATTAGTGCCAGCTTTGAAGCTAAATGCTAAACACCATTAGCTTTTTAATGGTTACCTGGCTTAGGGACTGTAGTAACAGTCCTTTAAAAGGCAGTAACCGTTTTAAAAAGGTAGAAATGGTTCTTGAATGGTTCTTAGATCAGATGTCAGCATCATAGATTTCAGGTCCATGAAGCCTACAAGGCAAGGACAACTAGATATATCACAGCTGCCTGTCTTACTAAACAAATTTATTATGCCATAGGCAGTTTGCTCAGTTAGTAGTTAATTAAAATTACCTTAAAAACACACCTTTCAAAAATGGTTTGTTGATTCTTCCATCTCGAAGTGTTTTCAAATGGGTTTTTTTTTATTAAAAAAAGACATTTTTAAATACATTACAGTCATTCCAATTTGCTTTTATAAAGAAAATAGAAAAGCCCAACATATGCACATGAGCAAGCAGGTGTGTTTGCGACTGTGGAAAGGAAAAACTCCCCAACAGGGAGAAACCTTTGCAGAAACCAGACTCAGGTGGCGGCATTCTGCGGACCGGTTGGGGTGAAAGGATAGAGGAGAGGAGAGGAGAGGAGAGGAGAGGAGAGGAGAGGAGAGGAGAGGAGAGACAGAGAAAGACTGGGTGGGGAGATACATACAATACCCTTGTTAGTGCTACATACATATTTTTTCTTTTTAAAAATACAGTAATCACAGTGATCTAAATATTTTCCAACTGCCATGAGATTAAGACCAGCCTGAGCAACAACAGAGCAAAAACCAAAATAATCACAACAATGATAACAAAAGCAAAAACAAAAGGACATAAAACAAACAAACAAATAAATAAAAATAAAAACAAAGAAATAAACAAACACAACAACAACAAAATCAAACAACAACTTGATTTTGATAATTAACAGAACAATCTCGTCAATGAGGAGTGGAAGTGTGTGTGTGTCTGTCTGTCTGTCTGTCTGTCTGTCTGTCTGTCTGTCTGTGTGTGTGGTTTGTCCTCTGGATGTGAATGGAACTGTTGTGGGGGGGCCGCAGCACCACCCCGGGGCCCAAGGCCACCAGGGCCGGACGCCGCCACTCCGGCACCCAGCGACCCACCGGATCCAGGGAGGCCCCGACAAACCCCCCCGGAGAGCCACGCCCCAACCCGGAAGGCACCAGACGGAGCGCACAGAGAGGACCCCCCCCAGGCCAGAGCGGCCCACAAGAGAAGGATAAAGGGTGCAGAGCCCCGGGCCCCGACCCGAGCCACCAAGCCGGGACCGACTGGAGCAGCGCTCCCAGGCCATGCGGGCAGGGAGCCCCCACCGGCCCCGACAGCGGAGCCCGCCGCACCCCCGGGGGCCATCCCCCCACCACCCCCCCCAACCCCCGGCGGGACAGAGAAGGCCCCAGCCGCCGAGGTGGAGGTGTGTATTTGTGTTTTGAAGAGGTGGTGCAATGTGTGTGTCTAGGGTGCGGTTTAAAATTGAGGGGTAGCGGTGGGGGGGGCCCGGGTGTTCTACCGCTGCCCAGCGGCAGAACCCCGAAAGCCAGCCGATCCCCTCAAGACCCTGCGTGACTAAGTGTAGTTAAAATTGTGGGCGATGCAAAGTCGGGGGAGGGGCAGACCACAGTTAAGTGGCCTGGACCCCCCACCCTAGGCCCCGCCCACTGGCCCCTATTGTTGAATGAGGTAAGGTGAGGTAAGGTAGGAGGGGCTGAGAGGGAGAAGGTCCCCCCGTCGCTAGGACTTAGCCCAGCTGGACCCCCCACCCAAGGCTCCGTCCACTGGCCCCTATTGTTGAATGAGGTAAGGTGAGGTAAGGTAGGAGGGGCTGAGAGGGAGAAGGTCCCCCCGTAGGACTTGGCCCAGCTGGACCCCCCGTGCCGCCCCGCCCCACCCCGAAGTGGCCGGCCTGGAACACGGGGACCAACACCCACTCCGACAAGGCACCACAAGAGGACCCGGAGAGGAAGCCCCCCCAACCCCACCCGACGGCCGAAGAGCAGAGTCTAAGACCCGCATGGCCCAGCACGAGCCCGGCCGGAGGCCAGCGGCTAGGGAGCGTAGACCCCCCCCCCACACCCTCACATACTCACAGAAGACGACACCCATACTTATATATATATTACACACCGCCACACGCACATACACCCACGCTCACATTCACCGTCCCCCCACACGCACAAACACACGCAGACACTTACACACACCTACCTGCACACACCTATCCACACTCGTATCCACCCCCCCCCCACCCCCACCCCCACCCCCCCACAGACACACACACACACACACACCCCCCCGGCCCCTCTCCCATATAAACCCATCTCCAGTCAGCTGTCCATCCAAACCTGGAGCCCCTACTGCCCCCCGTCTCCCCCCGATCCAGGAGTGAGCCAGACCCGGAGCTCGGCAGCAGGGGCCACCCCCGCCCCAGCGAGGGGAGGGAGGCGGAAGGAGGACCCACCCCCGGCGCCACAGCGGGCACCCCCACCAGGACCGGGAGGGCACCCAGACCCCAAGGCCCAAAAGCCCCACACCCGGCCGGGGCCCCACGCCCAGCACCCCCACCCCACCCCAGCAGAACCACCCCCAACCCAGAGCTGACCCCCCCACACACACACCCCCCAGGCCAAGGCCGCCACTCCCCAGGATAGATGCCAGCACCCCCCCAGATCGCAGGGCCGCCAACCACCCAAGCCACAACGCCCCAGCCACAGACGGCCCCAAGAGCCCCAAGGCGGAACTACCACCCCCCCACAGGGCTACATGGTGTATTTAATTATTGGGGACCATGTCAACTCAATTTGTGTCAATTGATTTTTCCTACAAGCAGACATTCTCTCTAATGTGATGTGGTCTAGGAGTAAGTTTTTAAATAACTTTATATTAAGATTATGTATTAATTTCCAGTTCATGAGGATTGCCTTCTTTGCGACGCTCAGGGAGACCAGGAGTGTGAAGGATTCATTTTTCTCTCTTTTAATTTCTGTGAGATCACCTAACAGGCAAAGTGCAGGTGAAACTTCAAATGCTTTTTCACACTAACCTGTTTCAGGCTACATAGCGCACACAACACTCACCAGTCTGTACTTTATTATTTATTTTATGTTACTGTGTATTCATTTTTTTTAAATTATATTTAATGTTATGTTTAAGGTTCCTTCTTTCTTATTCATTAAAATCCATCCATACATTTGTTAGTGGGGCTCTTTTATAAGCATAGTAATTTAATTATTCCTTTCATCCTCACAGTGTTACAACTCACCCCGGGATGCGGTAGGTTGTAACAACATACTTCTTTGTATTTGACATTAATTTCCATAGTCTGTGATGCTCTAGTAGAAGTCCAAACCTGTGTCATTTGTAGCAGACATATATGGGTACCACAATGTCAAACTTTGAGCTCTTGAGCTCGAAGAACCACTGATTTACACTTGCTCAAACAAAACGTGTTACAATGAATCTCGGTCTCCCCAATACTGTTTGTTTCTTATTTAAATACTCTGGAGATTGAATATATTTGTGGTTTAGGCCCTCCTTATGTGACGTTTAACTGTAAATAGAAAACTTTGTGCGTTTACACAGCATTAGTGCTCAGAGCCACCAAAAATGCAATCTTTTGAAGATGGCTCCCAAGGTGGAACTTTTCAAAAATCTGGACTCTGTCTCCATGGGAACAGGGGAAAAAAAATCTGACTTTTAGAAAACTCCTCAACACTGTTTCCATGGAAATGGATGCAAGCTAAACTTTTTGAAAATGCTGCTAACAGCATGCACAGCACGGCCAGTCATGCACATGCTCAGTAGCTGGACAATCAGAACAATGTTTCCTTCATCGTGTCATGACTCCCAGTCCATATCCTCCTGGGACTTGGTATTTTTATAGTTGACAGTCACCGCAAAAATGATCCAACTTGGTCGTCTATCTACACATACGTCTGTGTTCTCCCATTGTTACTGTTTAGAACGGATTGTTCTCTGCTGCCTGTGTGTGTTCATTAAATGCCAACTACATCTTATGTCAGCACATCTGTGTAAATACACATTGTTTTCATTTTCGGAAATTAAAATGTAAAAACAATGCATTTTCACAGTCTAACATAGACTAACATCAACATGCTAATGTGGGTTTGTATGTAGCCACATTAGCATCTTGTGGCTACACATGTTGCTAATCTCGCTACGTACATTACCACATTAGCAGATTCACACTTCCTGGTTGGTGGTTTGCTAATGTGAGGAAAGTTTAATGGCACTTCAATAAATAACACTGAATAATTTGAAACCCACTGTTGATGAAAACAATGCAGCAACTCTGAAAGGGAAGCGGGATAGAAGATGGATGGATTTAAAATGACAGTTGATACTTTCAATACCTACCTAAATGCCCCAAATGCCTTCAAAATAAAAGTCATTTTTTATTAAAACCTTTGAAATGGATCTATAGGGGTTGTCTAGGATATTGCTTAACTGGCTCAATATCAATATCTGGTGAAAAAGTTTCAATATTAAATCAATTGTTGCTTGCAGGTCGCAAAGTTTCACTTCTGGGTTTCGAAGACACCGTATTGATTGGCCACTGAACATAAATATCAGCGTGTAGCAGAATGTATCAGAAAAGAAGCTTGTCACTCTGCAACAGATGCACTTCAGATTCAGTGGTAATGTGTGAAGGAACAGACTGTTTCCCCCCCGCAGGGACTATTTTCAATGGAGATCCTGAGTGGGCTTTATGTGTGTGAGTGTCCCTACTCACAGACGGGCCCTGGTGTGTGCGTGTGTGTGTGTGTGTGTGTGTGTGTGTGTGTGTGTGTGTGTGTGTGTGTGTGTGTGTGTGTGTGTGTGTGTGTGTGTGTGTTGTGTAGGTGGAACCTTCTGGAGTGTTGGAGGAAAACCCAGAGGAGGCGTTGATATGACTGGACCGTAGCAACAGGCAAACTGTGCCTCTCGGGTTGTATTCATCCACTCTGATATCTTCACTCGCTGCACGTCAGCCTTCTCCACCTCCTCCTCCATCTTTGTGGGATGCTATTATTCCATTGGCCATTTCTACATCACTTCCCCACACCTGACTTTCAGTTTTTGCATTTTGTCTTTGTCTTCTTCCCATGATTTTTTCCCCTTTTAATTCCTCGCTCTCCTCACACTTCACCTCTAATCTCTCCACTTCTATCCACTCGTCCTAATATCTGCTTCCTTTTTCTCATGATTCCTGTTTATAATGATTTTTGAATTTAGTTTAATCGGCAACAGAAGCTGAAATGGTGGAAAATGTTTGCACTTTTGATGAGGATATGAGGTATGAGGATTTCATTTAGTTCTTGGAGTCAGTACGCAATACTTTTAACGTGCATACACATGTATTATATACGTTTTGTCGTGACAAATCAGATGAACTGTCCCCATTGATCTAGTCAGCCTCAGCTCCAGTCAGATCAGAGAAAGATGCTCTATAATCTATTGAAACAGATTCATACAGATGACAAGGCTCTTAAAAAGGGAATCTAGTGTTTCCATAATGTTTCAGATTAACTATATTACTTATCTTAATAATAATTACATTTGTGTATCTTTGTCAAGCGTAAAAGAGGAGCTCCTCAGAAACTCCTCATCATGTTACCAGTTTACTAAATGAATCATTTTATCAAATTTGATGCTGTACAAGCATGAAAAATGAACATTTCTTGATGTTTACAATTTTTAAAAAGCATCTGTCTGGTCATCTGGTTATCATGTGAGAAAAACACAGACGGACACTTGCATTTATTTGTAGGGGCTATTTAGAGTCTCCAATTGGTTATTATCCCAGGTGATGTCATGAAGGAAAAATCTCTGATTCGCCTGTATGTTGGAGCAAGCAAGTGAGGGAGAAGACAAACTTCGTTCATGCTTAAGGCCTCATACACAGAATACTGTGAGAAAACTATTAGAAAATTATAAAACCTTTAAACTGATGCCAGATAGTACTTTCCATTTCCCTTTAAACCAAAGATAAACATTCTGTAAAACAACGTGGTCAGAATATTCACACGTATATAGATGGCAGAGCTCTAAAAGAGTTCTAAAATTAGCAGCGGGCATGATTTTGTCTACCGGTAAACAGGCGTGGAGTAGGCATGGACAGACACAGAGATTTAGAGGTACAGACACAGAAAGTGAAACAAGTGTGTGCATAAAAATGCTGCGTTTTCACTCGAAGCCCTGTCATGTAAATTGGGACCTTAATAATAATGCAGATCTGCTCAGTCATGTTTAACTGCGACTTGCACTCACAATGTCATGATTTTCTGGCTTGTTTTGTTTCAAAGGTGACTCCTACATGACACTGAAAGTTTGATGGAAAACAACAACAACTCAGTGCAGATGAAAATATGCAACCGACAGTACAGCTGCTGGGTCACATCGACCTGGGTTCACGTGCACGGCGGCGGCGGCGGCGGCGGCGGCAGCATGTCCACGCATGCTTCCTCAACATTCATTTTCTCTGGCGCTCCTGCCACTCCTTTGCCGTCTTCCTCCACTGCTGTTGTGCCGTGTGTATTTGTGTGAATTTGTGTATGGGAGTGTGTCGCAGTGCTACGCAGGCAGATGTCTGACAATATTCTGACGTTCGGTCCTGCTGTCTGCTTACGACACACACACACACACACACACACACACACACACACACACACACACACACACATACACACACCTCTCCTCAGTCCTAGCGGGCCTAATTGGCCCAGTCTGCTTAGTACAGCACTATTATTCAGCACTTCTGAAAAAATATCCACCGTGTGTGTGTGTGTGTGTGTGTGTGTGTGTGTGTGTGTGTGTGTGTGTGTGTGTGTGTGTGTGTGTGTGTGTGTGTGTGTGTGTGTGTGTGTGTGTGTGTGTGTGTGTGTGTGTGTGTGTGTGTGACTGTATAGTGCTGTAAAGTTACCCACTGACACTTATAGAAGTCCCTGGAGAGCTTCATGTTGTCTCGTGCTTTGACACATCTGATGGTAGCTGAGGGAGAAAAACCTTTTCCGGGTTTAACACAAGTCCAGAGTGTTTCTTATTCTCATACCAGCGTGAGAAAAGAAAAGATGCGTGAGAAAAGAAAAGATGCAGAGAGAAAAGGCTTCTTTTTTTTGAATGCCCATCGCAAGCTCACATCACACAGCCGTGATTATGTTTTCCTCAGACGAAATATCAGAAAATAATTCTTCCCTCTCCGTTCCTTCGCAGCCTCCAGATTGATTGCTTTGCCTTCCCTTCAATAACAAACTAAGCCCGGTCTGTTTGGCTCAGTGCCAGTAGCTACTGGAGCAACGGCCCCCTGTTAGAAAGAAATCAGGACCGTGGTGTTGCCGCGCTCCCTTCCACTCCCTTCTGTCTCTCCACCCCAATCATTACTCCAATCAGGCGACCGGCTCACTGGAATGATAATTCCCTTCCTGCGGCGATTCATTGCAATAATCATCAGGCTTTTTGTTTGGAATAACGGCCTCACCTTGTGCCAGCTGTGCTTTGTGTTGTCACCTGTGATGTACGTCTGCCCGCCGTCCGGTGGCCTTGAGTCATTAGTGCTTCTCCGTGCGTGGGCTTAGTTACTTTTTTGCCATATGTTGTCGACCGCCACAAGGAATTTTTGACTGTGAAAACTGTCTTTTGAGGCATGTGTAGCTTGGACCTGGTCCACTCCTGACCATTTAATAAGGTTTTTTTTATCAATCCATTTTTGATTTTGCTTCACGATTCGATTATTTTATCGATTCTCTTTTGGTGAGTGACGTCACCATGAACTTGATGTCATTGGCACCCAGGGGAATTGATAAGGGAAATAAAATTGGCAAGCAATTCAAAGTATTTGAAACACTGTCAACCGTTGTTCAACAAGAATCAGTTTTGGATTCCCATCCCTCGTCCTGACACAGTTCATTAAGTGGCAGCCTTAAATCCATCCATACGTTTTCTCCACCCACCATATCCAGGTTGGGTCCTCAAGTGAGTTGGAATCAATCCCAGCTGTCCAAGAGTACCACCGGAGGATTACCATCACAGAGCTCAACAGCCGGATTCCACTTCAGACATTTCGCCAATTTAGACCCTGGTGTATTTGAGGGTTTTGCACCTTATTGCACACTGAAAGTTGATGTCCTCACAGTATGCATTGGAGATCACATCGAACAGACATCACAGATGATACACACTCCAAATTTACTGTTTCCCATTGTGACATGTTAATGTTTATAAAAGGAATCTGCAACCATTGTGGGGATTTTTCCACCAAAGCAAATTTACCTGGAGAAGCAAAACACGTTGAACCTTTTAAAGTTTCATTTATACATTATTTCCTTTAAGAATTGCTCTGCACAGAATAGACAGGATACAAATGAAACAAGTAACTTTAAATATTAATATGTACAAGGCTTAACGGTGACGAATAAATTCACCAAAAGGAGGAAATTTACGTCTCCCCCCTTTTAGAGACTCTTCATTTTACTTTTTGGTTTTATTTTAACCCATCTCTTGTAGTTTAAAAAATTTTTTGAGCCGTTTTAGTTTTTGTGCCCTTATTTTAAAAGTCATTTTACCCAAGAGCTAGATATTGACTTGAAAATTACTCTATTGTCTAAATAAAATAAAAATAACACGAAATGTTTATTTCAGTCTATTATTCTGAAAGCTTCAGGGAGCCACTACAGAAGGGCTAAAGAGCCAGATGTTCCAGATCCCAAATACAGGGATGACTTCAAGATAAATGAACAAGATGAAATCTTATTTACTTCCTCCAGAAATGCTTTCGTGTCATTTATTAACGGGTCAGAAATGTGCATTGTCTCAGCCCTTGTCATGTGGACCATAAACCTTCTTTGGCCAATGCTTTTTACCCAAAGACATCTTTCATTACTATTGCTCGAAAACTGGGTGGCGTCAGACAGAAGGTTCGATCTTCTCCACTTCTTCTCAGATGAAGATATAAACACCAAGAAAGAACTGCTGTGGTGTAGATCTTTTGTATCATATTACTTAATGTCAAACCTAAAGATTTGAAAAAGAGATGGTCTCAATGTTCCCGGCAAGACCGATTGGGACTAAACGTTTCTCCAATTTAGTGTAATTCGTTTAATTTAACACACAGTTGAAAATGAGCTGTACAATTACAAGCTTTTCTGCAGCAGCACATGTACGTGCTCCTTCAGCTCGGAAGGACAAATGTGCATATGTCTGTAATTAGACCAGTAAAATAAGTTCGTCAACACGTACAGCAGCAGTTGGTGCAAAAAATAAAATCTCAAAGTGCTGTCACAAGCGCTTAAATGCTTGCTCCCTGCCGCTGACGCTCACTTTAAAACTTTGATGAAGCTTTTCTTCTTGTTTGGTTCTCCATCTGCTCGGATTGTACGGCTGTGCAGCACTTTTTCTCCTCTATTCCTCTCCCTTTACCTCCCATTTATTTTGCTTCTCTTCTTTTTTCTCCTCTTGTCATTATGGTTTCTGTTTTAAAGCAGGCGCACCAAGGCAAGGAATACAAGATGTTTGAATATGTTCTGACACCTTGTCTTCACAGGGCTTGATTTCCCAGGGGGAAATGGGCGTTTGGCATGTTTACATTTTTGTTACCATTCCTGTGTCGCATCAAAAGCCGTTTCTCTCCTCTTTTTTTTCTCCTAGCGCACTGCAAACTTGACCAAGGGAAAACAGATGCTGACCCGACTCTTCCACCTAAAGAGGAAGGAAGAGACTCAAAGAGACAAACAAGAATTGCCTCAGGAGGTTGTAGAAACCCCAGTACGCCCACTGTGGTGTGCAGGTCACGCCTCGTGTGCAGCTCAAGCAATTCCTATTCATAGCTCCTTGTTAGAAACATATAAACAAGCAGGTTCTTCATATGCACTGCAGATCACGGCTCTGCGTGTCTCCGTGTGTCATCGCTGGGGTTAGAAAAGCTTAAAAACTGGAGAAGTTCAATTCCGGGGACCATTCATGCTTTTCCTCCGGGATAGCTTTCTGGGTAATGACCAGCGAGCTCTCGCCCCTCCACCTGACAAGTGAAACGGATGGAAAAGTCAAACCTGGTACATCAGACTCAAACATCAATTGCAGCCTTGTCTGGGGTTGTGATGTCGGTCGGGTAGGTGAGATGGAAGGTGAAGCTCAGACAAGAAGAAGACGAATAAAAAGAGATTTGGACAGAAACATGTTCGTCGGAGCTCCATTCCTTCTTCCCCTCACTGGCGTCGTTTCTGACAAGTTGCCACATTTTAACAAGCCAACTGACTCTTCTTTCATGCCATCACCAGAATCAGACTTATATTTACTTTTGAAGGATTACTCATACTACGGAGTATTTCTGTCCTTAAAGAGAAGGAATAAAATAAGACTCATCTCAGTGACCTGACCAACAGCTCGCACACCAATTATCCCTCCGTATCAGTCATCCAGCGTCTGAACGGACCGGCTTCAATGATGATTACCGGCAGGTGACGTGATCCAACATTTTCTTAAATGATTTACTTCACAAAGAAGTGCTGGAAGGCGTTTGGAATTGCATTTTGAAAGAGAGCAAAATACCGCACCGAGACTCAATTAGGTTGGAAAAGATAAAGTTTGAGCCATTTGTGACGTCTTCATGCCGAGAACTGCTGTAGGCTGGCGGCATCACGTCCAGGTGTGTTATCTGTCCAACTGTACATCCGGATGTCATCCCAATCCCCTTTGGTTTTGTGTTTCGCTTTAATCTGTGAGTCATGTCTGCCTATCACCCAAGCATCTTCAGGCAATGTCGTGCTGTGCAGGGTCATAAAAGTGCCGACAATACCTCACTAAGGGCCTGATTTACTAAGATTCTGAAGAAAGCCAGCCAAATTGTAAGCTCATGGAAAGAGATTGTGCTTTGGATTTGCGTCCGAGACAATAACACGAGTGACATTACGTCCGACAGGAGTGTTGAGAGGAAGGTTTCTCTGCTTGAGCGAAATGTTTGACGTCGATCCAGACAGTTGGGCCACCTGATAGAGGAAGAAAAGGTTTCATCCAGTAAGAAAACAGACACAATGGTAAACCATGCACATGTACAGATGCAAATCACATTGCTATATCAATCTATTAGCATAAACACATGCAGAATATTCCTTACACCGTATTTTCCACACTATAAGGTGCACCAGATTATAAGGCGCACCTACATTGATTGACATAATTTACAACTTTGTTCGTATATAAGGCGCACCACATTATAAGGCACATGGAATAGACCAGTGGTCAGCAACCTTTATAGCTCAAAGCCATTAGGTTACTTTTTCCACTGATTCTAACACCCAGAGAGGTGCACACACTTTATTTTGATAGTCCTACCTGCAGCCTATGCCAGGAGGACACTACACACAAAACCTTCAACTGCTGGTTGACAACTTACAACTACCGGTAATAATAATAATAATAATAAACTAAACTACATGAACTAAGCAACAAAAACACAACACAACACAATTATTACCGACACCACAAACCAAATATAACCCCCAATAATTGCATTTAAAACACCACAAACAGCTGCAATGAATTATGGGAGTTTCTATCGGCTGCACTGAGGAGCTCAGGATGAATTTGTCGCTGCAAGGCATGATGTCCCATCATGCCTTGCAGCGACAAATTCATGTTTTGTGTTGTTGGAGGTTATTGTGGGTTGTTGTTGGGCTTGGTGTTGTGTTGATTGTGTTTATGTGTTTTTGTTCCCCAGTTTAGGGAGTCATTATTTCATCTAGTTTATTTTGGTTTGTTAGAATGTTGGTGTGCAACCATGAGTGATGAAGGTGTTGTGTGGAGTGTCGTCCGCTCTGAAGATCCAGTTGAGAAGTTAGAGTTGTCAAAATAAAAGCTTCTGGTTGTTCAGCTGTCAAATAGCAGTCTGGAGTAGAGCAGTTCTTCCATATATAAGGCGCACTGTGTTATAAGGTGCACTGGCAGCTTTTGAGAAAATTTGAGGTATTTAGGTGTGCCTTATAGTGCGGAAAATACGGTAGATGAATGCAAAAAATCATGTCTTAGCATGTTTGTCTCTAACATGGACATGGTGAGAGGAATGGAAATGTATAATGTATAAAGACTTGCTGTTAATAGAAGTAAATTCACTAAAATGAAACAAATTTATAAATAATGACATGATTTAAACACTTGATAACTTACAATTCTGTCCCGGGTGCAGTTTGATATTTCCAGGCAAAAAAGAAACAAAAAGCATAGAGTTAGGCCGTCGTCCACACAGCAATGTTTCAAGTGACTTTATTGCATTTTCGCTTCAGAAAAGTTTAACTTTTACAGTTTTGATAATGATTGTTTCCATGGAAACAGCGGAAATGCTGAAAATGATGTTGTGAGCATGCTAGGCCATAGAGTGTTTTTTTTGTGTGTTTTTTTTAATTAAACCACACACACGCACGCACGCACACACACACACTTGTGCACAGACAATGCAGTTTAAACATTAAAAAGCGCATGAAACGCAATGAAAATGTTCCATTTTAGCTTGACAGCATTGTGTTAAAAGGGCCATGGGTTGTATTAATATATGTCTCAATGAAGTGGAAAAAACATCTACAACCTACATCTACATTGTGTTTTGTGTTTGTGTGAAGATTACATAAAGCACCAGCTATTTCATCTCTACATGGAAAAGTGTAGCATTCCTGCCTTATTGAAATCAGTAAAATCTTCTGATTTTCTGATAAGAAGAGATAACAGTTTCCTGTTGAGCCTTTTTCAGATGAATTCCTGTGCGGTTCTTCTTGCATTTTTGGAAAAACTCCCTGTTTTCCATCATTTCCAGGGAGATGGAGTGTTTTCAAAAAGCTGCGTTCTCAGTGGCTTCGAGGACTGTTGCCATGGAGATGGACACACAAAACACAACAAAAGTTTGAGAGCGACAGAGAGACCGCGTTAACGAAATGCTTTACTATGTCATTGATTTTGTACATACATTTGATTTTGTTTTACAGATCATATATCATAGATCATAGATTATTGTTCCGTGAAGCTTATTGTGAGAAGCTTTTGAGCATCATGGAGGAATATTTTATGTGTACAATAAGAAGTCATAGGAAGAGTGACACCAAAAGCATTTTGTCAGACTGATACATTGGCCAGTTCTGTCATCATTGGTATTGAAAAACAGCTAAATTTGTGGTGATTTAGAAACAGTGTGCATCACTGAGCATCATCTCTGATCGGTATTCATTCTCTGCACCTGTTGTCACACTGCTGCTTCTTCCTCCGTTTCTCGCTCTCTTTCTCGACCTCGCCGATCATAACACATGTCGATTTTTCCAACGACAGGCAGATCTGCGGGTGTTTGAGCGGTACGGCTGGAATTAGCCAGTATCATTTGGATTGGTCTGCAGGTCAAAGGGCAGATCCAACACCTCGTCTCAGCCACAGTGCAGTCTGCAGTTATGTACGTATCCGTGTGTGAAGCGATCGGGCCGGTGAAGTGAAGCGAGTGGCGAGATAGGCTGCGGGCTGTCAGTCTGATTGGAGCCCTGGATTGGTTGATCAGTGGTCCGGAAGCTTGGATATTACACAGCACGGCTCATCTCGAGGAGGCCTTTAACCTCGGCGTGCGTAAGAAGAGACCTGTTGGAGAGTTGGGGAGTGCAGATGTGTGAGGCGGCTGACAGTCTTCCTCGCTCTGCTTTCTCTTCTTCTTCATTCCCATTGCCATCTTTTTTCGGTTGCCTACCTTCCACTCGTACCTCTCCGTCTGTGGGTGAATGCAATTATCAGTTTGTTTCCTCTTTTTCTCTTGTTCTGTCTATTCTTTTCTGGAGTCTCTCAGTTATGGCTTCATCAAGGGCAACACAGCATTTGTTCATTCGTTTGTGCAGTGAAACGGTTTATGAAATGAAAGGAGGCATTTTAGGAGGTTTGATATTCTACCTTGTATTTCTTAGCGGGACAGTGGAGCATTAGTTAACATGGTCTCCGAGAATATTGTGATACTGTGCAGCATCTACAACTGGTCATTTAACACCAGTCTCTTTTTTCTATACTTGAACATCATTGTGCCTGGATTAGATCCCAAAACACCAACATTCATCGTTCAAGAGGATTCCTTATGTGAATCAAGCAGTTATCATGCTTGTTCGAGGCTCCGTTCACTCTGCAGGCGAAAGCAACCTCATTTTTCTGCTCACAACTGAACCTGATCAGTGTGATGTGGCAATTTCACTTTTTGCACACCAGGAGGGATGAGAATTAATAAGCAGAATCAAAAATGGAATCAGAACCATAAAAATCTCAACGATTCGGTTCATTATCAAATCGCTTTTCATTTGGAAATAAAACCTGCAGTATGAACAGCAGAGCATGTGCTGATGTTGCTGCTGCCACTGGGTTGAGATTCACTCTCAAGCGGATCAAAAGCAAAAGTGAAGTTCATCCAAACGTATCGCTGCTGTGTGATGTATGTGTATAATATTGCACTCCGCCCAGTTCAAAACAGCAGAACACACACCATTTGATGCACATGCGTTCCTCGCCTCACCTCCCAAGAGTGCACATAGTCTTCTCCGCTCTCCGTCAACCACTCCAACGCAAGTCACAGGTTTGTTTCCTGTAGCTTCAGCTGCTCCTGACGTGCACATCAGAGTGTCTCAAAACTCATGTGTGATGTTTACTTATGCTATATCTGGGGCACGTGAGGGAACCCCGGAACATGTATGATGCTCCAACAAAAAAAAGAAACAAAAAAAAAAAGTCAGGCAGCCACCTACAACCAATTTTTGATTCACGACGGCCTCGATCTTGTGTGTTACCAAATCAGATATATACCTGATGTATTTTAATGCGATGGCCGTCCGAACAATCAAGTGTCATGTATGAGACTTCCACAATATTGACGTGAGACTGATGTCCGAATCAGTACCGGAGGAGGCGGCTCCGGCACAATTAGTAAGAAAAAAATGGAAGAAATGGAAACAGTAGATGCAGGTGATGGGATAATCTTTGGAAAAATTGCAAGGCTTGGTGTCCAAGCCTTGCAATATTTACATATTTGCAATATTTACATCAATATTTACATCCATGAACAGTCACGCCTTCTTCGGCCACTTCGGGGTTGGATAACCTTCATAATGCAGTCTGATCGAATTCACTTCTCAAATGTAGAGTGAACAATCACATAAAAGAAATCGGATCCCCGGTGCCAGTGCTTTCATTGTGTGACAAAATACAGAATATATTGGAAGTCCACAATGCTAATGCCACCAACGCAAAAAGCTCTAAGATGAAAGAAAGTGCCCAAACATGAATACTAAATCTGCAAAATACATGAACATATAATAACACGAACAAAAACTGCCATATAAATACAAACCGCAACAGAAATGAAAACTCCCACACAGCAGAAGCAACAGCCTAGAGTAGTGAGAACATGCTGTCTTGCTTTTCCAGGTTGTAACTTTCACATTTGCATTTTGCAATCCAGGTGTGGCTTTTGCCTTAAAGAGACTCATTCAGGCCACGTGACTGCAGTCATCATCGTCTCCTTTAACCCTTGAGGTACTGTAATGCACTTTTACCTTTCCAGTTAAATACTGCGGTCATGTGATTCAAGACACCTAACCAATGAGATCCTGTTCTACAGATGTACGTGTGGAAAAGGTGAACTCCTGCCGCATTCAGCGCTACAGAAAGAGCCGTACTAACCTTTCCAGCTATTATAAAGAGACACATACCAATGTGCCCTCAGGGGTCAAGTGGTTGGGTTTGATCTTTAGATTTCAGTCGTCTTTTTCAAGTTCTGTGATTCTATTGCCAATTTGTATCCCGTTGTCTTAAATTCTCATTAATTTTAGGGATACAAAGAATAGAACTAAAGCATGTATAATTGTTTAAAACAAACTATAAGGTGAATATTCTCATGCGTGCAATGATGGATTAGTATACGTGAAATATATTTGACATAATATAAGGATAGAAATTAGACATATTAACTGTATAGTTCATCTGTTGACTTTAGATGCTGAATGAGCTTTTTTTTTTATGTTTTAATTGCAAATGTGTTTTGCCAATTGGTAATGCTTGTAACAATGCATTTTGCCATAATGGTGCAAAATGGAATACATTTTCACCTCATTATGTAATAACGGCACATTTTGTAATAATGTACTGCCTTTTGTAATACATGTTTTTGCATTTCATGACAAACTTTGTTGCATTTTGTAATAACTTGATACATATTGCACCAGTTATTACAAAATGTGGATGTTCTACTTAATAAATAATGTGGTGCATTATGTGATAAACATTGTCATTTATGCATATACATGTTAATAATTATTATAATTAATAATTAGGACAGATTCTTATTCCCTAGTTGGACTCGCATTATATGTCACTCGTTGCTCATGTTCTTCCAACTATGGTAGAATCCAGGGATCTAAATCAGGTTCGATCTTTTACATCACATGCCATTTTGGCTGGTAGATTTAGGAAGAAAAAAAATTAAACACCCACATTTGGTAATACCTGTTGTAATATATAACAAGTTAATACAAAATGCCTTCAAGTATTGTATTATAAAATATGGCAGACTATTACAAAATTATTAAAAAATGGTTACATAATGGCTTGTGAGGGAGGCTGAGAGATACCGTCTAGATATAGTCAGGCTCACCTCCACTCACAGCTTGGACTCTGGAACCCAGCTCCTCCACAGGGGCTGGATACTCCACTTCTCTGGAGTTGCCCGCGGTGTAAGGCAGCGGGCTGGAGTGGGCTTGCTTATTGCCCCACAGCTCAGCCGCCATGTGTTGGAGTTCACCCCGGTGAACGAGAGGGTTGCGTCCCTACGCCTTCGAGTAGGGGACAGGTCTCTGACTGTTGTCTCGACCTATGCACCGAACAGTAGCTCAGAGAACCCAACCTTCTTGGAGTCCCTGGGAGGGGTGCTGGATAGTGCCCCAACTGGGGACTCCATTGTTCTCCTGGGGGACTTCAACACCCACGTGGGCAATGACAGCGAGACTTGGAAGGGGGTGATTGGGAGGAACGGCCCCCCCGATCTGAACCCGAGTGGTGTTCTGTTATTGGACTTCTGTGCCAGCTACAGTTTGTCCATAACGAACACCATGTTAGAGCACAGGGGTGTCCATAAGTGCACATGGCACCAGGACACCCTAGGCCGGAGGTCAATGATAGACTTTGTGGTCGTGTCATCTGATCTCTGGCCGCGTGTCTTGGACACTCGGGTAAAGAGAGGGGCAGAGCTGTCAACTGATCACCACCTGGTGGTGAGTTGGATGCACTGGACCAGGAGGAGGCCGGATAGACTCGGCAGGCCCAAACGTGTTATGAGGTTTTGCTGGGAACACCTGGCCGAGCCCTCCGTCCGCACAGTTTTCAACTCCCACCTCCGGGAGAGCTTCTCACAGATCCTGAGGGAGGTTGGAGACATTGAGTCCGAGTGGACCATGTTCTCCACTTCCATTGTCGAAGCTGCTGCTCGGAGCTGTGGCCGCAGGGTCTCTGGTGCCTGTCGTGGCGGCAATCCCCGAACCCGGTGGTGGCAACCGGAAGTAAGGGATGCCGTCAAGCTGAAGAAGGAGTCCTATCGGGCACTGTTAGCTCATAGGACTCCCGAGCCGCAGCCCGGGCTGTGGTGGAGGCAAAAACTGGGGTCTGGGAGGAGTTCGGAGAGGCCATGGAGGAAGACTTTCGGTCGGCCCCGATGAAATTCTGGCAAACCATCCAGCGCCTTAGGCAGGGGAAGCAGTTCTCCACCAACACTGTTACAGTGGACGTGGGGAGCTGTTGACCTCAACTGGGGATATCATTGGGCGGTGGAAGGAATACTTCGAGGACCTGCCCAATCCCACCACCACGTCTTCCATTGAGGAAGCAGAGGCTGGGTTCTCAGAGGTGGACTCGTCCATTTCCCAAGCTGAAGTCACCGAGGTTGTTGTGAAGCTCCTCGGTGGCAAGGCACCGGGAGTGGATGAGATTCGCCCAGAGTTCCTTAAGTCTCTGGATGTGCAGGGACTGTCGTGGCTGACTCGTCTCTGCAACATCGCGTGGCGGGCGGGGACAGTACCTCTGGACTGGCAGACCGGGGTGGTGGTCCCTCTTTTCAAGAAGGGGGATCGGAGGGTGTGTTCCAACTACAGAGGGATCACACTCCTCAGCCTCCCTGGGAAAGTCTACTCCAGGGTACTGGAGAGGAGGGTCCGGCCGTTAGTCGAACCTCAGATTCAAGAGGAACAATGCGGTTTTCGTCCTGGTCGTGGAACACTGGACCAGCTCTATACCCTCCACCAGGTGC
Source organism: Blennius ocellaris (assembly GCF_963422515.1). Taxonomy (NCBI): domain Eukaryota; kingdom Metazoa; phylum Chordata; class Actinopteri; order Blenniiformes; family Blenniidae; genus Blennius; species Blennius ocellaris. The sequence continues at coordinate 16,202,568 of NC_137671.1, read as the reverse complement.
TTGAGGGTTCGTGGGAGTTCGCCCAACCAGTCCACATGTGTTTTGTGGATCTGGAGAAGGCGTTCGACTGGGTCCCTCAAGACGTCCTGTGGGGGGTGCTCCGGGAGTATGGAATCCGGGGCCCTTCGTTAAGGGCTGTTCGGTCCTTGTATTCCCGGAGCAGAAGCTTGGTTCGCATTGCCGGCAGTAAGTCAGACCTGTTCCCAGTGCACGTTGGCCTCCGGCAGGGGTGTCCTTTATCACCGGTTCTGTTCATCATATATATGGACAGAATTTCTAGGCACAGCCTGGGGCCGGAGGGGGTCCAGTTTGGGGACTACAGGATCTCATCTATGCTATTTGCGGATGATGTGGTTCTGTTGGCTCCATCAAGCCCGGACCTTCAGCGTGCACTGACGCGGTTCGCAGCCGAGTCTGAAGCAGCTGGGATGAAGATCAGCACCTCTAAATCCGAGGCCATGGTTCTCGACCGGAAAAAGGTGGCTTGCCCCCTCCAGGTCGGTGGAGTGCCCTTGTCACAGGTGGAGGAGTTCAAGTATCTTGGGGTCTTGTTCACGAGTGGGGGAAAGATGAGCGTGAGATCGACAGGCGGATCGGTGCAGCGTCTGCAGTTATGCAGACGTTGTATCGGTCCGTCGTGGTGAAGAAGGAGCTGAGCCAAAAAGCGAAGCTCTTGATTTACCGGTCGATCTTCGTTCCTACTCTCACCTATGGTCATGAACTATGGGTCATGACCGAAAGAACGAGATCCCGGATACAAGCGGCTGAAATGAGCTTCCTCCGTAGGGTGGCTGGGCGTACCCTTAGAGATAGGGTGAGGAGCTCAGTCACTCTTAGAGATAGGGTGAGGAGCTCAGTCACCAGGGAGGAGCTCGGAGTAGAGCCGCTGCTCCTCCACATCGAGAGGAGCCAGCTGAGGTGGCTCGGGCATCTGTTTCGGATGCCCCCCGGACGCCTCCCTAGGGAGGTGTTCCGGGCATGTCCCTCCGGTAGGAGGCCTCGGGGCAGACCCAGGACACGCTGGAGGGACTATGTCTCTCGGCTGGCCTGCGAACCACCGAAAGACCTGGAGGAAGTGTCTGGGGCGGGGGAAACTCAGGGCAACTCTGCTCAGACTGCTGCCTCCGCGACCCGGCCCCAGATAAGCGGCAGAAAATGGATGGATGGATGGTTACATAATGGGGTGCATTTATTACATCTTGCACCATTGTTACGTAATGTGGAGCAACAATGCTTAAGTAAAACCATTGTGTCAGTCACACGTGGTTAAGTCAATGCCATGTGGAATTATTTGGTTATAATTTCCATAGTTTCAAAACTAATAAAATAGTTTGCTTACATGATTCAAAGTGAAATTGATTCTAAGTCTATGTACAGCCAACTGCAACTTTAATAACAAACTACTTACTACCATTAAATTAAGAATTTCTCCAAACCCGACACAAATATCTCCCATACCTCCACTGATCAATATGCAAAGCGTCTTATTTAGTCTTTCTGTTGAAGGACTTTAAATGGCCCACGATTTGTACGTTACTTGAGGAAAGGAGGATACCCACCGGCTCCTGTGTGTCACATCGATCCATCGAATAACCCGGCGGTCAATATTCCAACATGGACAACACTGACAGCCCGGCGTCAGCTCCCAGTAAAGAGGCCAATATCCGTTTGACTGATATATTGACAAACTGAATATGACCCCATCTTCCTCTTTCTTTCCTTTCTTCCCTCCTTCCTTTCTTTCTTTCTTCCTTCCATCCTTCCCTCCTCACTTCCTTACTCTCACCAGCATTAAAGACATCCCCCCTTCCCCCGTCCTCCTCATTAGCTCTTTATTCCTGCAGATTTATTTCATTCCTCCTCTGCTTCCATCCCTCTCTCTGCCCCCCCCCCCCCCCCCTCCCTAATTTGAAGTGCAATAGTTTCCCTCTGGCATGAAAATATTGCGTCATTCATCATGTCTCTCTAATTCGTCTTAGATACCCCCCCCACCGTTCACCCGCCGCCCCACTACACCACTTAGTGGTGATATTGCCCAGAGTCAACGAACACAAGGCGAGTCGTACCCATCAGTGCAGCCATTCTTGATACATTTGAGCCGACATACAGTTCAGGAATGTGCTATCACTGTGTCTCTCTTGGCCTCTCGCCTCTTGTCTGTGTCACACACACACACACACACACACACACACACACACACACACACACACACACACACACACACACACACACACACACACACACACAGCGAGGCGATGGGTGTGGGCCATTTTTGCGGCTCAATGCTCAGTGCTAAGCTGTTTGCCGCGGTGGCTGGCCAGAGGTGTATTGGGCTAAATTGAAGCGGCTGCTGATTAGATGGCTGCCTATTGATAAGGCCGGAGTGGAATTTCAGCCTCGGCTCGTGTCTCCTAGACAGCTGAAATGTAGCTGCAGGCTCAAACGTCAGAGTCGGTTTGCACAGAAAATATCGCAACCGTTCGGAGACACATATGGAAGTTTTGTGAACTCGAAAAGTCTTCTCTGCTTCGCCAGAGCTCATAATCTCAAATTAGTTGAACTCTTCAGGGTCAATTTTGGCATGTTCATATTAGTGGATTTCTGAAACCAGAAAAACAACCCACTTCTGTGTATATTTTGATCTGGAGTAGCTGCAGTGATTAACAAAAGAGAATGTGTGATCTAATATCACATGTGGTGGTGGATGGATGGGTCAAACAAGTCTCTGAGAACTGCATCTTCAGTCAAGCAAAGATGTGAGAGTTTATGTATATTTATTTGAGGCCTCAATTAAATTGAAACATTGTGAAAATGATGTCCATTTAAACAGAAATGCCGGGCCATGAGATGGCGCTGTTGTTTGTTTTCATAATGAAACCACACACACATGCAGCAGAGAACAATAGCTATAAACATTGACAATGGGAGTACCTTCGTATGGACGAGGTACATAACTCGAAAACTGGAATATGGATGCAGTCTGATGATGCTCTGGAGGACATCATTGTTGTTATTGTCCATCTACTCACACAGAAGTAGAAGAACGAATTGCTGCCAATTGCCTGAGTGTTTCCAAAAAGTCTGGTTTCCACGGCGACAGAGCCTAAATGAGTCTGAACTGTTGCGTTTTCAGTGGCTCCGAACACCATTGTCTGGTAAACGGACCCCTGGAGCGCAATATGATTCTTGCGTTTTCACAAACATCCAATTCATATCCCGATATTTTCTTTTATGTTTATGATTTAAATTGTATACATTTTTATGACCATTTTAAAAGTATAAAAGAACAGTCATTAGAACATACATTATGGTTATTCTAAACCAGGGGTTGGCAACTTTTAATGCTCAAAGAGCCAGTTGGTCCCGTTTCCCACTGAACACAACATCCAGAGAGCCACACACACCTGCGTGCACACTCCAACTCGCCCATGCACACACATTATCACTCACAATATCACTGTGATATTATGGTGAGTAATGACAAAGAAGCATGCAAGCTGAAAAGCTTATACTCTACAACAGATGTGCACATCAGTCTTTTATTTTGACACTCCCACAGGCAGACCATGCCAGGAGGACGCTACACATAAAACCTTCTTCACTGCTGGTTGCCAACTTACAACTAATAAACTAAACTACATGAACTAAGCAACAAAAACACAACACAACACTACAAACCTAATATAACCCCCAATAATTACATTTAAAACACGACAAACAGAAACTCCCATAATGCATTGCAGCTATCAGCTCCTTTATTGCTACACATTATTAAAATGCAATATATATGTGGGAGATCTGGGATGTTTAGAACCATGAGTGTGAGTGTTGTGGCTTTCAATGTCCTTTAGTTGTTGTGTAAGTCACTATAATTTGCCGTTACTCTCAACGAGTCTGCAATGAACCCTCCTAGAATTGTCGGCGCTCCACAGCGCAGCGGTTTTCCTGTCAAAGATACAGGAAGCTCCCAGCTTCAGATACCAGTTGAGCCGTGGAGCCTGGAGCTGCAGCTCTGGCTGTCATGACCTGCAGCCATTATTGTCACGTAATGACGTTACATCGCTGCGTCGTTCACGACCCGCCTACATTTGACCACTCTTTGTAGCGGGACTTCGCAACGCAATTGGCTCTGGGTGCGCTCTGCCTTACCTCCCATACCACCCTGCTCCGGGATGAACTGCAGTGGGACAGAGGCTCAAGGAGCCGCAGTGGAGGGACGAAAGAGCCGCATGCGCCTCCGGAGCCGCGGGTTGTCGACCCCTGGTCTAAACCATAATATCTATGAAGTATTTGTTTTAATAGATTCAAAGATCGTTATCTCAGATTGTGTTGGTCTTCCTCTTTTGTAGAATGAAAGTCTTGATTTTTACCTTCAGTGTGTTGATTTGTTCTACCAAGCTGTAATAGCCTTCCTATTTTGTATCAAGGCTGTTTTTGATATTAAATAAATTCATTATTGAGTTATCCCTCTTCAGTGTGACCAATCAATTGATGAAAAGCTGAAAAAAAATTTTTTTACAGTTTGTCAATCAAACAGGCTATAACATTAATTATTGTTTCATCCTGACAGTTTCCAATCAGTCAAACGTTATTTGTGTGGCATCTTAACGTGCTTTGTGTATGACTGACAGAATAATAATGAGAAGAAACAACTGAGAAGAAACTATGAATACAGGACGAGGATGGAAAAGGTTGACGAACAGTGGTTGTCCAAAGCGAGAAAAATGGAATGGAAATTCTACTAACACTAATTGTAAAAGACGAATAGACAAAATAACCATATCACAAAGACAACATCAAATCTATAAAGGCATGAGTGAAAAAATTCAAAAGCAAAAAACAAAACAAAGTAACGGCAGAAAAGATGTTTTAACATCAAACGCCTGTATTTCAATATTTAACCCAGCCGAGACAATAAGCAGGTTTTTACTTTTTAAGCTGATAAATAACATCTCAAACGTTCATTTCGCCGCACATCAGAATTAAATGGACTTCAAATGGAAGTGGACCATTGATGCAGAAAAGATGCTGCCAAGACTTACCAACCTTGCATCAGGAGGTTGAGTTACGCTTAAAAGAGCCATATTATACAGTTGTTCACCTTTTTCACATGGTCTCGTTGGTCCAAAAACGTTGTATTCAAGGTTTAATGCCCCAAATCCAGCTTTTCCTCGATTTTTAGCAATTTGAACATTGGATCATAAAGAGCTGTATTCAGAATCTGCCATGTCTGTGTGAGCTGGACTGGCTCCGCCCACACATGCCCCTCTTGGGAAGAGGAGGAAGAAGTACTTCCTCTTGTGGTGCCATGTGCCAGAGCAGATTGTGATTGTGATTGTGGGAGGAGTCAAAGGGAGGGCCTACCTTGATTGGAATTGGCTAAACCCCTGATGACACTATGTAGGGTTTGATTTCTGACTGGCTCATTGGAGCAACACACTTTTTAAAAACTGAAACAAGCCAGGGAGAGAGAGAGGACACACTTTCTTCACTTCTGGGGTGTCGGTCCAGGTATGAGGACGAGTAGTACTGCTGGAAAACCATTAGAAAGTTAATTTCACATAATATGACCCCTGACACAATGCAACACGCTTTGAGGACCAGTCAAGCAGTGGAAAACTGCTATATATGCAGATGATGTTTATGTTTTTTGCTCAAACAGTTTGTCTTGTCCCCCACCATCCCATCACATGTGCCTTTGCATATTATTGTTAATTGTTATTTTTGGTCCTGTTTTTCCTGGATTTTTTTTGGGTGTGCTTTTTTTATTCTGCTTCGTAGCCAGTGAAAATGTTTTTTATCAGTTATTACGTACGCATTTTGTGAATACAGAGTCATTTTGAATTCGTAGAGCATGCATGCACACACCATGGAAACAGTTTATCAGTCCGTCTTTTGCAATGTGATGTAGTGCGTGTCGTTATCGCAGTAATTATATATTTTTGATACAGTATATTATTGAATTAAAACATACGATTCAAACTGCAGAGAAATTAATGTGTTTTTTTTTAAAGTGTCCAAAGCAAGAAAATAAATATGAATATAATTTAACATTCTTTATAATGACAATCCTTCAACTATTATTCATTTAGTGTATCTCTATTGAGAAACTCAGCCCATCTAGTGATGTTCCCGTCGATATTCCAGGCTTATCTACAATTAATCTGTCAGAGAAGATGCTGCGACTCGGTGTTGTTCCCATTCACGGCTCCGGCTATCATTATCCACGACAGAATAAAGCTGTATTGAGCGACAGCATGTACCTTGCTCTTATTAAACGGTGTGTGTGTGTGTGCTCCAGCAGGCTGTCTCAGATACTGCTGACAGCAGCGGTTTAGGAAGCCGGACTGGCTATTCTGACTGCACGCTGTTATTATTGTGATCACTATTAAAGTCTTTTCAGGTACAGTGTGCTGTGAATTCTTGTCCCACTTTATTTGCATGGATTGGACTGCGGAGTCATGACAGCTTGGGCAGACGCTGAACGCACCTAAGGATTATTAAAACCCACAAAGAGTCACCACAATACTCACTAATACAGAGGTTTCAGTCCTGGCAAGCGGGAATAAATTAAAGTGTTGAACTGAGGACAGAAATTACTGATAGTGGAACAAAAATCTTTCAAATAACTCCAACATGTTAGAATGATGCACAATGTCAGCTTCACTGTAACGATACATTAATGATAAAGAACAAGGTTTTTGATTCATGTTCAGGGTTGGAAGTAAAATACTGCAAATGATATTATCACAGTGGATTAATTTTTCTAATAACTGATGTGACAATTGTCTTTACTCATTGCTTTTGTCAGAAGTGAAAGCTGCAGAGCTGTCGGAAATATCCAAAATGATTCCTAAGTTACTGTTTCACTAAGCTCCTTTTATTTATTCTCAATTCCATCCTCTTGATGCAGGAAAGACATCCTACTGAAGACAGCATCGCAGCATTGCTGACACTAATCTGATACCTCTGCATGTGTATATTATCACATTGCTAAATCTGCATCAATTTTCATGAACTTTAATTGTTTTTTATGATTTGTCCTTTGCATTATTAATACATTATTATTAATAAAACCCAAACTGAATTTTGGAAAAGTTTCTAAGGTAACAGAACATACTTTATCATAATAAAACACATTTTGTTCAAACAACAGTAAAAAAACTATTTTCTCGTATAAATTCTCATGCATTGTATTTTTATTTTTTTTTTAAATGAACAAAGTGTACAAATCGATCACTACAGAACAAATTAGAACAACATATCATCAAACAAAAAATTTAAATTAATTATCGATCTCATTGCACCGGTATCGTTTGATATCAATACCAATGCAGGTATTGTCATTATTAATATTTATATCGATCGACCCACCACTACCATTTCATTTAGCATGCACAAACAGACAGATTTTAAACTGAAAGTGCTTTGTTGAAATCAAAACTTCCTGCGAAGTGCGTAATACTTGGTTGGTCGACAGTTCCGTCTTGTGTTGTTATTACTCATATTTCCCATCGACAGATGTATTGAAGACCTTAAAGAGCATGTTGGCCATTTTTCATGTTTCTTTCACCATGTTATTTTTATTTTTATTTTGGAAAGTCATCATTTCAGGGTATTCTTAAACTGTTTTATAATAATTTTTCAGATTTCTTCTGATTTTAGCTACTTTTCCCCCATTTTCCTTTTTTTTTTTTTTTTCATCTCTTTGAGACTACGGTTTAAGAGTCATTTTGAGAACGATTCTGGTGTGTAAATAGAATGAAAATAATTTTTCTGAAACAAAGGTTGTGACTCGAGAGCTGCAGGTTGTAGCCTCATCCAAACCCTTTCCATGCGTGCCATATTTGATCATGTGAAGCTGTCCAATGTCTGATGCCTACTGATTACAATATATTAAAAATTTAAAATACTATCTCATAGTATTCGATGATAGCTTTGAATGTTTTCATAAGCAAGAGATAAAGACTTTAAGAATAAGACTTTAGAATTTAAACTAAACCAAGTGATTAGTCCTCACATTCCACAACGAGCTTCACAATCCTGCTGCAAACACACTTTGAAGAAACAGGACTTTCCAGCTTCGACTGAGCTTTTGGACTTTGGACATGTTTGCTTTAACCGTCCCAGGTGAGGACCGGCCCACATTTTAAGAATCACTAATGAGATTCAACGTTGATTTCCTTATGTGTGTGTGTGAGGTCTATCAACCTCCTGACACTATAGCGCCTCTACAAAAACATACACATAACTTTGTAGCTTGAAAAACATAAACAATGACCATGGCTCAGACCATTGTGTTGCTGTCTTCTGGAAGATTATTAATAATTTCTTCTGCTGTGAAACTCCCGCAAACATGTGAGAAATAATCTTAATAAAAATGACGAGCGACGGACGATTCAGAAGGGAAATTACTTGAATCATTAAATACAACACTCTGATTTTATTTCCCAAAGGATGGAGCCCAGCTGACCGGCGCTCTGCTCTAACTCACGTAGCTTCACCTCGGTTGGTTTGAGATGGTTTTGTGCAGTTTACACACGTACGAGTGGACATTAGGCAACGTTTTGTCAATGGACAATCCTCATTTTTGTAGTAACACATTATTCACGCCACCGCCGGTGCGTCGGTGTCTCTTTTAGACCCTCAACAGAAATAAAGAGCCGTCTGTCCAGTAATGGTGTGTGTTAGTCTAATCATGATAAGTAGTAATGCTGATGGAGTGTAGTGGTTCGGCTGTGTGGGAGAGTGACATCGTTAGCTTGGTGCAGCTATTTCAGGGCCCCTTCCACTGCGAAACCATCGCACCCACACGCCAGAGTGCCAGCGCAAATGCAAAAGCCCCAGCACTGAACTCCATTATTCTGTGGATGCATGTATGTTGTATTTTTAAGCTTCAGTAAGTCGTCGAGTGACTTTTATCCCTCTCTTTTTTGTGATATCAAACCACTAATTTAAACATTATCCTCGGTACTGTATGTATCACATATTGAAGATTGAGGAGAAAAAAGGTCCGTCTATTTCCCGCGACACTATAAAAGCACAAAAACAGACTTTAATTAATTGCTCTTGGTAATCCAACCTCTCATGTCTCTCCTGTCTTTCCATCTCGCCCACTCGCCTCCTTACATCGCTCCTGGTTTCACCCCAGTGCATCAATGGAAACGTGACGCCTCTGACAGGAATACTTGTAATTATCCTCCCACACTCCCGTCTCTTGAAGGAGATTGGACGGCAGGTCCCGTTTCGGCGTGCTAGCCACCACCCACGCTGGATCTGTCAATCTCCTGCGACCTCCCCACAACCATCAGCACCCTGGAACCCCCCCCCCCCCCAAAAAAAAACACCCCCGACTTCATGCCAAACGCTCCGGCAAGCACCGCCCACCTGGGATCCTGTAGGAGCCGCGGCTCACATTAAATGCAGTTTAGGTGAGCTGACAGGTGAAGAGCGCACACACACACACACACACACACACACACACACACACACTCAGCACAGCTTGTAGTGACGCACATTCACTCAGAAAGGTGAGTAATTGTTGCACTCGGCAGCCTGGCGCGCTCACACATGTGATGTGAGACGAGGGCGACTTTCTCTTGCATAATTTTCCTCCTGCACTCTTACATCTTCACATGTTCTTTTAAATGCCCCTAAATTTATTTATTGGCCCTGTTTCACCCTGAAAATCCTACTTTCTTTTTTACCTGTAACATCAACTACGTGTAATTTGACATCAGCCTCATCATCCTGACTTTACGGTTTACGGATTTGTGATCAATTTGGTCAAACTGAGGCCCCGTTTACATGACAGTGGAAATCTAAACCTGAAAATGTTTTGTCACTGAAAATGCTACTTTTTGAAAGTTCCAAATTAGCTCCCAAAGGTGGAATGTTTCCAAAACGTCTCTAACTTTGTACCAGTGGAAACAGGGGGAACTTTTCTGAAACATTGCCACCACGCATCATGGCGGTAGTAAGTAGTAGTTGTGCACATGCTCAGTAGATGGACTGTCAAAACAATGTTTCCTCGTCGTGTCATGACTCCCAGTCCATATTCTCCTGGGACTTGGTAGTTTTATTTTCACAATCACTGTAATAACAATCCAACTTGGTCGTCTGTCCACTAGAATGTCTGTGTTCTCCCAGTGTTAATGTTTAGAGCGTGTTGTTCTCTGCCGCATATGTGTGTTTGGTTTTATTACGAAAAACAAACAACAGCAAAAACTAGTGGTCTTGCATACTAACTTCATAAATTTCAGTGCTTCTGTCATTTCCGTGTAAATGGACTTCCTTTTCAAAACGTTGCTGTATAAAAGTGACACTTTTCTGAAACAACAAAGCTAAAACTGCATTTTGACTTCAAATATTGTCGTGTAGTTTTCAATAGTTTTTAATATCTAAATGTACATTAATTGAATGTTACTACTACATGAAATGTGATCGGCAAGCATAACAGGTGCACATGCTAGATTTTGCAGGCATCTTGAGAAATGCTGTATTTTTAGAGAAGTGGTGTAAAAAAAAAATAAATAAATAAAAAAAACTTGAGAAAAGGAAGAACAGAAAAGAAAAACAATTACTACATGGAGAACATGTAGACTGCACAAACCTTGTCTCTTAATGGCCACCCATGGTGACATGCAGTATCAAGTGCTCGTAATTTGACACCAGCTTTGCTGATTCTGCAGATTGCTTCTGTGCAAAAAGAAAGAAAGAAAGAAAGAAAGAAAGAAAGCAGAAGCATGAGAGTTGTTATTGGAGAAGTGAAAAGATATCCTCTCTCATGCGTGTGCGTGCGTGCATGCATGTGTGTGTGTGTGTGTGTGTCATCAGCTTTTATTTTATTTTTTTCTTGAATCCATTGTAAATTTTGGCAAGAAGACTATTTTATTGTGCATTTCAGGGATGGGAATGTGGTTGTATAGAAATGCTTTTTTATGGAAACAGCTATAATTCTATGACCTATTTGAATGTTGTGCGATGGGTTTATTGGGACTGTTGCTATAAAATTAAGCTGCATAAAATCCATATGCTGTGTGAATACGAGGCCCGTGGCTCGTTGCACTCGGAGAGGTGCTGGACTCAATAAATTGATAGCAGCGGGAGCATGTACGTGAAAGCAGCAGGGATAGTGTGAGATCAGTGATTAAAACAGTGGTTTATGTGATTGTTGTTGATTATTTTTAATTAACCCCTGTAATCCCACTGGCAGCAGCTGTTGCTAATTGTTTTGTTTTGTTTGTTCTTACTTGACATTCAAAATATGCAAGCAGACAATTGATCATCATTATATATTGGCTCATTTACAGAATACATGTACAGTATTTTGGTATACCTTTTTATTAGGATATTTTACCGTTTCAGTTTGAAGTTGATGTCTCATTTTCTTGGTTTCAGAGGGAATCAACGTTCATATAATGTATAAGACAAAAGTATAGTGTTTTTTTGCCTGTTCTAGAATATCAGTGTCGAAATATTATGTAACAGGTGTAAGATTAGTACTCATCATGACACTGTGACTGTCAATAAAAGGCTACTGTTGGTTCCGACAACGAAATCAGGAAGTGACCACCTCCCCAATAAAGGATTACGTCATCGCATGTCAAGCTCAGCAGTTCAACTTTGACCACTGAGAAATGTCAGTAATTGTCTCGCCACAAAGCTGTTATAATTGCTTTGAATTTTCTCCCAGCCAGACGGCACGGCCTCAAGTGTTTGCCGAGAACGCAAAGAGTCGCGACTCACAAATTCCTCTGTCGGCCCGATGAAAGAATATATTTCTGCGGCTCATACTAATCGGCCAGGCGTGTTAATTAAAGGCTCATCAACATCCTTGAACTTATTACCTACAGTAGCTTCCTGCTAATGAGCAAAATGATACCAAATTAATAATAATAATAAAAAAAAGAATCTGGGAGTGAAATCCAGATTTAGCGGTAAAAAACAAAGAAAAAAAATCACTTACAGCTCTTTCAGTACTTCACCTTTACAGAGAAAACTCTTTTTTTTCTTCCTCATTGCCCATATCTGAGCTGTAATGGCAAGTAATTTGAGGGAAATTAACATTTTGACATGCTCCTCAGGGGTTGAGGAAAAAAGTGGAGAGGAGAGGATAAGAGAAAAGAAGAGGCGGGTGTATAGAGAGCAGATCAAAAGAAGAGGAAGAATTAGTGTTTAATTCACTATATCTGAATCCTTGGTCCAAGGGTTAAGTGCGGTAGCATTAAAATGTCTTCCTCAGCTCCACTGACCAAGAACCTTTATCCTTCTGATGGATTTTCTAACCGGCCAGTTGAGGCAGATGGTGCACAGTCTGATGAAAACAGATAATTTGAGAGGGAAAAAAAAAAAGTTTGGTTGGTATCAGATCAACTTTCCACATTTTGGACAGTTCTAAGCTTGACTCTTCGAAGAAGCAGGTTTGAGACAAGGGGAAGAACTATAAGGTTGGAGGAGGCAGAGTGGTACAAGCTTTGGCTTTAATTTGGGAGCAAAAACGATGAATCTAACCACATAATGTGTCACATTAGCAGCTGAATCATTCACTATATTGACAAGTTTGCAGTCCATTTTGGAATGTTTGGTGGTTGCACCACAGATTTGCACCACAGAAGCCTTGATCAAAATCAGCTCTTGGTACACGTGAAGTGTCTGACTGTGACCCGATCCACAAGTCACTGTGAACACGGCTCAAAATGAGGTAGTACATAAGCCAGGCCCTTAGGTGGTGCTGTAAATCTGCCACAGACATTCACTAAAAACAGTGAAGAAGACATGGAGCAAAACTACAGAAGACATGAAGGGTTCTCCTGCTTTTTCTGCAGCTCCATCTGGAGCCTGTAATCTGCCATTGGTTTTGTTGTTAAGTGACGTTGTGGAGATGGTGGTGAAGTGATGACATCGTTTTCAGCAAATGTGTGTCTTTTCCATCCACACCTCAAAGCCAAAGTGGCATACTAACATTTCCACAAAGAAAGAACTGGATTTCATTAAAGGCCTAGTGAAATGTAAAACACTACTTTACAAAAAACGATAGTTGGGGTACTACTTATAAGGTTTCTCCGACTCTGCCCCACCACTGTTGTCGCATAACAAAGTTATTTGAATTTTGAATCTCCAGCCGATGAAATCGGGGGAATCCCTCTTCGTGGGTGTGACGTCAAGAGTTGTGCAGATCTCCATCTGTTGTGGGCTTGCGTTGTTTCTTTCTTAAATATCGAAGTTTGTACAGTGTTTTGAAGTTATAGTCTGCGTTTTAATCTTGACGAAAGATTGAGCATGGAAGAGACCCGAGAGAGGAGAAAAGAGCACGGGCGGCGGGAGCCACTAGCCGCTAGCTCGCACGGTTAGCGGCTAGCGGGAGCCGCTAGCTCGGGCGGCTAGTAGACGATCAAGTAATACCTGGACTCATCTTCCGTGATTCCGCGCAGTCGGAAAAGCGCTTCGACATGATCCACGAAGTCGGGTCGTTCTGCCAAAAGTCAGGAGCCTCAAAGCCTCAAAGGTGAAAACTGGTGGCTGCTGAGGCGAGGATGAACAGTCTTCTGCTTCCTTAAACATGTTCAAAACGGGGTCACCAATGGCAGAACGACCCATTCTGTGTCTTCTTCATCAATCACTGGATTTGAAATGCCCGATGATGATGAAATATGGTTAAATTCAGCCTCTTCGTCGTCAAAACTCTGATCCTCCATAATGTAAACACAACTTGGGCGTGTGCACAACTAGTGACATCACTCTATTATTGTCAGAAGCTCCGCCCAGCAGAGGAAATAGCTGTTTATCGGCTATTTTCTCGCAGATTGCCGTGTTTTAACATTTTACCCTTGGGCCAGTTCGCATAAAAAATGTCCCTAGAAGCGACAGCCAGAGTGTTTTGGAGGTCGAATTTTCATTTCACTAGGACTTTAAATCCTTTTGCAACGTTTCCTACTGCAACCAATAATCTTGCAGCTTTAACCCCATAATGAAGTTGTTGTAGATCACTTGATGTTCGCTGGGACAGACTTCAAACCCCAGTCACCCTAACTATGAAGAAATAGCAATGTTTACATCCTATACACAGGAGTCTTGACTTTCAGTCCAACATCCTCAGTACGTGCTGCTGTCCTGTTCTGCGCATTTACTCCACAGACTTCCCAGAAGGTCTCCCGCTCACATAAAACAAACATTAGTGAAATGTTCTCACATTTTTGCATGAACACAATGGACTGGAGGTCATCACACACGCAGCTTCATGTGAAAGCTTATCACAGAACAGAGAATCGCTTTCGTCCGCCAACAAAAATAACAACAGAACATTGTTTGAAACAATTCACTGATGTTTTGCTGAAAGTAGATGAATGCTATTGTACTCTCACTGATACATTTAGCACTTGATATTCATTCACGAGCCGAAAAAGAAGAAAGCAAGAAATATGTAGCTTCACATGCAGCTCTTTTGTAAACATTTCAAAACATCAGCTGACATTGTACTAAAGAAGACAACTGAAACTTGGGCAGCTTGTAATGAGCCCAATTCTTGTCATAATAGCAAGAGATTATGTGGCTTCAAAGCCAGAAGTAGAAAACAATCTTTGTTCCTGACTTGAAAGTTTTGATGAATTCCAACATCAGACTAGACGCAGAGGAGAGGCAGGTGAGCTTCCGGGTCCAAGTGTGACCCCCTCCGGGAAGTTTGGTTTTGGAGTAATACAGGTGTCGTAAGGCTCATGGAGGACAGATACCTCCATCAAACCGGAGGCCAAAAGATCACCTGTCAAGATGAACACAGACGGTGAGAGTTCAGTTTGGGAATTCTTCAGTGTCAGAAAAGTGATGATAGTAGTAACTGGCTTGTGGCATCACTTCCCGTCATTGTGAAGCAGAACTCACCTGGCACTGGATGGTTCTGTTCATAAGGTTCTAGCGCCCTGCAACTTTGAAGTGGAAAAAAACGCCATGTAAGATGAACGGATCAGTTTTACCCTCCTCATGATGTGTTGCTGCAAAAGTAATCCTGCTCAGGACCAGAGGAACAAACGGCTCCAGGCATTTAGTGCATGTGCTTGACTGAGGAGCCAGTGGTGTGAGGATTGTAGTTTTGAGAATTTTGACCAAACACTTCTGAATCAGAATCTCACCAAATGGGGCCTGAGCATCGCAGAACTTGGATTGGTCTTGTGCAGCTGGCCATCCTGGCACGTGAGGGTAAACGAGCACCGATGGCCCTTTTCCCACCACATACTATACGTCACAATTATCGAGAGTCATGATCCTGCACTCACTCACCCCCTTCCTAAGAGTTTTCACTCCACCCCTGTGCTCTCCTGCTTCCTCCTCCTGGTCACAGCTGTCGGTTATTGTCATCAGTGTTTGTATTTAGTTCACCTCTCTTGTAGCTCTGGTTACCGGTTCGTCTGCGTTCTATCACCAGTCGTATCCATCATTTTTTCCTCATGTTGCCTTTGTGTTCTGACCTCCTGCTTGCCCAACTTCTCCTCCTGTATTTCCTTCTCTATCGCCTGTGCTGGTTTTGACCTTGGACTGCCTGACTTAGCTTCTGCCGATGTTTTACTATTAAACACTTTTGAACTGAGCTTCTTGTCTGCCGGCTGAGTCCATGGCTAGTTCATACTGTCTGGATTAGTGGAACTCAACTGCACGGCAGACAAGAAGCTCAGGGCAACACGAGGAAAAAATGGCGGGTACGACTGGTGATGGAACACAGACGAACTGGCAACCAGAGCTACAAGAGAGGGGAACTAAATACAAACAATAATGACAATTACAGACAGCTGTGACCACCAGGAGAAAGCAGCAGAGCACAGGGGCGGAGCTAAGGGGAAGACAGGAGGGGAGGAGTGAAATCGCTTAGGAAGGGAGGGGTGAGTGAGAGCAGGATCATCACATAAAGAAGTTTGTGCTGGATCACTGTGAGATGGCGTGGTGGGGTTTGCGATCTACGTTTTATTCTTATCCTAAAAACTGTCCTGGGAAGATTGTTAAACAATGCATCTGCATCTGGTTTAGTGAGGACACTTGATGAACCAGCTTCATGAATACTGAAGTTTATTCATAAAATATGTTTAGAATGTAAAGGATTTCATCAGTTTCCTATCAAATAGAGGATGCTGCTACTGCAGGTGTCAACTCTAATTCAATGGAGAAGTGTGTTTTGTGAGTTTTCATTCTGCAGGTTGTGTTAAATGAGCTGTAAAACATTTTATATGTCGACTGTGAATGTCCTCTCATATTTCAGGAAAGAAAGAAGGCTTTGTTTCAATGCTTCAAGTTAAAAGGCATTGTTTTAGTGTTTTGTTTCAGAAAGGTTTTGCACCATTTTGAAGACGAACTACATTAATATGGCAAAGACAGAAATGATAAGAGTGATGTAGTTCCGGCCAATAGTGGATGCTGTTGGTTGTTTTGTTAATGAAACCACACACACACGAGAAGTCAACTTAATGTCTTATTTTGACAGCCTGGGAGTGCAATGAAGGTACTGTTAGAAACACAGTTCTGTCCAGCACAGTCCTGTATGGCTGTTGTCTTCCATCCTAAACTGTGTGGAGACAGACACTGTGTGGACTTCATTCTGTGGCTCTGCTGGCTACGAGCATCGGTTCTGATTGGATATCTGAGAGTCCAGAATGCAATTTTCTGTTTGTGTGTCAACAAATATAGAAGTTTAAGCCAATAAAGCCCATCAGAGGGTTCCCCTTCTAATCTCAGAGCAGGAAGTATAAACAGCAATCATTCTTTTACACTCTAGAGAAACTAATGGGCATGTATTTTTACAGCCAGCCGGGCTTCTCGCAATAAAATTAAACTCTGAAGCAGCAAAATGCAAATGTTATGAATACAGTCTTTGGAAAAAAGCAATTAGATGTCTCCTTTTTCATTTTTAAAATTTTATATAAAATTTATCACATCTGATAGGAAACCTAAAAACTCAGCTTTACTCAACGACTGTAACTTGTCAAAAACACCACTTTTAATTGCGAGAACCTCCCAAATCATTTTGGAAATGAGCAACAAGCAATTAAGCTTTATGGTATCTTTGTGTCTCTGCTATTTCTTTACTTTCCATTATTCCCTTTCTTTCCCTCCTTCTCTTTGTCTCTTCACTTCATATCCTCAGCAGGGCCGTGTGGATTAGCGCTGAAAGCTAATGAAATGTAATTACCGCCTTTGTCGATAAGAATCGATCGGCTCAGGTCTCACGGACCCCTTCCCAGAGAGGGCCCCAGAGGGGCCAGTGTAGCCCCCCCCCCCCCCCCCCCCCCCCAGCACCCAGGCTCTATTTCCTGTCTGGTTGCCATGAGCAATGGGAGATAGCATTGACAGGGCAGTATGAAGTGGAGTCAGATCTGTCGGATGCTCCCTCAGCCTGGCCTCGTGGAGGGGGAATGAGATTCCTTATCAAATCAGCCAGATTAGAGGAAGGGTCTCAGGGAAAACGTCGATTCCTACATCAAGCGAGTGAAGATCACGGGTCTGGCATGTTTGTGTGGCCGCGTGTGCGTAAGAGATTGAATAAGGAGACAGACTGGGTTGCGTCATTTGCTTATCAACAGTTCTCCTCTGCTTCACCTCAAATGAACCAGCAAACAATCCACAAACTTCATGTTTTTGTTTTTTTTTTTATTTCTAATCATGATTCCTGCTCTAATTTGGTTAGTTTTTAGATGAAGTTGGCTCGTTTGGTGATAAGTTTCCTTATTAACATTATTAAATTGCTCAACTTGTTTCAGACAAGTGGATGATTTCACAAAAGCAGCAGGTACTTTATGAACCTAATGAGAATAAAACTAATTGTCTCGCTTGCTAATTAGCAATGAAAATGCTCTTCTGATAGAAGACATTTGAAATTCCCAGTGTGGTGTTGCATGTTGGAAAGTTAATGTTCACTGTGAAAGGATTTGAAGAGTTCATTCAGGTCTGGATCCAAAACCATGCACAGACAGAACATGCAGACACCACAAAGAAATGTCTCCAGGCCAGGACAACTGGGAAGAGTGCTCTTCACTTGCCATGTTAAATGCATAACTCATGACCTTTGTTGCAATTTCATGTTGGTCTTAATGCAAAAAAACACATTGTGCAGGTTTTTGATCATTAAAATTAAAATGACAATTTCATGTTTTAGTGCACATTCCCCATTTTAAAATCAAATCTAACGTTTTTTGTTTTTTTCCAAAAGAATAATTGCATTTCCTTTTTTCCATCTGGGTCACCAGTGTGTAAGTCTCAGATGTTTCCAGCTGTCTTCATCCTTTCAGTTATTTTCTGTATTATATTCCAATGGCTGTTTAATATCTTTGAAAAAGCAGTGTCTTTTACGGGCTCTGTTCAGTTACTTTGTTTGGCTTTCGAGCAAATGTACAAATGAATGGGAAATAATGCTGAAGTGCTGAAAAAGCAACTAAGCAATGACCTTCTTGACCTTTGGTCATATTAATCCATTGGCCATGTTCAGTCCAATATCATCTCAAGTGGGCCGGACCAGTGAAATACTACCGAAGAACCTTTAAAGTAAAATTTTTCTTTTTTGTGGCGCAGAGTATACATCATGAAAATGTTTATAATTTTAGTGAAAACCAACCAATTACTTTGATGAATGACTCAAATTTCAACAGTAAGCCGATTTTAGTGAATCTTTCTGGTGTAAAATGCAGTGAAATGTCCATAAAACTTCTCCTATAGCTGTTGCATTATGGTTGTTTTCACAAACTCACCCTGACAGCTTGGCTTTGAGGCTAATGCTGATTTGCCAGCTTCCTTGGCAGCATCACGGATATCTTGGCTCGAGTCTCGCTGTTGTGTTGTGTCACTGCATTTAAGAAAAATCGATGTGTTCTTTGCTATTTTGTGGGGGTGGTTTGGCCTGATTGGAGCCTCTTGTGGCCCAGTGGTGGCCCACGGGCCTTATGTTCAATACCAGTGCTCCTGACCTTTTATCACGTCATCAATGTGTGAGCATTGTGATAAAATGCCTCTGCATTTCGCTCATGCCCTAAATCTCAAATACACCAACTAATTTCACTAATCAGGACATTAGGAAAACAAAATAACTAGAACTTCAAATTTTTGGTTAAAGCCTGAATGCACCGCGGACTGCTCTCCTCTTCAGCGGGAAGCTATTTGTGTGCAGTAAACGGCAGCAAACATGCGAGCGATGGATGAGGTGAGTTGTGCCTCTCCCACACACTCAATCTCATCGCCGTGTTGCGGCATGGGGATGGGGCCAAGTGTGTGGGAGCGATGGAGGGAAGGATCGATAGAGCAGCGAAGGAGTGCTGTAAACCATGAAAGAAGACAAAAGCCTCCTGTTTTCCCACAGAGCACCAGACTCTGTTAGCCTGGGAGCTACAGCACTACCACCAACACGCTCTCACACACTCACACACACACTTGCATACAATAGTCTGGCTTGAATACGGATGCAAAAAAAACAAAACACAATGTACCCAGGAAATATCAATAAACATCTCTGGAAATGTAGCTGAGGGAGGAATATTTTTGTACTGTACTCCTTCAGGCTGCTGTCTATTGGGGATTGATCATTATAGTTTATGTCCTGCAGCGAGGTGCAAAAGTTATGCTAAGATTCACCTTAAATGCCCTTTGTGTGTGTGTGTGTGTGTGTGTGTGTGTGTGTGTGTGTGTGTGTGTGTGTGTGTGTGTGTGTGTGTGTGTGTGTGTGTGTGTGTGTGTGTGTGTGTGAGTGTCCGTCCTCCAGACAGTCTAGTTTCCTCCCACAGTCCACGAACCATGCATGTGAGGAATTGAATTTGAACCCATGACGTTCTCGCTGTGGGGCGACAAAGCAAACGACTGCTTCAATGTGCAGCTCAAGGTGTCATTTTACATTCAATTTTGCATCAAAATGTTTTTTTTGTTTTAAGGAATTCCATCATTATGGGATCATTTCTTTCTCTCCTTTTGTTATTTACATTTTGAAATTCAAAAATAAAAAAGACCATCGACTTTTAAATGTGCTTTTCACATAATTAATTTATATATATATACAATATGTTTGTGCATATATATATATATATATATATATATATATATATAGGTTGTTTTTTTTAAATTGATAAGTGTCTTCAAATGTTGTTTGGTGACTGACCTGCAGTCTCAATGCTCAAAAGAGCAAATTCAACAAGAACGAGTGCTCTGTATTTCAACCTTTTTTTCTTTTTTCAATTCACAAAGATTTCCCAAGCTTTTATTGTGTTGAAATATTATATTTTGTTGCGCTACTACGAGTCACAGGGGATCCATATTTTGGGGGTTTTGGTAAAATCTCATGTATCTGTTATAACTATCCGACAGCGTTATTCTTTGTGCATAAACCAGTAAAAATCAATAAAATATTCTCTCTTGCTGCATTTTGTTAGTGACAAATCCAAAAAAGTATGTTGAGTAAATTGTAGTTAAACAAAAGAATCCCCAGATTTTGTCACCATTGTGCTTCTTGCCTCCCTGTTGGTTTGCACTGACAGATGTCTGAAGTGACAGTTCTCAGTGTCATCCGAGGAAATGGACGGAAATGCTCTGGTGACCACGCACGCACGCACGCACACACACACTCACACACACACACAGAGGCATCTGAAGCAATCCCAGCTCCGAGCACGCAGTGTGACGAATGGACACAGCATGTATTTGTTTGACCGTACACACCATCACAGCAGTCAGCACAGAGATTGGGTTTATTTAACAAGCATCTAAGCAGAACCAGCAAAGCTCTCGCTAATAATAACTCAAACAAATGCCCTTCAACTGCACGAGAGCGCTGGGAATACTATTAATACTCATGTAAATAGCGGGCTATTTTCAGCCGGTTGCGATGGAGCATCTCATGGTGGAGTCAGAAAACAATTGTAATTTTCATGAGCAGAGGAGGGAGGGGCCTGAGACGACTCGGACAAAAAAAAACAAAAACGTGTCATTATGGAGACTGCTCGACGGATGGATGTTACACAGAAACATGTCCCTCCAGCTTTTCAACATTTCCTTTACATTTGCTTTCCTCACACAAGCTAAACAAAAACGCGTTATTCAGAGGTTCATTAATTTTTGACCCCCTGTTGGTGTGAAAAAAAATAATAATTTAACTTCCTTTTCACAAGCAAGGACCGCAGCACAGTGCAATGCGAGGGAAAAGCTAGATAAAGGATGAAGATGTTTGAGCCTCGACACAGTGACCAGGCTTTTCTGGGGGCTTCTGCTGTTTTGAAGCCCCCGTGAATAAAATGATTGGGTGGGATTGGAGATAGATGTGTGACGAGAATGAAAACAGGGGTTTATAGGTGGCAGAGTGATGAATGAGTGAGGTAAAGGAGGAGGATGATCATATGGGGGTGGGGTAAGTAACAGAGTGCAGGGATAAAGACTGTGAGTTGGCTTGATGAGCTGTTTCAATAAGACCCTTCGCCTTATTTGTTTGGAATCAAGCACATAAAGACTTTCAGGCCAACACTACCAACTTTGTGGCAACATTTTGGTTTGGGCCGCCCCTTTTTTATTCCAGCATGGCTGTGCCTGCAAAGCCAGGTCGTTTAAAAGCATAAAGGTTTGATGAGTTTACTGTGGAAGTATTCTCCCTGAACTCAACCCCAGTGAGCATATTTGAGATGAACTGGAAAAGTCCACAATCAGAGCCTGACCTCTTTGATTTTGACCTCATTCGGCATTTTATGAGACCCCTCAGATATGTGAAGGAAAACTTTCCAGGAGGATTGGAAGCTTCTATCACTGGAAAAGGAAGGAAACTACATATCAAAGTATGTATCTGAATACAATGTCAATACAACCCTCTGGTGTCCAGATCATGCAGGCAAAAACAACAAGGACATGCGAGGAAAGGTTAGGAGAGGCACCGCTTGGGGAAGATCAAAGATCATCGTCTGTGGCCATAGAAACACTCAGTGTTTCACAGTGATGTTGCTAGCTGACAAGCTAATTAGCGTCAATACCCAGCAGTTCACAGCTAACATGCTTAGCTATGCTAACTCAGTTCAGCAAGCACATGTGGCGTTAGCAAAAATCTGTTCTCTATCGAGTGTAATTCTAGTATTTTCACTGCGTTTGGCGGAACAGATTTGATACACAATTGGAAGAAACGCTCTGCAATCTGACATTCCCGTAGCCCACTGACATTTTCATCAGAATTAGCTTTCATCAACGAAAACAACAGATACGTCTTGTCATATTTTCATAATCAAAGAGCTACTTTTAGCTCCTCGCATTTTAGTCATACAAAAAAAGTGCATCAATGAAGACACACACACTTTTTCTTTTTCATTTTTTTGGATGAGCGGTAATGGTATAGACTGGCTGGAACCAGCAGATGGCGGTAGTGCAACTTCCCGGATGCCAAGTGAAGAAGAAGAAGAAGAAGAAGAAGAAGAAGAAGAAGGAGAAGGAGAAGGACAATGTTGACAGATAGAACCAGCAGATGGCAGTAATGCCACTTTATGAATGTAAACTGCCGGTAAACCCAAAAGAAGAAGAAGAACCCTGGCGTGTGAATGGCTGAATGTAATTCACCGTGCCTCGGTGGCTGCTCACGCAGTTCCATGTAAATGAAATCCATTCACCATTTTACCAGGCCTGTCTTCATCTTAAACCCGCTGGTTCCCCTCCGCTGGAGAGGCCTGGTACCACTTCAAGCAGTCACCAGCATCAGTCTGCTCTTGTGTTCCCATCCCTTCTTCCTATTATACTTTCACCCAGTGCCTTCTCTCTCTACCGACAGCAGCCTGTCCATCTCTCCACCCTTTTCCTCCTCCTGCCCACCATTCTACCATTTTTCTTCCACTTTCTGTCAGTTTGTCTTTCATTTCGTAACCCCGGAGTGAGCGGATTCCTGCAGAGGAGTGGCATTTGGAGAATCTCGCTCTCCTATTGCTGTCTCTCCACTGGGGTTAGAAAAATCAATCCCACTAATTAGATCTGTGCATCACT
Source organism: Blennius ocellaris (assembly GCF_963422515.1). Taxonomy (NCBI): domain Eukaryota; kingdom Metazoa; phylum Chordata; class Actinopteri; order Blenniiformes; family Blenniidae; genus Blennius; species Blennius ocellaris. The sequence continues at coordinate 16,179,609 of NC_137671.1, read as the reverse complement.
GTTATTTTGTCTCAATGTGTGCATGTGTGTGTGTGCGTGCGTGCGTGCGTGTGTGTGTGTGTGTGTGTTCTGCATGTCCTGTAATCTATATTTAATGTTAGGAAGCAGAGCTTTAAAGAGCGCCACAGCTGGCCTGTTTGCTAATTAATGACATTTTCCCCTTTAATTACCATTCAGTGGAAGCCTGAGCTCTGCTTCCTCTCTGTCTTTGCTTTGTTTTTGTTTGTTTTTTTTCACTGCCAAACCATTCTCTCTGTGTCTTTTGTTTCATCTTCTCTCTTTCCAATCTCGTAATTTCTCTTTTTCCAATCTTTTCGCTTTTGTTTTTTGTGCGTCAGGCAGATTACAGCGTTTGGCTCATTTACATGTTAAACTCGCTTCACTCAAACTGCCACTCTTACTCAAAGCGCCCACTAGAGCACAATTCACCAAAAGTCCAGAGTGACGTCTTAAAAGGGCCTTATTTAGTCAAGGAAGTATTTTAGACTACGACCAAGGCAGCTGTTTTGTGCCGAGCTCTGAATTAAAACCAACGTAACCAATCGAGTGTCATCAAAGCAATTCTTTTGAAACCTAGAGTGAAACTAAAACAAACCTATAGGAAAACCTGCAGATAGAGTTTGATGAACTCTGCCTCCACATATTTAATAAGCTGCAGTTCATTATAGTTGGGACGAAGTGGGAGGAATAATCAAAATCATTCCTACATCAGATATCCAATGGATCACATTTAAAATCCCTATTGTGTTTTTTATTTTTTATTCTATCAATCAGTAATTTTATATGAAAGCTCACATACCCTCCAAAGAAATACATTTCAAATAATATAAATTATCATTGGTTAGCTGTGTAAGAAATTCATTTAAAATACAGAGGTCAATAACTCAGTTTATTTTGAAAACTGTATATGTGCCAGTGTGACGGAATTATATATATATATATATGTGTGTGTGTGTGTGTGTGTCATTTAGTGGATGGTAAAAATCTGCATCTTCTTTTTGCTCTTATTTGCATCCCTTTCATTTTGGAGTTTAAATCGCCTGTTTTCTTCCTCGGGAGAGCAATAGATCTGCCTCTTGCCCCGGAGTTTGGGGCTTTTTCTTTTTTTTTTTTTTTAAATAATGCTCGTGCTTGTAAAATGTTCAAGTTCTTTATGTTCTGAAATGCTGAAGGTTGCACTGTTCTCTCTGCACCCTGGCACGTCAGTGGCATTTTACCACATCTGTATATCCATCACAAAGTGAGCGGTTTGAATAGTTTGTTTCAGTGTTTGAGTGTTTTTTTTTGTAAAATGATACATCAGAGACGTCGATAAACACTTTCATGCAAACTGCATTCCCTGAACCGTCCTCGTGTGCCTGTGTTTGCTTTCTACTGCTTCTCCTTCCATTTCTTTTTTCCACTTCATGTTTTCATTCTCTTGACATGGCAGGAATTTCAAAGGTGAGGTTATTGTTTGGCTTTTATGGAGCGGAAGTCTGCCGGAGGAGGTGAACTTTATTTCGCATTGCTCTTTTTTCATTTTTCAATGGGAAAATCCGTAAGGTATGGAATAACTCATTGGATGTATCTTTCAACAAAAAGATGCCATGACTGATGGCTTTCCCCCCTTAGGACACAATTTCATGGCTTTTTTTTTTTTTTTTTTTTTTTAATTGAAAGGTTCAAATGAAAGAGGAGTAACAGCTTGTTTTCCAGTTAGGAACCAAGAAAAAGTTAGAGATGTCGCTTCTTTAGTTGTAACAGTGAGGAAGCAATGGTTTGATGCGAGGTGAAAATGAAGACAACGAATCACAAATGTGGAATTGAGTGACTCACAAACATCCCTGCTGGAAAGGGACCCCGTCACCCGGTGGGGGAAGTCGACGATGAGCGGCTGCTTTCGTCTGTCTTCTGATCTCTAATGAGGATTAAAACGTCTGAGATCAAACCGGCTTGGCCGAGGACATCGCTGGCTGCCCACACCTTGTTGTAACACCTCAGACAGAAATGCTCCGACACGGCTGACAAAGTGCCCGTTGCTAAGAGACCAAGTGAGAAAATAGCACGGTACAAACAGAAAACCTACAGATCGGTCTGGAGGTGCAGAACATGCTGGCATTTAAAAGTCTGAGATTTTTCAGCGTCGCCTGTTTGTTTTAGCTTCACGGTCTATTTGAATTAGGCAGAAAAGCCGAGGTTTGATGTCGTAATTTAGCTGAAGCAGACATCGTTTTAAAGCTGTCAGTCAAACGTGCACAGGCCAGATGGACAGATAGAGCAAGACAGCTGTGAGATTCTGTCATGAACGTTCAGGCGCGTCATTCATCTAAGCTAAATGTTCGAGAAGGTACTGATACTCAAACCCCACGGTTTCTGGCATGAACATGTTAGCAACTGACTCCAGTTATAAAATGTGTGTCACATTTACAATGGAATACATGAAAACTGGAAAAGAGTTGCTTCACTGCACATTATACAGACTCAGCTTCTCTTAATTCAGTGTTTCAAATCAATGGATTTTTAGACTTGAGTATTCATATCTGAAATTAACTTCCTCGGCAGTGACCTGTTCACCAGGGAAAGACTATGTCGGATATTCCAAACTCAAACTTCTTCGAAGTCACTACTTTCAGTCTGAATAGTGCCAACCGTGGTACATGTTTCAAGGATAAGATCATTACAAACTTCTCAGTTCCAGTTTCAGTCTCAGGAAAGGAGAATGGACATTGAAGTTTGTCAAAGTTTAACATCATACAGGACTCAGGATTTTTTTTATTTTCTATGCTGGAATGTGCAAAAACAAGTAAACAGGAGAAAGACTCATTCTATTTCATTAAAAATATGGTGAAATGTGCAGAAAATAAGTTTAAATGTTAACCGATTTTCAACAGACTGTTGCAAGCAATTTCTGCTTGATGCAATGTGCATAAAGTTACACAATTTAAACTAACGAAACAAGTTTTTAAAAAAAGGGTGTTTAATTTGATTTAATTCTACATGGAATATGCAGAATGATTGGAATGAGGCTGACAGGTCTATCATTGCTTCATAGCGTATTCGGGTAGTGATTCATGTCTTTGAAAAGTAAAGTAATTATTAAAATAGCTTGATTACTTTCTCATAGAAGTAATCAGTGACTAATTACTATTTCAAAGTAACCTGACTAACACTGCTTTCTACCTCAAATTTGAGTATGTAAAGCATCTGTGTGAAGCCCCTCCAGGACTGGAAAACTATTTCTCAGCTCAGGGTTTGACCTTCCTCACCTGGAGGAGATCATGGTGCTCCTTAGTATTAGTATAAATTACAGGTGTCTGAAGAGGGACCGCAAAATGTGTCACAACCATTAAAATGCATCAAGTGTGAGTGTTGCTTTTCACTAAAGAAAAAAAAACGTTTTCTTGCATATTTAGTGGCGCACACATTTAAGAACTCTGTCTGATTTGCAGCGCAAGCACAGGAAATACATTACTTCAGATTTGATTGAACAATATTCATTTCTGTGGGACAAACTGGACAAAAACGTGTCAGAATTTGTGTAAACTAGCAGCCCATCTCTTCACATTTGCATATGTGACATTTGCCAAATGCCAATGCATCACAAACAAATATGGCTTGTGCATGAAACTGCATCTGAAACCATTTCTGTGAAAATGGCATCACTTGATTGTTTTTCACCATATGTGAATGTTTTGACCAAAGAAAAAAACGTGTATTGTGCTTTTAAATCAAATCATTCCTGCATGATAGGTCAAGGTCAGACTTTAGTCAATTATTAAACATGCTAAGAAGGGGGAGTGTTCCACATTCGATTGACATTTTCAGTATCTTATTGTCCTGCATGTCATTATTCCCCCAACAGAGAAAGTCGATATATGTGAAGGCTGGGGACACAGAGTTGTATACGTATCACAATGGTAGACTGAGGAAAAGCAATTCAACCAAGAAAACTTATTATCCATCAAAATACTTTTGACCTGTTAGAAGTTGAGAATCAGGGGACTTTGGTTCACAATTGTTGACCGAGTTAAGAGATAAATACAGTAAAACACAAGAGAAAAACTGATGGAATGTATATTTTGTCATCGGGATCTTTAAGAGAGTTTTTACTCATCTTTCGTCGCACTTATCCATCCCATTTTGTTCTTAGTCAGAGCTAACTTTAAAATTGTGAAAAATTATACAGTGAGTATGTTGGGGGTAAGTAAGTGGGCACTGTTGCTTATTTTCAGCGGCGTGCGGTGGTGTTTCAGTCAGGTCCAGCAGTTAAACCCAAGAAACTTTGCTGGCCCTAAGGCGGTCCGTCAATAACACATCAAAATCTGATTGGCTGATGATACTTTCACTCAACTTTTTAACCCAATAGCAGCGTCCTGCTTCCATCAGAGGGTAGCAATGCAGTTACTGCTGACCCCCAACAGAGGAAAGGAGTTGTGATGCGTTTAGAGGACATAGGAGATTCAAGCTCCACAAAATGTAACCAGTCGCCTTCTGGATAAAGTTGCTAAAGTCGCTAATTGAGTCCAGACAGATTTCAGAATCACTTTTTAATTATTAAAAAAGAAAGAAAAATCACTTTTGACATAGCGAGCAGTGCTTGCCCTGCTGCCCCCAACTGCACACCAATAATGAAACCACACACACATGCAGCAGAGAATGATACTCTCTCGACATTTCCAATGGGAGAACACAGACATTATAGTGGACAGACGACCAAGTTGGATTGTGATTATGGAGACTGTTGATTATAAAACTACCAAGAGAGTCAGGACACGATCCAGGAAACATTGTTCTTATTGTCCAGATACTGAGCGTGTGCTTTTCAGAAAAGTTACGTTTTTCGCTGTTTCCACAGATTCTGAGCATTTCCAAAAACATTCACCTTGGAAGCAGTTTTTAAAAATGTGCATTTTCAGTAACTCTGATGACCCCTAACCCTGAAATTGTCCATTTTTGCCTGAAATAATAAACGGATAAATCAGATCCAAAACAAACATAAAAAAAACCTTCTAATTCTTTGCCATAAACAACTGAATGAAACTTCAATACATTACCCTTGACTTTCTGTGTGTGCACCACTGCACTGGATAAACAAGACACTGTTCAGTGGTGTTTAACTTCAATGCATCATTTACCATAAAATGATTATTTCTCTGCATCTCAGTTTCAATTCAATTGCTCCTGATGCTTCAGCTCTTAGGGCGCTCAACCAGAAGCATTAGATTGGCTATTTGTCAACCCTCAGCGGCTGAATCAACTCGTCCACCTCAGATTCCAGGGTCTTTCGAGTGCAAGTACTCTAAGGATACAGGGACTGAAATGCACCAGTTGGTTTATTTCTGTTGCTCTCCCCCTGCAGATGTCCCACTGCCAGTCGCCTGAATCAAATCTCACCCTCCAGTCATTCATTCAGGGTTGTGAGATGTGGGTTGTCTGCGCAGCAGCTCCAGCACTGCCTGTTCCTTGTTTTGTTTTTTTTTGGTTTTATTTACGCTGTGTCTGTGAATATCCTCCCTTGTATCCCACAGCAGCAGATGACATATCACATCCCTCTGAAGCTTTTGTCAGGCAGCTAAATCCAGTCCCCATCGTTTTGGCGGGCCAACGGCGGAATGGGAAACCTTAACTCACTCTGGCAAAGCCCCAGCAGACAGTGGCCGAGGCCCCACAGCTCTGTGATCAATTCCGCTTCCTCTGAATATCAGTAAATCAAGCGGCAGCGAGATCCCTCCCCTGGTCTGTTGACGCAAACTAATTCTGCTGGTTTCCTCGATAGTGATCTCACTAAGACCCCCAGTGAATGAGAGACAGAGAGAGAGAGAGAGAGAGAGAGAGCGAGAGAGAGAGAGAGAGCGTTGTATAAAATGCACGCCAACAGGTCTACGGAGCAGGGATTAGTGGGTAAAGTGGATTAGGAAGAGGTATTCTGATATTCCGCCCAGGCTGCCGAGAAGGTCTTTAGAAAAGCAGAGAAACATCTGCTGGAGCTTAGCGAGGCAACGAAAACACTGGAAATCCGAATGGTTCGAAGACACACAAGCTAACACACGAAGAGATTTGAAACAAATGAAGCTATGGCAGGGGAATGAGGCCTCGGCATACAACGGAACCTTCACACTTGTATTTATATAAATGTACAAAGAGCAGCACCCCGGGGTGCTTGCGTTTTTTTGGGCACCGTGGCTGTGCATATATTCCGTCTTATTTCTTCGCTGCTGTAGTTTCAGGTCGTGTGCGGTTTCTCGAGCGAGAGCGATTGCACCAGCCCGACAGGTCCTGGCAAATTAGAGCTCATATCCTGATTGAAGCCTTTGTGTTTCCGAAAGCCACGGGACACGGAGTCTCTGTCGCTCTTCTTTTACCGCTGTCTCCTGTTTGTCTGTTCCTCCACCTTTATTTACAGCTCCATCGCGGCGCTGACATAATGAGGACATGAGTTTCGAATGAGATGAAATGAGGTAAAACAAGGCTCCTGTCAGCGTCGCTTTCTGGACAGCTTCTAAAAACAGCCGGCATCGCTTTCCTTAACTGGGCCATTAACTTAGAAGGAAGCCTTCAAAGTCCTGCTTTGACTGAGCAAACAGACCAACAGGACAGTAAATGTGCAACTGAGTGTGATGCTGCTTTGATGGGACAGGCGGTGCCACGCAGCTGAGTGCAGATAGGAAGCAACGGTGGGAGTCAGACAATATTAGAATCAGAAAAAACTGCGTGACAGGACTTTACTGTACTATTTTTACTTTGGCCAGAAGCCATGAAACTAAATCCTTTCCAGCATTGGCGAGTCATTAATTATGGAAGTCGAAAAGATTTCGCCACTCATAGCATTTGTCAACTTATTGATCGATGAAATATGCTAAATGAGGGAAAGTTGCACTTTAACTATCCGAATATACACTGATTCATATAATACCTGAAACACTTTAGAAACTCATGGTGATGACGATCCAGGATCAATATCAGCAGCAAGTTAGAAACATCTTTGATCATTTTGGTCATTTTTTGAATCGTAAATTTCGTAGTTGAGGCAATTTCTGTGTTGGCTTGATCCAGATAGAGAGGGTGAGTCATTAACACATTCAAATTTCAAGTTTAATTGATTTATCACAGAGAATCAGGTTGAATTTAAGAAACAATCAAGCTGAAGACGGACAGTTGAATACAGATATCAGAGGAGGCGTTAAAGTCGTCCCTCCACTCACATGGCTCACATCAGTTTTAGAAATCCTCAACAGTTCCAGTTATGAGCCCTTATTTTGATTGTAATAATATGTAAAAAGCCTCTCACAGTAGTCTGATGTAAAACAAACAACACAATAGTGCACTAAATTGATCAAAATAATGGCTTGCGTCATTGCCATTAAGATTGCCTTGTAGTAACCTTAACCCAGTTCAATAAGGATCGATATGGAGTCTCACCTTGACCTTTACACCAAGATGTGTGTGCGTATAGTAGAACAAAATGTGCACACAGTTTTTTCTCTCTCTTCATTCTAAATGTGCTTTAAAGTGCACCATTACCCATGCACTGGTGTGCCTTTGTGCACATGTGTCTTCCCTGTGATGCGACCATAAGTTGGGTCAGGATGTAGTGTGTTAAATATTGATGCGAAGCAGCGAGTGACTGGTCCCGGAGGAGGGCGGTGTAAAGGTTGTGCCTGGAACAGCGGGCTCCAGGGAGCTGCAGTATATTGCTCACTTTCCTCTCCCCAGGGTCATATTTCCATTCTCCTCTCCCCCTGCCTCTGTGGACTCACAGTCGCAGCAGCTAATGCACCCTATATTTTTTTCTTTCATTTTTTTTTTTTTTCCAAGCCCTGAGATATTTACTGACAAATGTGCAGGCTGCCACACAACTCTTTCCATTTCTCGAGCACCGCAGCAGCGTGTTGCGTTGACACCAAAGGAGAGCCAAATAGACTGCTGAGGCTTTTCTAATGCACGCTTGCTTCTCCGCTGCAAAACAAGAGTATTGGTTTGGAGATGGAGCTGGGCTTTGACACTAAGATAGTTTTTTTTTTTTTTTTTGATCAACTATTGGTGCAAAAGGGCAGGTCACATGTTGTGTTCAGTTCCAAAGAAACGTTTCATATATTCAACATATGTGCTGGGCTACATGATGGTCTATTGGTTGGCACACTGGCCTCACAGCAAGAATAACAACAAGGTTTGAATCTGAGCTACTCTGCATGGAGATGTATTGCTTTCACAGGCTCAAAGGGCTTTATACTTTGAGACACACACAACGTTTTTAATACAAAAATGCAAACACTTTTGTGTTTTTAGTGGCTTTGAGCACCGTTATTGTGTAAACAGACCCTTAAGACATACCAACTTTTTGAAAATGGTTCAGAAGTTGGAAGTTTTTGAAAACATTTGGACTCTGTATCCATGAAGAAAACATTACTTTTTTGAAAGTGCAGCGACTGTGCATGCACACCAGGGCTGTGGGAAATAGTTGTCCTCCACATGTTCAGTAGATGGACAATAAAAACAATGTTCTCTCCATCTTGTCACAACTCCCAGTCCAGATTCTCCTGGACTTGGTAGTTTCATAGTTGAAAGTCACCGAAATAACAATCCAACTTGGTCGTCTGTCCATACATCTGTCCATCAGTGTACTCCCATTGTTAATGTTTTTAGTGTATTATTTTCTGTGTGGTTTCATTACAAAAACAAACAAACAGCGCCAAATAGTAGCACAATGTGAAAAAAATGTTTTCTGAATTTCTGATGTTCCATGTACACGGACAACAAGTTTAAAAACACAAAACTCTGAAACAAAAACTCTGCGTGTTCATTTTGAGCACTATTGTGTAAAAGGGGCCTAAGTCACATCCACCCATTCATGCACACAGCACAGGTGACATGCGAGGTGCTTTTCCTGCACTGGGAGCAATAGGAAATGCATTAAAACATAGTAAGGCTGAGATGTGTCATTGAACCAAACCCACTGGCCCACAGTCACCTATCTGGTTTCTTCCCACTCTTCCAAAAACATGCATTTGAGGTTAGTTTGGTGACTCTGAATTCCCTCATGTGTGTGTGGCTGTCTGCCTTGTTTCCCGGTGTTTGCACTGTGACAGGCTACACTGTGGTTTCAGTTGTTTTGATCAACTACTCTACCACCTTCTTCACCTCTTTGTCTGACTCAGAGTGCTACGGTGCCAGAACGACAACGGGACAAACAATAATTTCATTTATTTATTTTAATAGGCACAGTACATATTAATAAACATATAATATATGTAAATATGTCAGATTATAGCCATAGGCTAATTTCCATCTGTTGTCCCCAGACAGGCTGATGTAAAAAAAAAAAAATGACACGTAACAATAAGACAAGGTGAGTCACAGAACAATATACAGCAGGATGACATTCAAGACAAGGACTAGAGGGCTCATTAAAAAAAACAACAGCAAAAAAACAGTAACTTCACATTTAAATGGAACACTGGGATAACAACAACTACTTTATCAAGGAAATAGACAGGATAGACAGCGGGGTAAGGGAAATAACAGGGGGGGGGCGGAAGACAGAGGAGCAAAAGGGACAGGGGAGGACAGAGGACTGAGGACAGGGGAAGACAGGGGACAGGGGAAAGAAAAGCAGTTCACTTCCACATACTCAGAGTTAGTCACGTAAAGGAGGGATCCAAGAAACCTACAGTTTGAGACCAGTCATAGTCACATCAATGGAATTCACTGCACATACTCACTTTCACATCCAAATTGATGAAATTAGCCTGCAGGGTGGCATGAAATCAAGTATTCAGAAAAGTCTCCAAATACACAGGGAAAACATGCAAACTGCACAGAAAGACCAAGTGGCTTTCAGCTTTTCTCATTGAAACATTTTTTACATCTATGTTATTTTTGTCTCGATTTGACAGACACAGTTTACCATTAAAGCAAACTGAACATACTGTCTGACACATGTATATCGAACTTTTTCATGCATTCTTTATGAATGACAGGTGAGCTACTTTCAGTACAGGAAGACAGGATGCGGAAAAATCTAATCCAAATAGATGCTTGAGATCAAACAGTAAATCAGGTTGTGACACACAATAGAAGAAAAAAATGTAGATGTGCTGTTCAAATGTCAACATGTGTGTCTGTTCATTTGTAAAATCCAAACGTTCCTCCTTAACTTTCACTCACCAAACCCAAGGAAAGGGAAATGTGTTTGATATGCAAGTCTAGACTTGTTTTCTCACTGAAACTAATTGCTGCAATAAAAGTGATTGAAGTTGAAAGAACAGACTGCAAACATTTTATTCATTAGATAAAACAGATGTGGATGGAGTTGCCTTTTGGGTGTATGATTTGCATTTGTAAAACAGCAAAAAAGATCATATATCACACTATATCACAATCTACGATAAGTTGGCACCCTTCCCAGTGAACGCTTTAAAAACACTATCGGGTCAAATTTACAAACAGAATAGAATCAAAACCAGACGTGGACTTGTTCCATTTGGTTGATACCCCCAAGACTATATCTGTCTGTTTTTGAATCAGTTCACTTGTTAAATTATCAATATTTGGATTGTAGTCACTATTCTTGGTGAAATCTGTTTTCCCATTACATGGTAGTTCTGCACATGCTTCATTAGAAGGACAATCAGAACAATGTTCCCTCTGTTGTGTCATGATTCTCAGTCCATATTCTCCTGGAACTTGGTAGTTTTATAGTTGACAGTCACTGTAATAACAATCCAACGTGGTCATCTGTTCACCAGAATGCCCGTTTTCTCCCATTGTAAATGTTACCGAGCCTTGTACTCCATCTTTGTAATGAATCCACACCCACATGCAGCAAACAATAGTATGCTCTTGTGGCCCAACATGTTGACGACTTGATGACATGACAGCACCATTGCCATTTCTGTGTAAACAGACATTGTATTTAAAACGTTGCCATGAAAATGCAAAACGAATGCATTTTCACTTGAAAAGTTGTGTCAACAGGTCCTGAGACATTACATTGTTCATGGGCGCCCTTGCTTATGAGGCACTTCTCCTAAGTATTTGTATTGTTATGACCATCTATGCAATTACTTGGTATCGTGTTGGAAAGTTAGAGGTATCACACAGTTGGGTCCCATCCATCCATCCATCCATCCATCCATCTGTTGGGATCTCACAAGACCACAGAAGTTTGTTCATTTCTAGGGAAAGACAATGTTCATATGTCATGAGACACAGTCATGACATATGAGTTCGGACCCAGGAATGTGATTGACCATCACATCCAGTGGAGGGACCTTTTGACACAGCAGACCCATGCAAATCCTTCCCCACTCAAAAGACGCTTCCCCCATGCACTCAGCCAGTCACTGATTGGTTGAAGCGCTCAGGATTTGACACCTTCAAATCCACAAACTTTCAACAAAAAGCCTGCAAAAGCAGTCTTGCAGAGAGTCTTGCTGCGAGTTTTCTCCTGTGAACACCCGGGAGGAGCTGCATTCCAGCAGATCAACTCACCCAGTGTTACCATCCAGCTAACACCAGAGGCCTGCAACCAGGGCCTTCACTCCTCAACTCCTCTGCTGACCCACCACGAGGGTCAGACCTTCCCCTGATCCAGAGACCAGCACCCAGAGTCTGATCTCCCATCAACCAGGGAAAACGAACCAGTTCCTCCAGGACGGGACCAGGGAAACGACGCCTCACAGAACTTCTTTGTGTTTTCCTCAACCAGCAGGAAAACCATCACAGACCTGAGCGACCAGCTCCTCAGTCTGGACAAAAGGAACAACCAGGAGCTGCAAAGAAGGACTCCTGAAACATCAACTTCATCTTCTTCTCCTCAGCCTGCAGAACCAGCAAATCACAGTTAGCAGGAGGTGCTAACTACAGGAGAAGACACCAGCTTCCCTCCAGCAGGACAACAACTGAACTCGTTCAAGGAAGTGGGAACAACAACTGGGCTTTACCTGAGATTAGTTAAACCTGATGCTATGATAGAACTGTTTAACTTTATGAAGATGTGTTGATTCTCTTACAGTGATTGAGTTCTATAGATAATGATATTAGGAGACGTTATCAACCTGTAAACCACCGTTAGCTCTGCCACAGACACAGGGTCTGCATGCTAATCTTTGCTTTACTAACTTGTTAACTCACAATCCTACACATATCACATCAAAGACAACATCACACCGTAACTGAACACCATCTGACGACTCCTGACGTTTTACAAAACAAGTCTCATTCACATCAACTCATTCTAGAAATGGTCCTTTAGCAGAGACACACAGGAAGCAGACGCTACAGACGAGCTTCCATGTTCCATTGTTCTCCAGCACATGGTGGAGACCCAGGACAGACTTCCTGCTCTCTGATAACCTCCATTTGAATGTAGTTTCTTGTGATCCGCCATCTTGTTTTGTAGTTCCATCACACATCTCACACACACACTCCCTCCACCTCTCTCTCTATCTCTCTTTCCACACACACACACACACACACACACACACACACACACACACACACACACACACACACACACACACACACACCAAGCTGTATATAGGTAGTAAGAATGTGTGTTTTATTTGTTTTCATTGTTAATAAATATAATTTTTGGAATCATACTTGCTGTATTATTAATGAGCACAAAGGTGAATGAAATGTCGACTCTTCTGTGTCAAGAACTCCAAAATCCTTCAACCTTGACTGTTAATTCGGGTAATTGTGATTAATTTAACTATGAATTCAAATTCCTGATTAACTGTTTAGTATATCTTATGAGACTGATATAACTGAATTGGCTATCATTTCCTGTTAAGACAGGTGGAGCTCGAACGTGTCTGATACAGATCAGATTAAATTTCAATTACATAATTAATAACTATCTTTGATAATTATTAATCATCATCGATAGCCAACTACAACATAAATGGGTCCTAGTGATCCTTATGAGGTAAGAAATCCCTACAACACAATGTTAAGAGTATGAAGGTTCACTGAAAACATCACCGGTTTCCGGAGTCCTGCCGTTTTCCTGGAGTTCCCATCCATAAGTAGTTTGCTGTCTTCTGTTCAAGCAAGTGGGTTTTTAAAACATACCTTTGACATGTTTGGACAATGTTTTTGTGGGTTCTTCAGAAATGTCAATTGAACTAGTTCTTCTCCATGTTCTTATTAGAGAGTTTCCAAGTTTAATAAGAATTTATATTTGTATGTATCTTATGCATGTTTGTCGCTCAGTCATGTCCTGCACGTTTTCTGCTTCATCACACTTGATTGCTCTGCAACACACAAGACACACATGACACACATGACACATTCATTGAAGTCATGTGTGTTGCGGCACTATGAACTCCAATGACCAGAATTTAACTCCAATGAATGAGTTAAAACAAGTCAGAAGGAATATTTGACTCAAACACACTGCAAGCCCAGTGAGTCCCTTCTCTGCAACAACACGGGGACTTTCTCCAAACCATTGTGTTGCTTGTAAGCAGTGGAGAGGGCACTCCCTGCACTGGGCCACAGTTTAATTAAATTAAATTCATTTCATCTACATTGTACTTTGCCTTTGGTGTTCTCCTTTTATGTTTGAGTCATAATGCTTCAGCTGTGGAATTTGGCTCGTCATGCTTTTTCCTGTGATGAATGTATTTCAGCAACAAAAAACCCTCCCTGTACGGGTCAAGGTGTGGAGCGCTTCAATCCCCTCAATCAAGCTGTGTCATGGTTCCTCTTAAAGTATTGTGCCGTCGGGCCGGAGAGGATGTGCCTTTTATGAGCGAGACCGGGTGATTTTGTACAAAACAGCACATGTGTTCTGGACATTTTGACAACTTGTGTGAGTCCTGCTAGTGGTTAAATTTTCCTTACAGGGTAAAATAGCATTTTGTTAAATTATGTGTAATTTTCCCAAGAGATCTGTGTTTTCATATTCAAAGAATCCCTCAAACCAGTTTTCATTTTCTTACCTTGGGTCTCCAACCGATTTACTGTCTGATCTTACAGAGTGTACAAAATTAATTCTAGGTTGAAGTTTGGGTTCTGTATTAAAGACAGGAGGCTGAAATGTGGTATTTGGTAGGGATATCCCTGCTCTCGAGAGGCTGATTTCTAATAATGTTGTCAATCTCTTGACCTTTGACGAAAGGCCTTCTCGAGGTGAAGGGTTTATTCTTGTTTGACCAGCATACATATCTAAATATCATCACAGGCTTTCCATTAAGGCTGAATATTTTCAATATACATCACATTTTCCTTCCAGGTCCCAGCGTTCCCTAAAACATGAATGTTTTATTTCATAAAAGGTTTCATATTTTATGACCTGAGCTGAGACTGTCACTATTCTGTGAACTGAGACTGATAATTCTCAGTATTTGGTGCCTGTGAGCCGGGGCATGCTTTTCCTTTTCATGGTTGGTAGCGTACAATAAACTAAAAATATTCCATCCATCAACCTTCTATGTACCCTTTTATCCATCTGAGGGCCCTTGGTGGGCTGAAAACAATCCCAACAGATAATGGGTGAAAGGGAGGGAACACCCTTGGTGGTTGTCACAGGCCCAACACAATGATGCTCAATGGGTGATTCAGGCATATCGAAAAACATCTTTGGATTGCCAGAACATGCAAACTCCATAAGGCCAAGGTCCATCCGGCATCTATTTGATTTGAGGTACGGTCACTATGAGCAAAATGGCCCCATGATAAGGTCTTCAATGAAGAAAAACCCCTTCATAATGCAGTTAAACTGTATTTGAAACATGGGTTTAGAAAGTTCATTTAAATCTTTAATGCAAAGTAAATATCTGATATGGGAGTACACTTCAGGCAAATATAAAAGAAAAAAAGTCCAAATGATTAAAAATAACAATACATAACAACATTTTCTGATTGCTGAGGCCCCGTTACATGATGTTTCACGTGAAAGTGAACCTCTTTTATGTGTTGCCATTCCAAAAAGTTTAACACAGAAACAGCAGAAAGTTTGAAAAAAAATGTCATTAGCATACCAGGCGACGAGTATTTGCTGTTGGCTGTTTTTGTAATAAAAACACACACACATGCAGCAGAAAATATGCCATAAACATTACAGAACATGGACATTCTAGTGGACAGACGACCAAGTTGGATTGTTATTACGGTGACTGTAAAACTACCAAGTCCAGGAGAATCTGGACTGAGAGTCATGACACGATGGAGGAAACATTGTTCTTATTGTCCACATACTGAGAATGTGCAGACCAAATTACTATAGCCATTGTGCCCTAGCGCAGAAGTAGTGTTTCAGAAAAGTTGTGTTTTCCTCCATTTGCGTTTGAGTCCATTTGGGTCATAGCATTTTCAAAAAGTTCCACCTTGGGAGCCATTTTCCAAAAGTGACATTTTCAGTGGCTCCCTGAAACACAACCAAAGTTTTCTGTTTTCACATTGTATTGTAAACGGGGCCTTATTGCCTCAACATCAGTACACTCCCACTAATTCACAGATTTTTAAAATTGTATATCTATTGTATTGGGTGAGTCCTTCGGAAGTAATTACGAGGGATGAGCCGGATACTCGTTTCAGATGAATATCCGTTGCGGATAAAGCATTTTTGACGAGTACGAGCATGATACGAGAAAAACTTGTCAATATCCGTGCTCGTGCTGAAGGAAAATCCTCATTTGGTAACTGACTGTCTTCACGCTCTGTGATTGGCCAGTCACACACAGCGCCCGCCCCTCCCGACACGGACACATCTTTGCAATCAGAGCTGTGCCCCACTCTCACTCACACAGTGACTGATCTCTCTGTTTCGGTTTGTATGATGTTTAAAGTTACTTGGTGAACTTGTTTTGTAATGTACGCAGTGCATTTGACAAGACAGAGCTGGAAACAGCTCGTGTCGCGTCGGTCACTGCCTCTACTCCGGTCGCGTTTTTTCTTCTTCTTGTTGTTGTTGTTTTTACCGCCTACTTGCTCTTTAGTTTGGCTGATGGTGTAAAGTCAATTGGAAAAGTTTGCTCGTACTGAACGCGGTGCTTTTTAGAAGAACACAGTGAACAAGGCTGACATATTATTTCCTGGTTTGCCACCACTGGATGTTTACATGAATCACCAAGTTCAATCAGATCTTACAGACCACTTACACACATACACACAAAGTAGCCTATATTAACGTTTATTGTATGTGGCTGTTCATAAAAATAAATATAATATTGTAAATATTACAAATTAAGCTTTATGTACTGTATACTGTATATAGTATGTAGTGTTTTTATATATTAAACGCTGAATCTCAATTCTGAGGCTGTTCTGTAAATACTTTTCAAATAAACAATAAATAAAGCAACTTCTGATCAATTCATATCAACTTCAGACTTAAAATAATATACCAATTTAAGCCCCACCCAGTTTCACTTGAACCACGCCCACTTCCGATTTGGCCCTACCCACTCCGAGTACAGATATGGATACAGATACAGATAGTGGTGTACTCACTCATCCCTAGTAATTACCCATTGGTGATTACTCACTGGTAACTGGAATAGCATTGTCCAAATGTTCAGAAATGGTTGAAATGGCAGTTTCCTCATGATGACAGGCCAGTCAATGGTCCCTTGTTCTCCCACATGATCGGTGTTGAGTGTTTCTGATGTCTTCATCTGCATTTCAAATCTGCACAATGCCAAGATGTCGGAATCCTATAGAATTTGAGAAAAGTTGATGTTGAGAAAGTACCAGGAATTTAAAATGCTATGTTCTAGGAGGTCTCTTTGAATTAGGCTGAGTGAGGTAGTTTTACAATAGGTCACCACGTCCTAGTAAGAAGTGTGAGCCAACAGCTTCAGGCGAATCTTCCCCGTCTTTGTAATTCTGTATAAAATGCATGAATCCAGGCTATTGGCACGGCATATTTAAAGTCTTTTTGCTTATGTTACAAACAGCGAAACCCAGTATGCCCTCCAGGGCTGTGTTGAAGCCAGATGTTCATTTCCTCTCACACTCTCTATCACCATTTGCTTCCCCCCCTGCCTCTCCCAGTCCAGATGTCTCTACGAGGCCATCCTTTGTGTTCATGTGTGGCAGCTTGAGGTCTCTTCCTGTCAGCTGGACGAGATGGTCCAGGTATGTACGGGTCACCATGGAATTACAATGGTGTGACTGTAATTGGAAGTTTGTGCTCGTGTGCACCTGAGCCTGAGGCGGTGCTCACGCCGGCGCCCCTGTTCTGGACCGGAGCAGGGATTTAAAAACAAAAAAAATGCATTTAAGGACAGTTTGCTTTGCTGTAAATGCTGATGTTCTTGATGCTGGCTCTGCTCATTTTCTGAACTCCCATCAAGACTGCAGGTTTACGAAACCTTTTCAAATGAGAACAAATTGCGTTTTGGGTGTCTGTTGACACTGAAAATGCAACTTCCGGCGCGTAGTTCTCACAATTATGATTACTCTTTGCAGTATCAGATCAGATACTGGTATCAGCATCCGTATGTGAAGCAACTTTGAGTGCACAAAGAAGCGTTATACACGTTTTGACTTTATTATTATTAATATTATTATATTTCTGTTTGTTTATGATAGCCTGGATGGAAAACACTGCAATGCATTACTAACTGTCTCTAAAATATATTTCTGACACATTTTTCTACCTATTGGCATTTAAACACAAGAGAGCATGTAAAACAAGTTCATATCAACTGCAATCAATTACAATTGATCTGTAACTTGCGCAACACTGCCAGCATGTGACAGAAGAGTGTACAGAGAGAGAACGAGACACATCGTCAGCAGTGAATTGAATCATCCTCCCGCAATCTGGCCTTCTCGACGCCATCCCTCCTTCTCCTCTTTCTTCCCATCTCTTTCTCACTCTCTCCATTTATCGCTCACACACAAGCCCAGAGTACGAGACTGTGCCCTTCCCGGTGTGTACTCATGTCTGACTGCGTGTGTGTGTGTGTGTGGTGTTCTGGCAGCCTCCGGTAGTAGAGTGTATTACCAAAAACTGTCCGGTTGGCATTCCCTCATACAGCCCAGTATGCCCTTCGTCCTTCGCCCTGTCCCCCTCCTCCCTCCTCTTTTCTTTCGACCATCTTTTCGCAGCACAGATGAAGCGCCGTTTCCTTCACGCCAACTCCTACGCTCCCTTTACTGTTCTCAAGACTTTTTTTAATCATTTGCCTATCCGATCCTCTGAAATACATACCACGTGCTGCAAGATGCTCAGGCAGAGCTCGCACTTCCAGTTCGTCCAAATCGCATTTGTGACTCTTGCACCTCGCGACGCATACCCACAGTACTGCTGCAACTCAGTCTGAGTAAGCACTGAATGTCCTAACAAGATTGGAAAGATGAGAAATCTTCCAGAAAGGGTGGACATTTTGGCAAGCTTAAACTACTCTTTTAGAAGTCGTGATGACCTGGTTTGAGTGCTTTGATTTCTGCTGTGGTTTGTAAAATCATCTATATGTATTTTAGTCCTGCAAACACCCATTGATGTCAGCTCACATTGGACCCTACAATAAACTAGGACAATGCATTAATAAGTAAAGCTGTTTAAATATCCAACAGTTGGTGCTTTTAGTAAATGTGACTTTGTGTTGCTGATGAATGTTTTGCATGTTGAAGATAAGTTGAATGTAATTACAAGAGCTGAATAATGCCAGATCAGCTAATGTTGCTGTCCAACTGACTGTTTGATAAACCCTTCTTCAGAAAAGTAACTATCCAATCACGCCTTAACAAATCAGGCCAGACATGTCTGACTGTCTCCATATGGCGATGCGATGCTGCAATTGATTCCCTCTTTTTATAATTACAAGATTTTTTGCCTTTCTTGGACTCTATCAACACAGTGCAAGCTCTATATTTCAAATTTAAGACCTCCATCCATCCGTCATTGTTGACTATTGTTGGAGGTTGCACAAGCCTAATGTCAAATTACATCCCCTTGTTGCTTTATGTTGCACAATATTGGAATACTGGAATCAAATCACAGGTAACTGATGCTTCATGTTACTTGATGTTCCATGAGCCTAGTGTCAAATTACATGCACTTGATGCTTCCAGTTTGTATATGGTACATTACGAGGCTTGTGTCAAATTTCACCTCTTGCAGAACGATGCATGATAATGGGGCTGATGTCAAATTGCAAGCTCGAGTTGTGGCATGTTGCATAATATTGGAGTCAAACTACATGCACTATATGTTTCATGCTAGTAAATGGAAGTTGATTTGATCAGACTGTATTAATTTCCTTTAGGGGAAATCTTTTTACAGAACTGACCTATCAATAGCACCCACACAATGAAGCCAGTGGGGGCTGAGGGTTCATGTTTTTTGCACTGTGAGAGGAAACCACAATAGCTGGAGGAAACTCACGCACACACTGGGAGAGCATGCAAACTGCATGATAATGGTGCTGGTGCCCAATTGCAAGTACTGGATGCTGCATGTCGGCTAACTCAGCCTAAGAACCATTCACTTCTTAGATTCATGATCTGGAGATTCGGGAGCAAGTGAAAGACAAGCTGTAAATGCCACAGTCCACAACATACAGCACACATCATTGTTGTTGTTTTTTGGCATTGAAGCCAAGTTTCTTTGAAAATGTAAATTCCTATTTTTATATTTTTTAACCATCAAAACCTTTATGTCTCTTTCATATGTCATTCAAACTCATCCAAGTTGGACAATTCTGGTATTCCCCGCCTGCATTTGCTTCAGGTTTGTTGATCCATCACGATTTTTCACCACCCATTTCTATTCAACAAAAACATAAAAGTCTGCCATTATTTAAATTTTATTGCTTCAAAAACCAACCATGCTTCTGCTACTTTTTAATACAAATTGTACTCCAGAAACTGGGGGTGAAGTGTGAGTGGGTTTATTTTGAGCCACAGGGACCGTTTTTGTCTGACCCAAAGCCACTGAAATAGTCAATTTGCCAACATTTGCTTCTCAGCTGGAGATTGATCCCACTGTGGTGGGGAGAAAACACTCAGTGGTACCTGCTCATGTAACCAGCAGCTGGACTGTGTCAAATAAATCAAAAACAGGGCAGGTAATACTGAGAATTTTATGAAACTGAAAAACACTCTAAGACCACATACTGTATCTTCAACAAGGCTCAACGACTGAAATTGATTTTTTTTTTTTTTTAAAGAAAGAAAGAAAGAATACATCTATTTAGTCTGGTTTAGAATATATCAACAGAAATAACACACTTCATATTTTGTATTTGTTTCCAGCTCCAGAGAACAACAAGTTTAACAAAGATGAGAACAACAGGTTTAACAAAGCTGAGAAACAATAGCTAGTCTTGATAGCGTTTGATCATATTATGAGAAAAAAATATATATCAATAAACCTTATATCACTCCATTCTTTTTTTAACACTAAAAAACGCACTCAAATATCAGATCGAGTTCTGCTCTGCTTCATTTTGATCTTTTCGCATGAGGTATCTGTCCTGCTGCCCCCCCCCCCCCCCCCCAACCCGTCATCCCAGTCACACTCAAGTGACACCTGATCCAGTTAAAGCACATGGATTGAAATTGAACAAGACACAGTGAATGTTCCCCATAAAGTAATGTTCAACCTGTGAAATAAACTTAGATGGAATATTCCCGTCAAAGCACTGTCAGGTTTTGTTTTTTTGTTTTTTGTAGGACAGAGGGGTTCATGAATCAAGGAAATAGACGTGCCTTATGAATTAAAATGAGGACAATCAGCTTGATAGAGGTACTTGATAGTTGATACGGTACCTGATTTACATGATGAAGAGATTGATTATTAAAAAGCTTTGTTCATTAGGAAGTAAAATATGCACAGGCTTTTCCAGAATTTGAAGGAGGTTCAGCTACTTGGTTAGCTCTTCCGGCTCTCGGTGAAGGCGGACGCTTCTCTCTTCTCTCCTCTCCCCCTCGCCCTCCCTGCTTGCTGCTCCCGCCCTGTACTGTCTTGTGTCTGATCTAACAAGAGCCTCTCTTCACACCCCCATCCAAATTTAACTGGAACCATGGAATTGATCAGCTGGTCTCTCAATACGATCGACCAGATTTTTTCGACACGACGATCGGGCAAAGCAGAGCCTGCATGTCCCGAAAGATTCCTGGGGTTCCTGGAGGTCCCTGTGTTTGGCCATTCTTTCCATGGAGGATGTGGAGGACCTCTACATATTGGGATTCATGATAGCAGGTATGCTGTTGATTGGAGCTGGCGGCTTTCTGATCTATCACAAAGTTGAGAAGACACGGGCAGCCACATTGGGAAGGCTGCCTATCGTCACTGAAGGACTGTGCCGAGCTTTGAACGCTCAGACTCATGTGATAAACCAACTCAAGAGTGCACAAGTCACGACTCTTTACGTGAAATTGTAACCATCTTGGAGAAGTTTAAAAACTCGGCTGGAAAGCTAAAAAAAATATTTTGGGACACAATTTGGAACAGCATGAAGACCAGAGCCACTCAAGGTCGAAAGATAAAGCTCAGTTACCTGAACAAAAATAAATCTAATCTACATTTCGGATTCTCAGACACCCAAGAGGATGAAATAAAACAAAGCACTCACGATCCAGTTTCTAAAGCTTTTTAAATCATAAGAAAGAAGCGTAAAAGTTTTACTGATGACAGCAATAGCATGTATAATTGTATAAAATATATTAATACTTAATAAACATGATAAAAGGTATGTATTGAAATAGAGAATTTTTTTGACTTAAGTATCTGACACACTATATTTTGCATTCTAATGAATAAATAGTATATTATTTATATTATTTGTAAATGCTCTTCAATGTTATGTACATGTCTGTGTGTAAGTATACCTATTTGTGTGTATATATGTATACATTTAAAGTATCTTTTCTAATAAATATAAACACAAATAACCACTGGGGTATATGAAAAATCCTCAATTTGTTATTGTCTCCATCTAACAATGTTCATCTCACCTTGGTTTAACTTACACAGTGGGATTTTTTCAAACAAACTCAACAAAATCAAAATAGATGATCTACATTCCAGAACCTTGGAGAAGCATTGTAAAGTATCACGTTGAGATTTCTTCACAATGTAATATATAAATACTATTCATTAAAGAGTTCTCAAGGGGAAAAGGCTTATTTCAACTCTTCATCTCGTGTTTCAATATCAGAGGTTTCACCATGTACATTCTGTACCTGATATATTCACTACCATTCATAATGTCAAAGCTTTGTCTCAGTTAAAGTTTCCCTTTTTATAAATCTACCAAGGGAAACTTTTTGATTAAAAAATGAGACAGCTCCTAAAATAAAAGAACAGTTTGAAATTTTTGCTGCTGAAAGGAATTATATTGGCAATTGCTGTGTTCAGCATCTCGATGGTGACTTGCTGATAGATGTTCTGTCTGCACCAATCAATCATCCATTCATCCCTCTTTCCGACATGGTTTTATCCAAGTAAGGGTCCCAGCTAACAATGGTGAAGGGAAAGGGGACACTCTGCATTGGTCGCCAGTCCATCAGAGGCCAAACACAGAGACAGAAAACTGCACACTAAACTATGTATAACTAACAACTGGAGTGCACTCGTCACACAGAAAGGCTCAATCCAGACTCCAACCCACCAAAATGTTGCTATAAGTTTAAATTTGCACACCATCAGTCCTTAGATCAAATTAACCGGTCACACAAGGACTTTAGTGCTACTACAACTGGCATAGTTTTTGCAATTTACTAGTGATACTGTGTATTATTTCATGTTTTTGGGGCAGTGGCACTCCAGTCCAGCCGCTCTGAACTGCTTCACGTAAACATTGGGGATACCACCTTTCAGCCGAGGACTCCATCCCTCCGAAGATCACAAGTAGACCATCTCCTGGCACAGACCTGCTCCCACCTGGGTCTTGCCTTGCTGCTACATCCACGGTTTACACCCACTGCACAGATTGGGATTAATTCAAAGGGCAGGCCACAGTCACTCATGGATCCACCCCCAGTGCAGGAGAGCGGGGAGTGACATGATGTTGCAGGCCCCTGCAACAGAAACGGGTGGCTGCAGTAATGCTGTCAATGTAATAATGCTGAAGGTATGCGCCCTACCCTTGGTATTGTCCTTCTACTAAGCATGTGCTGTACAACTATTCACGACGGCTGTGGTGCACATATGCAGTAGCAGCGACTTCTAAAACATTTTTTTTTCCTTTTTTCACAGAGACAGAGCATTTTCCCAGAGTTGCATTCTCAGTGGCTCTGGGAACCATTGGCTTGTCAAGTAAACCGACGCCTTAAAACACAACAAAAGTTTTCCGTTTTCAATTGAAAATTCAAATGTTCACATCGATGGGCCTGAACGCATTCAATGAGTCGGCACCCAATTCCCTGGAAGTAAATGATACACAATGTGATCAAACACACACACACACACACACACACACTGGGTGAAAACTCTTTGCATGAAGAAATACTATTACTCATGTAGAATCAAAAGTTAACATGACATAATATTTGCTTCTCCAAATTTCCCTCTTTTGGAAAGAAGTTGTTCCAGGTTGGAGGTAGGAAACTTGGAACACTTGGAAGTGGGAATCTTTTTGGCCTCACATTCTTTTTTCATCACCTCTGGATGGTGGAAAACAGCTGTTCGAACAAAGACATCATGACGTTTGCTCCGACGCATCTTATATTTTTAGTTTTTTAGGGGGGGAAAAATCATGGGCTCTCCATGAGCTTGTCATCGCTGTCACGGTGCATTGTTTCAATCTATTAACACAATTCCGTATTGAAGCACAGATTAAAAGCTTTCTTAGCTGAATAATTAGGGCACATACTACCTAACGGCTGCATGCATGGTTTAATTGTCTCCAGAGAACAGATGTATCCTCTATTTCATTGGATTTGTACTATCGGTTGTTGAACAAATTCAAAAATGATATAAACACAAATATCAAAGAAAAGAATTTGAAATATTTTCTGATGCAAAACCACTCGGTTTTGTGAATAGATTGCAACTCTCAACCAGCACGACTGAATCATGTTTGTGTGCATTAAAACAACACAGAGGAGGACAATTTGTACAATGTTCAAAATATTTCAAACTGGCGTGGGAATTCATGTTGGAAACCTGGAATCCTGTTTTCTCTCCTCCCCTCCTGTGTTCCCCTTAGCTCCGCCCCTGTGCACTCATGCTTCCTCCTCCTGATCACAGCTGTTTGTCATTGTCATTAGTGTGTATTTAGTTCCCCTCTCTTGCAGCTCCAGTTGCCAGTTTGTCTGAGTTCTTACACCATTCGTACCCGCCTTTTTTCCCTTGTGTTGCCTTTGTGTGTTTTCGACCTTCTGCCTGCCCGACCTTGCCTCCTGGATTTCCTCCTCCATTGCCTGCTATGGTTTTGACCCTGGACTGCCTGACTTTGCTTCTGCTGTGTTTTTTGAGAATAAAACACTGTTGAACTGAGCTTCTTGTCTGCCGTGCAATTGAGTTCACAAACCCTGACATTTTCCAAGATCACCACATGTATTGTTTTGCCAAAGATTTTGTATGGCAACAGTTTTGCTCATTGGGTCAGTTTGGATATCCTCTCTTGATCTTTTGCTCTGGATTATCCATCCATACATGATGCATACATGTAGCTGTAGAGTCCATTGTCATCATCGATGAGCAGAATGAATACAAACTGACTGAACCAACTTAAACAGAAATTATGCTAAAGGAAGTCCCAGAAGTCCACAGGAACAAAATAAAAACAAAAATGAATAACAGAAGAAAATGCAACCACTAAATTAGAAAATGGAGAAGGTAATGAAAATGTCACTTAATTTGACCAGTAAAGTCACTGCTGTCAGGGGCGGCCGATTGGGGAAGCCCTCATTCAACTAGACACCATTGCTTTATTAGAAGCACTGGGGAAAGTGTATGTGGAGCAAGTTCCCAATAAAGCCTTGCCGTCCCAAAAACAAATCTAAAGGGTGTGAGGGCCTGTTTACACTGCAACCATTTCAACTGAAAACAGAACATTTTGTGTTTACATGACAAAGGTGCTGGGAGCCACTGAAAATAACTTTTGGGCAACAACTCCCAAGGTGGACCTTTTTGTAAATACTCAGGCTCCGTCACTTTGTGAATCATATCACGATTCAGAACATTGCAGTGTAAAAGTGACATTTTTCTAAAAAGAAAACATCAAAAATGTTTCACTAGAAACATTGCTGTGCAAATGAGCCCTGAAAAGCCTGGAGCACAAGGAACATAGAAATCACAGGAACACAAACAACACAGACAAACCAGCAAACAAGACAGACATGAAAAGCCTTAAAATAAAGAGCTGCTACCAGGTGCAGGCAAAAACACACACAGCGCACGACTGTCATGCTGCTCTGTCTGTGTGCACAACTGTATAGGAAACACCACTTTACAATCAAAAAACAGCACCAAATGCCAAAGCAGCACCAATCAAGTCCAGTAAAAGTAAAAACAAACTAGCATCACCATCACTTGTAGATTAAATCCATCCTGCTGTAAAATGCTGCACAAAGCCTTTGTTGGTCAGAGTTAGCTCATCCATTTCTGGTGTCGGTCTTCTTCTACTCACAATTGAAAAAGGTTCCTGAAGCAGGTCCGCTATCGTATCATACGATCTTGCTGTTAAATTAGCCGCCATCACTCCAGAGTAGCAGATAATAACAGTGCGTCATCACCACTTGCCCATGGGCCAATCAGTCAGGCTCATTTCAATGATGACAGCAAGGCCTCGAAACTTTGCTGGCCTGAAGGCGGTCCGTCAATAACACATCAAAATCTGATTGGCTGATGATACTGTCACTCAACATTTTAACCCAATAGCAGCGTCCAACTTCCATCAGAGGTTAGCAATGAAGATACTGCTGGTCCCAGCAGAGGAAAGGAGCTGTGATGCATTTAGAGGACATAGGAGATTTGAACTCCACAAACTAGAACCAGTCGTCTTCTGGATAAATTTGCTAAAGTCATTAATTGATTCTAGACACAGATTTCAGAATCACTTTTTAATTATTAAAAAAGAAAGAAAAATCACTTTTGACATAGCGAGCAGTGCTTGCCCTGCTGCCCCCAACTGCACACCAATAATGAAACCACACACACATGCAGCAGAGAATGATACTCTCTCGACATTTCCAATGGGAGAACACAGACATTATAGTGGACAGACGACCAAGTTGGATTGTGATTATGGAGACTGTTGATTATAAAACTACCAAGAGAGTCAGGACACGATCCAGGAAACATTGTTCTTATTGTCCAGATACTGAGCATGTGCTTTTCAGAAAAGTTACGTTTTTCGCTGTTTCCACAGATTCTGAGCATTTCCAAAAACATTCACCTTGGAAGCAGTTTTTAAAAATGTGCATTTTCAGTAACTCTGATGACCCCTAACCCTGAAATTGTCCATTTTTGCCTGAAATAATAAACGGATAAATCAGATAGTCATCATAGTAAAATCATAGTGCTCGCCCTGCTGCCCCTGACTGCACACCACTACGTACTAATAATCCAATGGTGGTGAAGGTTATTGACGTCTGCCGTGGTGAAAAAAACAAAACATTTTCGATACTGGACTATAAAAAGAACATTTCTAACCCTTACCCCTGTTCATCCAACCACTGATATAATCTCAAATATCACACGGTTTAAATGTAAATCTAATTAAAAGAGGCTTCCAGGCTAGTAGGAACTAAAGTGAAATGACTGCCAGGTGAATAAATAACCAATCAAACTGAGAATAGGCTGCACAATTTAGTTTTTTACTTAACTATGTTTGTTTTACAACATCCACATAATATTCATAGTTGGGATCTGGGTTTTAGATTATTTAGAGTAGTTCAAGGCAGATTATTGATTTGGTAATTTAACATGATCTGTGATGTTATCCTGAGTTTCCCTGAATGCTCTGATAAGCCTGTCCCTTTATAATGTTGTCGCCGCAAGGAATTCTGGGGCAGTATGATCTGGTCTCCTTTGGTAAAGGAAGCATCAGTGTTTCCTAGGCTAAAGGAGGTTATAAAGGAAGCATTGAGTCTCCTTTGTACAGCTTGTAGCTTGTAGAGAATATGAACGCTCCTTATTATGGCCTCCGCTTAAACACTTCCGGGAGTGAAAGAAAAGTAGATAGTGAAGGAGATAGGAGGGACTATTTGGACGCACTCTGTGTCTCTGCTTGTACCTAAAGAGGGGAAGTCGGAGATTTACTTAACAATTTGTGATGTCATGTTTTTCCAAGGATTCTGATTGGCTATCATGGCTTCATGCTTCTCTGTACTCTGCTCCCTACAGGTTTGGCTTCTCTAAAGCCCCGTTTCCACCGCGCAAAAGTGCGGGGACGGAGCGGGGTGGTACGGAGTGGTACGGCAAAGCGAAGCCAGAGCTCGGCTCCGGTACCCGTTTCCACCGCAGAGAGGAGCTTAAAAAGTGGGCGGGGCTTAAGAGCTCCGCAGATATATGACATTACAACAGAAAAGAAAGTCGTCAGATCTAGGTCTTATGAATCCTCTGTTGTTGTTTACATCCTCCACTTTGCACTTGTTGTTTAATTAACTGTTATTTTTTGCAGCGGCAGAAAAAAAACGTTTATTTTTGCAGCGGTTATTTTTTTGCAGCGGCAGAGCTGCAGCCACAACTTCCGTGTTTGTTCTGAGAGAGCGAATACTCCGGCGACTTGCCCCGCACTCGAGCGCTCGGTTGGCTGAGGCACAGACATGGGAGTCTTGAGCTTTCTGCTCAAACGCAGGAGCAGCCACTCCACTTCGGCGCTGATCGCGGTCTGGCAGCACAGCGCCGGAACACGGAGGCGCCGAGCTCCGAGCTCCTCTTCATCGCTTCCGCGGTCCGTCCCCGCGATAAAGCGCCACTGACCGCGGTTGAACAGAACGCTGACTGCCTCTGGGAAGCGGAGCTGTCGGAGCGCGGTCAGCGCCGGAGCTGAAAGCTCAAGGCTCCCGTGTCCCGGACGCGCATCCACGCCACGGCCAGCGCTATGCTGCAAACAGAAAGCTCCAACGCGATGCAAAGTCCATCCCCCCAGTCTCCCCCCGCCTCAAGTCGCTCTTTCACAACAAACACTAAAGTTGAGCAGCAAAGAAAAGAAAATGAAAAAAGAAAACAACCAGTGCACAGCTGACCACACTGACAGCAGAGGATTCAGCCGACACATTAAAATATTGAGGGCGTGTAGTAAATCACTGACCAATCAGCAGACAGCTCCTCAAACTCAGACCCGTTCCATGGTCCCCGGCACCCCAACGGAAGGGTAGCGGAAAAGCGGCCGCCTTTGGAGCGGTCTGGAGCGGTTTAGACCGCATTCCTGTGGTGACACGCGAACCGGAACGGTTTAAACCGGTCTAGGCCGACACTTTTTGTGCGGTTGAAGCGGGGCTATAGTAAATGTAAATAGTAAATTTATTTTTTTTGTGAACGTACAGGAGAATCAATTTTTCAGAAAACCTGGGTACGTGTAGATGTGGCCTTAAAATAACACAAGAAATTAATTGTGTACCACGGCACCTGCTGGGCGATTTAGTTCTTTTTGGAAGTCATCTGGAAAAACTTTTAAGCTTGTGTCACATTTCAAAGGACTGATAGATTCTCTGGTATGTGCATTGTGCAGAAAAAGTCACTGCTTTGTCAGCTTGCACAAACATCGGACAGTGGTGTAGTGTTTTCACCTCCTCCAGTAATTTCTTGTAGTACCAGCAGCTTAAATAGAAACTCGGCCAAATTATGTTACTTCTTTTTTCTTTTTTTCAATACATTCATTAAAAAATGGTCTGATTAGTGGAAGAAATGTTTTGGTTTATGTCGAACAAAAAAAAAAGTATTTTGTAGGAGATAATGGCCCCATTGTTAATGTCTTTTTCTCTCTCAAAATGTCATCAGCAAAGCTTTAGTTATCGTTTTTGAGTTAGAGTAGCTTAGTTTGGGCTTATTTTATGATCCCCCCCCCCCCCCCCCCCCTCACACACACACACACACACACACACACACACACACACACACACACACACACACACACACACACACAGTCAGTTTGAAGAGGATGATAATAGATTCATTGATGAATGAGCTGAACGAAGTTAGGGAAGCATGAAAGAGAGAGAGAAGGGGCGTGTTGAGATTAACGTAGCACAAAGCAAATTGAGTTTGCCATTATTACACAATTCAGACTGCAGAAAAGCCCCTAACCATGAGAGACAAATGAGGCCTGAGATTCATAAAAGCTCCATTAACAGGAGCAAAGGGAGTGAGGGCAGGCCATCAAGGGGTCTGTTTAATACCAAACATTTATAGATCTGCGTCTATGGCCTGTGGCATGTAATGACGAAACTGCAGGGCTCCAGCTTTCCAGGAACATCCAGGCCCCCAAATTAGGATCAAAACAGTTTATTTGAAAGCTTTCCTTTTCAAACCACTGGTCTCAATATCCTTCCAGCTATCCTTCAGAAAAGTCCTATTCATTACCTGGTTCAATTTTGACTTAGTAACTACTCTATTTTGAGTTTCTTCTTAAAGGTTTGTCTTTCTAATTAATCTAAATGAGGATGGTCCTCGCCGCGTGGTGGGGATGCTGTGTGAGTCCCATCATCCTCGCAAATCTCCAGCTATTTTGTTGCTCCCTCGGATGTTGCATTAGCAGGTGCGTCTGGAGATCAATGGAGTTGTCAAAGACTCCATAAAGCCATCGCCATAACCATAACACAGCCGCTATCATACTCCGCTTAACTGACTGAGAACACATCATGGCCCATTCTGGCTAATGTGCTAATACGTCTTAGCGCTAATGTCAATGCGACGGTGGGACTTGGATGGATGAGGCCCCCAGCACAAACCAGATTATCCGTCCGTCTGACTGTCTCTCAAATGGCCAGAGTAGGGGAAATAGAGTGTCTCATTATCATCATGCGCAGACGGCTCTCCGCTAATCTATGAAAAAACGACACCATCAGAGCTGGCGAATATTTGCTTTAGCAGGGCAGGGGCATCGGGAGACGCTTGCCATGTCGCGCTGCAGATTGGCAGACGCGAGTCCCGCACACTCATCACAAGTAGTGTCAGCGTTTAACGCGAGGAAATCCGTCAGCGGGTATATGGATACAGATGGTGGGTCAAGTTTCAAACTGAGTGAGGAGTGAGGAGGATGAGGGAGCGACGAGCCGGCTGGGGGATTGAGGGTTTCTGGGATTGTTTATTGCCGAGCTCTAATTGGATAAACCTGGCATCTAACCTCTTTAGGCCTGTCACATTGCTTCATCCTCATGAGGCCAATCTCAGATGCCCTGATTGAGTTTATGCTCAATTGAAACTTACCAGTTTTTTCTTCCTTCTCTTGTTTTAAGAGTGCCTGAACAAAGAAGCACATAAGTGAGATGCATGTGGCTCGAGTTTAATTTTTGTTTGTGCAGAGTTTAAATGGATGAAAAGAAATAGATTTTCTTTTTCCTTTGCCCTTAATGTCTCTGAGTTTGCTAATGTGCCTCATCTAAACTGATATACGAGTAGTTTCACTGATCGTCGATGGAATTCTACTTCCTCTGGGCTGAAATCCAACATGAAATTGCCCCAAGAATGTGAGTTCGGCCGGATCGCACCCGGCCAACAAGCCCCTGATTGCCACAAGCAAACATATGCTCCGGTCTGTTGTGAGGAACAGTAGTCTCATCATTAAATTACTCTTACATGCACCACCATTAGAGTGAACTCTGTTTCAATCACGTCAATTAACCAACTGAGCAAAATGATGAAAACAATGGAAAAGTCACACTCCAATTCAAAAGATAATAAGCGGCGAGTTGTTAATTGAAGGGACTATGATCAAATCCCACTCTGTGTAATTTCCCACCTTCAGCCCCAACTCCTGCACACAAATGAATTGCTCAGGACCTAATCATGAAAAAAAAAAAAAATTTAGTTGGCTTATTTGTCTTGATTTGTTATATTGGTTGCACAGGTGGGCCTGTGCAGATGGTTCATGGGAGGTGAAATTAATTCTTCTGTTTCTGCTCATCATTCACGACAGTGTGACATAAAATACAACCTAAATTTCAATCAATTCCGATTTCTTTGCGTGAACGTTCACACTGCAGTCTGATGGAGGTTACGCTTAAAATATAGTGTTGTGGCGGCCGTTATAATCCAGGCCTCTCACCCAGAGGATTATGGGAAAAGGGGCGGGGTTGGAGTTCTCCCCGCGCTGTTGCGGGCTGTGCGAGTCGAGTTCTGTGGGTTACGAAATAAAGACGTGTTCCAAGATTCAGCTCTGCCTCATCCTTCATCCTGCCACAGTGTGAACATTACCTGACAGGAAAGTAAATATGGACCTTACACCAGTCAGCGCCAGGGTTGCCAGGTCTGACTCACTGTTTCCGTCCCTCTACGACGTAAAAACCAACCACCTCAATAAAAACCAGCCCAAAGCTGAAGCTCTGTGGAAATTATGTTAAAACTGTAAAACTATTACATGTGTAATAAAGAACAGGTCATAATTGATGTGGATCAATTATGAGCAGTAAATTGGAATTGGATTTCAATGTGAATGGAGCCAAAGGATTTCAAGTAAAAACAACATTTCCATGGCTTGTTGTTTACATGCCAACGGCGCCACTGAAAGCTGAACTTATTGAAAACGCTCTGCCGCCGTCTCCATGTAGCTCCGTGCTGCTACTAATCGTGTACCACAGCCATAGTAACTAGTTGTTCTGCACATGCTCACTAGATGGACAATCAGAACAATGTTTCCTCCATGTGTCATGGCTCCCAGTCCAGATTCTCCTGGGACTTTTATTTTGACAGTCACCATTTTTCTTTTGTTTCTTTTGTTTTAAATTAGGTATTTTTATTATATGCAGTAGGTGTCGGCATACCATTAATATGGAAAAACAGGCATCTTTCAAGTGAAGTATTTTGGTGTGCTGCCAGCCAGCTGACTCTGCACGGATAGTTTCAAAATGCTTTAACCGTAGGCCTGAAAATCTTTGTACTTATCTGCTGTTATTTGCAGGTTTTGCTGTTAAAATACAAACTTTAATTAAATACTTGTGGGAAAAAAAACTGTTTTTCAGACTCCTTCATTGCTTTGTCGTCTTTGCTGTGCGCTGCTTTGCCTTCACTGGTGTGGTAGAGTGCGGTTTGGCACTGTGGCACCCCCTGGTGACAGTAGCAGCTTTCTGCTGGCTATCGGTGAGCTGATTGGCCTCTTGGTTGAGATTGTCCACGATCTGACCTCCTGTGGACTTCACGGTTGCTCGGATGGACTCCCTCGTGTCCTGGTCTGGGACAGTCACCTCAATAACAATCCAACTTGGTCTTCTGTCCCCTAGAATGTCCGCGTTCTAGTGATTGTTAATGTTTAGAGTGGATTGTTCTCCGCTGCAGGTGTGTGGTTTCATTACAAAAAACAACCAACAGCACCCACCAGTGGCCCAACATTAAAACTACACACTAGGCCACGCCTCCTGGGTGCGGCTTTTACATTGCCCCAGGCTGCTCATACAGACATTAGGGAGAGAGAAATCAAGAAATTCTCTCTTTCATTGAATATTATCAATAGAAAATCAAGCACATACAGTTCAGGGCCAATTGTTAGTTGTGTGTGTGTGTGTGTGTGTGTGTGTGTGTGTGTGTGTGTGTGTGTGTGTGTGTGTGTGTGTGTGTGTGTGTGTGTGTGTGTGTGTGTGTGTGTGTGTGTCCACAACGCACCAATTTAAAGTTCGGACACCAGAAGTACTTCTGGTATTTTTAGTACTTGAGTTCACCTGATGATCCCTTCTCTTGAACAACTTCTCTCCCCTGACATGCTTTGGCTCTCACTCACTCACTCACTCACACCTTCATCCTCTCACATCACCAGTTTCTGTCAGATTTGTTCGCTCGCCACTTCTCTCATTCCGAAGTGTACCCTTCTGCCTTCTTCTGTTCATGATGTACTTTCCAGAACCAAGGTGCTCTTTACATTTGAAAGGCGGGTTTCTTCTGTTGGATTAATTCATCAAAGTTTCCCCGGAGCTCAGTGACCACTACCGCAGGAGAAGAGGAAGGAGACATGAATGTGGAAAAAGCATAAGAGGCCAGTATTGCCAGTTCGCTACACTTTTATGGGTATTAAGCGATAAAATGGCAACAATGGTTTTGTAAAGGAGTAATGGGCAGACTTTTTTGGAACACAGTGCAAATACAAATTTAATGGGTACGACACCACTGCATGATTTTAACCATGGGAATGAACCAAAGTAGCTTTTGGCCACGTCTCCTTGGCAGACACCTCCCTTCCGCCATGAAACAAACAAAACCAATAACGTTTATGAATCTTACAGGGCACAGCTGTGATCTCCCAGAGATGTATGGTTTTAATAAGGTTTTCATTCAATCCAGGAATAGGTAATATTTGCGGAAAGGCAATTAACATGTTGATTAAAAGAAAGAGCAGAAGTCCCAGGAATGATGCAGGCATTTTCAGCCATAGCATCATTGCAAGGTGGTTCCCATTGCAAGCTCTTTTGTTTCTTAAATTAACTAACTGTCAAGATCTGCAGTGTAACAGTTTCATTGGTTGTGATTGGAAGTTTTTTAATTTGTTGGAAATATGTCAAACAATGTCAAATGGTGCAACAGTGAACCCCGAACAATAGTTAATTTCCTTTGGTGAAACCTTGATTTGATACTATTACCTGTTTTATTGACTCAAACCTTATTTCTTCATGTAGCATTTACGACTTTCTGAAGTCTTCTGACATCTCAACCTGAGGATATGACATTCCAGCTGATTTCAGACTCTGTTCTTTGTTTTCTGTTGTGCCAGGCTTCCCATGAGTAATTATTGACAAACAGATGTGGCCATCTGTGTTGCACACATTGTGTTTTGCAATCATTAATGGCGATCTGGTTTAGATATACTCTTGGCTTCATTTGTAACACAATGCACTCCAATCTAAAAGTAATTACTGGCTTGAATATAAGTGTTGAAGCGTGTTGCTTTGTGGAGATTGTCATCCAGGGTTAGCTTTTATTGAGAAAAAATGTTGGGAAAAAAAATATATTGTCAAGTGACCTTGTGCATTTTTTCTCTCTGGAGTAGAAAGATTTTTGACACACCTCCAGGTTAACACAGCGGTTCTTAAACTAGGTTTGTTAATGTACCACCTTTTCAAAATGCCACTGACACATTTCTAATCAGAAAAATAAGCTAATATGAAGAGGTGTCAAAAACATTGAGCCATCAGTGTCTGATTCATTACACAACCATACTTTAACTAAAAAAACAACTTTACTAGATTCATGGCAAATCTTTTGTTGTCACTGTGTGGCAACTCGGAGTTGTCACTGATGTTGAGTTGAACGGAGTCTTCCTGACAGCTTTTATTGTTGTGATTTTGTTTGAGGGCTTTTTTCTCTGCGAGGGTTTCACATCAGCTCAAGTTGATGACATTTAAAAAAAACTGCTTTATTATTTGTAGTTTCAGCCTTGTTTTGAGTGAAAATGCATAGTTTTTGCATTTTCGTGTCAGAAAGGTTTCAAGTTAACACAGAAATATTTTGAAAAGGATGTAGGTAGCATGTTGGGGACTCGTGGGTGCTGTTTGTTGTTTTTTGTAATTAAACCATGGACACGATGCAGTAGAGAACAATATGCTGGGAACAATAACAATGGGAGTACACCGACATATTTACATGTTTTTTTTTTATGTCAAAATATAAAAACAACGATATTGCAACAGCTACAGGTCAAGTGTTTTTTTCACTGTAATTTCCACCAGAAGGTTTCAAAATAATTGGCTTCATATTGAGATCATAGTGATTAAATTACTTGGTTTTGAGAAAATATAAACATTTTCACCACCTGCCGCCACGACAGGCACCAGAGACCTTGTGGCCACAGATCTGACTAGCAGCTTCGACAATAGAAATGGAGAAGATGGTCCACTACGACTCAATGTCTCCAGTCTCCCTGGGATCTGTGAGAAGCTCTCCGGAGGTGGGAGTTGAAAACTGCACAGATGGAGGGTTCGGCCAGGCGTTCCCAGCAGACCCTCATAACACGGAGGTAAGGGATGCAATCAAGCTGAAGAAGGAGTCCTATCGGGCACTGTTAGCTCATAGGACTCCTGAGGCAGCCGACAGGTGCCGCCAGGCCAAGCGAGCCGCAGCCCGGGCTGTGGTGGAGGCAAAAACTCGGGTCTGGGAGGAGTTCGGAGAGGCCATGGAGGAGGACTTTCGGTCGGCCCCGAGGAAATTCTGGCAAACCGTCCGGCACCTCAAGAGAGGGAAGCAGTTCTCCACCAGCGCCAACATTGCAGACCGGGGTGGTGGTCCCTCTTTTTAAGAAGGGGGATCGGACGGTGTGTTCCAACTACAGAGGGATCACACTCCCCAGCCTCCCCGAGAAAATCTATTCCAGGGTAGTCGAACTTTGGATCGAAGAGGAACAATGTGGTTTTCGTTCTGGTCGTGGAACACTGGACCAGCTCTATACTCTCCACCAGGTGCTCGACAGTTCATGGAAGTTCGCCCAACCAATCCACATGTGTTTTGTGGATCTGGAGAAGGTGTTCGACAGCATCCCTCAGGACGTCATGTGGGGGGTGCTCCGGGTGTAAGGAGTCCAGGGCCCTTTGTTAAGGGCTGTTCGGTCCTTGCATGCCCGGAGCAGGAATTTGGTTCGCATTGCCGGCAGTAAGTCGGACCTGTTCCCAGTGCACGTTGGCCTCCGGCAGGGCTGTCCTTTATCACCGATTCTGTTACTCATATATATGGACAGAATCTCTAGGCACAGCCGGGGGCCGGAGGGGGTCCGGTTTGGGGACCACAGGATCTCATCTCTGCTATTTGCAGATGATGTGGTTCTGTTGGTTTCATCAAACCTGGACATTCAGCGTGCACTGACACGGTTCACAGCCGAGTGTGAAGCAGCTGGGATGAGGATCAGCACCTCTAAATCCGAGGCCATGGTTCTCGACCAGAAAAAGGTGGCTTGCCCCCTCCAGGTCGGTGGAGTGCCCTTGTCCCAAGTGGAGGAGTTCAAGTATCTCGGGGTCTTGTTCACGAATGGGGGGAAGATGGAGCGTGAGATCGACAGGCGGATCGGTGCAGCGTCTTCAGTTATGTAGACGTTGTATCGGTCCGTCGTGGTGAAGAAGGAGCTGAGCCAAAAGGCGAAGCTCTCGATTTACCAGTTGATCTTCGTTCCTACCCTCACCTATGGTCATGAATTATGGGTCATAGTTCTGAAATGAGCTTCCTTCGTAGGGTGGCTGGGCGCACCCTTAGAGATAGGGTGAGGAGCTCAGTCACCCTTAGAGATAAGGTGAGGAGCTCAGTCACCAGGGAGGAGCTCGGAGTAGAGCCGCTGCTCCTCCACATCGAGAGGAGCCAGCTGAGGTGGCTTGAGCATCTATTTCGGATGCCCCCCGGACGCCTCCCCAGGGAGGTGTTCTGGGCATGTCCCTCTGGTAGGAGACCTCGGGGCAGACCCAGGACACGCTGGAGGGACTATGTCTCTCTATGGCCTGGGAACACCTTGGGGTGCCACCAGAAGAGCTGGAGGAAGTGTCTGGGGTGAGGGAAGTCTGGGCAACTCTGCTCGGACGGCTCCCTCTGCCACCCGGCTCAGGATAAGTGGCAGAAAATGGATGGATGGATAGACATTTTCATCACATATAGTCTGCAGCACAAAGAAAAATAGATTTTAAAGTTTAAATTTCAAGATTATTATGGATCGATTTTACCAGTCTGGCCCACTACAGATAAAATGACACTGAATGTGGCTACTGAACTACAATGTTTAACACCTATTGTCTAAAGCATGCAAAATCCTCATTTAAATACTCCCATAGCTCATGGTGTTAGATCAGTCACAAAATGCTCACAACCTGAATGTGCAGTCTTTTTACACATGTGCAAAAATATCGCATGTTTTCTGTGGCATCTTAGTAAATCAGAGCCGTTGTATTACCTCCACTCTCACTGGATGGGGATGCTGTTATCAAGGAGTGCATGAAGGCAGGACACCAGACATTACAATACGAAACCCATCCGTTTAGTGCTTTTATGTTTTCTTTTAGTTTTCACATGATATGACGCATTCTCAACTCCAATAATTTAATCTAGCCGGGAAAATGGTTGGCAGGTATTTGAAAACGCGAAACCGGCTTCATTATACCTTTATTGCAAATGGTAACACATTTGATTCATACTCGTTTTTATAGATGTCTTTGACAATTTTGTTCCAAACACAAACCGGATACGAGTCACTCAGTCGTGTTTTATGTTGTATTGTCGAGGGAGGGTGAATCCAAAGCCTAATTTTTAACAGTGAAATCTAAAACCTCTGCTCGTCTAACCAACTTAAGCATCACAGAGAGATTCAAGATGAAACATCTGCTGTCACTTCTCAATTGAAAACTACCCACACACCATAATTCAATCAGTATTTTATTTTCCAATTTCCCCTGCTCTTATTGCTTGGATGACCATGTTAACTTGTTCGCCTTCGTCCCCAGTGCAGATTAAGGCGTAATTGGTTTTTTTTCAAGAGGCCAGTGGGTTGAGCCGAATCAGAAGGCCCTGATTTGGCTCTCCTCGCTTTTTCTTTTTCGCACGACCCGGGATGCCTCCCAGTTATCACTTCCAACATCAGCCCTCTCCCCACCTCGCAGACCGCAGAGCCACTGGTCGGGGCTGCATCCTCCCCGTTCATTACCAAGGGTTTGATGCATCCCCCAGATGACAGCTCAGCCCCCTATATTACCTCGGCCACTTGCCAGATTTAAAATCAAATTAGCTGAGCAGCTGAACGAAAGCCCTTTAAAGCTCCCCGTGCACACACATGGCCACACAAACACAGAAAAACGCTTGATTACTCATTCAAACCTTGGATTTGGCTGTCTGGCACATGCTGCCGGGGCTCTCGTACTACAAGGGAGCCGTGTATGTTGTACAAGATAAACATATTACCAACTATATGGATATTACTTGTGTTATTTTCATAAACAAGCTCTAATAGTCATTGCGTTTGCCGAATGCCCATCAGTCCAACAACACAGGCTAAAATGGGGCTTGTTGTTCCTCTCAATTAACTTAAAGACATAATTGGAAAAGGCTAAGTAGCTCTCGTCTGTCTTCAGCGTGGGCTGCACGGCGAAAGTTCAGACGGCAGCTTTTAAGATGCGTGCGTGCACGCCCGCCGGTTGCTATAGTGTGATTTGCAACAGCACAGAACTGTCAAAAGCAATGAATCACATTACTTAAGTCAGTCATTAGAGACGCGCTATTCCTGTTACACAAAGTACTCACATCAGCGGCTCCCCGCGACACCAAAGCATGCTTTTAAAGCTCTCACCTGTGACATCTCTGGTTTTATTTTTTTTCCTTATATATTCCGACAAAATCTAAGGTAGTTAGTGCTCATTGCTCCGTGTGTGTGCTTTGGCGCCATCACTTGTCAATCAAACAGTGTGGGCAGCACAATGATGTCTTTGTCCTTGGATTCTCTGTATGAGAAAGAACTGGAAAGGAACTATAAATACGAAACATTTCCGTGCTTCAAGCAAACTGCTCTGGGATCAATTTGGAGCAAATAAAGGTGTTTACAAACAGGCGACTGCGTGGAAGCTTTTAGCAGTCATTAATCAAAACGAGTGCAGAGCATAATCGCTGTGCTTTGCTTTACATTATTTCTTTAAGGTGCCCTCCACTCTGCTTGTTGTTGTCATTTCACTTGAATGTCAGACCTTCGCCGTGTAGAGCGGTGTGTGAACCCGACGTGAAACGTCTCCTTCCACATTCTCCTTTAGCAGAAGCAACATGAGCTTGACTTTATCTGAGTTTAAAATATCTGCACACAAGTGTATGTGTGTGAAATCAAAAGGGACATTTTGGGTAACACTTTATAATAACTATCCGTTATAAGTAGTTCATAAACCATTAATAGCCATTAGTTAATGAGTTATAGATTGCTTGTTGAATATTTGCTAACAGTTTATTAAGGATTTATAACTGCCTTATAGATTGGTAATAGATCATTTACAAGCTGTATTCCCCAAAATTACATGTTAACTGTATGTTAATGATTTATAACTCTACCTTATAAACTAGTAATAAATCATGAATAAGCCATTAGTGAACTACTTACTAATGACTTGTGAAGTGTCAGTTAATACTTTATATACATTATTAGGATGTTATTCTAAAGTTGCAACTATTCCTCATTTACTAACAGTTAGTAAACCATGCATAGTAGTCCACACAAATGGATTCCTTTAACTTTATCTTGTGTTTGCATTTTTGGCACGGCATTCGTCTTCTTACAAGCTTTTTCTCCTGCAGCCATTTGATCATGTCTCTATGTCTTATTTTAGATTTAGTTCTGCTTTCAACAAGCTCTCTTCGCTCAGTGGCTAAACCAGGCATTATTTGACGATATATGAAGTTTAGGGTCTACCTATTTGTTTTATTTTCTCTCTGTTCTTTTCACACACATTAACAATCTTCCCGAGTTTCTGTTTCTGCTTGAATTGCATCATGGGTCGGAGCGACGGGGTGAAACAAACCAATCACGATTGGATTTACGTGTTGGAGGAGGAGCGATCCGGCCTCGTCCATCATATTGGTTGGTTGTCAACTTGTCAATCACCTCATATTACCACTTAACGTTGACGAGCGACAACCTAGTCAACACCCGGTCGTTTAAAAAGTCAGAAACCAGTGTTCCCAGCGGAAGTGGTGATGCGCAAAATGTTGAAATGAATCCAGGTACTTACGGGAGAAAGATAAAAAAAGTCAACAGCGGGTACGAAGTAAAAGGAAAACTACACCTGTGGACTATGCTGCGCACATGGACAACAACGGTAAGCAAGATTGCGTGTTATTTTTTCATTATAAATGTATGATTAGGATAACACAGGTTGATAGTTCTACTGCATAATCCAACCGGTTTGGTTAATTGCCCAATTACTAATTTGCGCGCGTGTGTGCATGTTTTCCCAGAAAAAAAAGACTTATGAGTTGTAAGACCTGTTGTAGACCAACAACTAGTAGAATTGTAATTTTCTGAGGTGTGTGTGTGTGTGTGTGTGTGTGTGTGTGTGTGTGTGTGTGTGTGTGTGTGTGTGTGTGTGTGTGTGTGTGTGTGTGTGTGTGTGTGTGTGTGTGTGTGTGTGAGCACACGCACACATTCTGTACCTATCCATCCATATATTTGCCAGCTGCTCATTATTTTATTTTACCTTCACCTGGCTTATAATCACTTTTCTTTAATGGTCTGTCCTCTCATTTCAGATACTGAGGCAACTGTAGCTCCAACAGCTTTTTTAAATGTTAAGAAGAGCATCTTCTTAAGAACACTGCCACAGAAGAAACCAGTGACCTGACCCAGGAGAAATCCTCCCTCCTCCAACAACCTGGTCAAAGTAAGTAGTCGCGGTGCACAAATCACCATTTTTTTCCTCCAAAGCCTGACCTGCAGATCACGATTTTTATAAAATATGCTAATATAAAATAAAAGTTTAGAACATTGCTGTTCAAAATACTAAATTGTATAATGTAAAAGCGCTTTG
Source organism: Blennius ocellaris (assembly GCF_963422515.1). NCBI lineage: Eukaryota > Metazoa > Chordata > Actinopteri > Blenniiformes > Blenniidae > Blennius > Blennius ocellaris. The sequence goes on along the minus strand of NC_137671.1, from coordinate 16,139,106 downwards.
GGTGGTCACAATGATAAGAATGTGCTATATAAGCACAGTCCATCTACCAATTAACATTTAATAAATGTTAAATGCTATTGATGAGAATGTATGAGTTGACTTTATGTATTTTCTGTTTTTCTGAATCAGGTGTGTTGGAAGAAGGAAACATGTAAAACATGCAGCAGAGTGGCCCTGAGGATCAGGATTGGCTCCTCCTGTCCAAGTTGTGCTGAGCCATATTTGTTACATATGTTTTATGTTCATGTCTGGATAAATCCATGGCATTGTTGTGATGTTTGGTTATAAAATGTCCCTCTAAAATTCTGTTTAGCACAGAAAGTGCTATATTGTTGTATATTGTTTGTGTTTCGAAACATTAAACACATCTGTGTTATTGATAACAATTTCACTTGTGGTGTTTGTTGGTTTTTTTTTGGAGGGGGGTGGGGGGGGGGGGGGGGGGGGGGGGGGGTAAAATACAGCACACACAAAAGCCAAAGGGTGGAACAAGGCTGAGGTACAATAATGTGATATTTTGCTGTTCCACAAAGTATATTATTATTAGTAGATGGTTAACAAACTATTAATAACTGGTCTGTAAAGTGTGAGTTAATATATTATTAATTATAATATTGTTGAAATGTTAATTATACTAAGTTAGTAAATGAGGAATAGTTGCAACTTTAGAATAACGTCCTAATAATGTATATAAAGTATTAACTGATACTTAACAAGTCATTAGTAAGTAGTTTACTAATGGATTATTCATGATTTATTACTAGTTTATAAGGTATAGTTATGAATCATTAACATACAGTTAACATGTAATTTATAAATTGTTAACTAAATGCTTGTAAATTATATATTACCAATCTATAAGGCACAGTTATAAATCCTTAATAAACTGTTAGCAAATATTCAACAAGCAATGTATAACTCATTAACAAATGGCTATTAATGGTTGATTAACTACTTATAATGGATAGTTATTATAAAGTGTTACCAAATTTGGTAAAATACTGGCATGGATGTCAGGATGATATTTGGTTTGAAATATTTCTCTAAGGCAAGATTATGTGCCAACAGTTTTCATCAGTATTACCTGCTACACACACTTAAAGCAAAATACTTTGACGTATTATAGCCCACCTTCAACCAGTTATTCATGACTTTGTTGTGGACCAAAACATTACCTTTCAAGACACCACCTTGTGGTGCAAACTGATATTGTTCCATGCCTTATGCAGACAACCAGCTGCAAAAGCATCCCAGAAGTAGAGCTGGGACTTGGGCCCCATTTACATGACAACGTTTGAAATGAAAAGGCATCGTTTTTGCATTTTTCTGTTAGAAAAATTTCAAGTTTAGACAGGAAGGTTTTGAAAATGATGTTTGCATGGAAATGGCAGAAACGCTGAAAACGATGTAGTATTCATGTAGGGCCACAAGTGGGAGCTGTTGTTTGTTATTGGAATGAAACCACATACACATGCACACAGAGTAGAATACGCGATAAAGAGTTCATAGGCATTCGTATGGACTTCCGATCATGTTAGCTCGCAAGACGGGCTTTTCCAGATAAGTTGAGTTTTCCACATTTCCCAGAGATGGAGCTCTTTTTTACAAAGTCAATTTTTTTCCTTATTTCCATGGTGATGGGGCATTTTCGAAAACTTGCGTTTCCAGTGACTTCGAGCACTTCTGTCACGCAAACAAAGACCCAAAAGGCAGTAAAGGTTTTCCGTTTTCATTGGAAAACTGTCAGGGATGGTGTTCGGCTGGACCCAAGCGCAGACTCAAAGAGTTCCATAAAAACCGGGTTTATTGCAGTCCAGGGAACACGAGGAAACGCAGGAGACACAAGGGCGACAAGAGGAGTGACAAGGAGACAAGTTGATGAGACATGTTGATAAGATGAACCGAAAAAGACAACTGAGGGAGAGGGGTTTAAATACACAAGTAATGGAAGCACACAAAGGGAGATCATCGGTTGATTGGAAACATGAGGTGAGACACACAGAGACATGGCCCAATGACAAGGGGGGGGGGGGACTTGAAAGACACTGGGGCCATGGGAGGGGGGGCTTGGAACAGAAGGCAAGACTCGAGACTGGGGGGACATGTGAAACTGGGGAACAGGCTGGGCTGGAACATGTCACAGGCGAAAAGCCCCGATTGGAACAGGTCGCAGATGAACCGGCCGGACAGGAGGAGGTAATAGGGATCTTTGAAGTAGTGGTGTGAGGTGGGTCTGGTGAGTCCGCAGGGTCCATGATTGGTCGGTTTCATTCTGTCAGTGATAGGAGGTGGTGTGTGGATGGACCCAAGCGCAGACTCAAAGAGTTCCATAAAAAACAAGTTTATTGCAATCCAGGGAACACAAGGAAACACAGGCGACACAAGGGCGATGAGAGGAGAGAGAAGTTGACAAGACGAACCAACAAAGACAACAGAGTGAGAGGGCACACCGGTGCAACTCAGTGATAGGAGCACACAAAGGGAGAAGGTCATTGGTTGATTGGAAACACGAGGTGAGACACACAGGGGCAGACACAGAGACCTGAAAAAAAACATTGTTCTGTAAACAAAGTTTTAAAAATAGTACTGGTAGCAGTAGACCTGATGGTGGAGACAGAGTCCTAGTATCATTAAAGGTAGTAGCAGTATTTGTGGTATTAGCTTTGTTAGTAGAATTGATGTGGTCTGCAGTTGGTGGTGGCATTGTTCATGTTCTTATTTCTGTTGGTGGTTTTATTATTACCCGTGTTTGTCATGTGCTAATGGTGATAAAATACTGTGTGTCATGTATCTATAAAGCCATTTACAAAATCACTTTGGTTGTTTTTGGTGGTTTATTGACATTTGTGTCAAAAAGAAATATAATGACTAGATTTAAATATTTCCCATTTATTTGTCAGAGGCAGCTCTGCTGAGTGATTTGGTGAATTATTCTTTCTGCTCTTTGTATGGATCTGTCCTTTTTAAGTCACGATGGGGAAACTTTAAATGCAGCAGCAGGCAGGTATGTGCTGAACCTGTTCTGGTGACATCAGTAAAACCAGCAGGTGGATTTTACCTCTAAATATCCTCCCCCTGGTGTGCAGATTAAAAGCTTTTTCTCGCTGTCGTGTTGCAGACGCCTCTACACGGATACCGGAGGGGATGCGGTGATCTCAGTGTTTTGGTCAGTCGCACACACAGCACCGCTAATAAGGAAGGAAACAATCTGACGCAAGAAGATCCAACATCTTGCCCCATGCTGCTTTTATTCACATGCCCACCCCGCTGCAGCTTCCTACACCCACTCCCTGCTGTAATGAGCGTCCCTGGAGCGCTGGGGGAAATCTGCCCTCTCCCTTTAACCCCCCGTGGTGCGTGTTCATGCCATGTGGGCTCATTTGCTCTTCGATGTCGCTCGCTACCAGATGTATGTTGAAGTTTGATGACCCCCCCCGCTATAAATAGTGGTACAAATTAGATATAAGTAGCTATGAGGAATACTACAGTTTGAATTTTTTTGACTAACAGGTGCTTCACAGCACTCTTTATTGACCATTTGGCAAAGAAATGTTCAGGGATAGTGATGAAACCACCTCATTAGATGAGGAACTAATGTGTGTTTAGTGTGGTTGTCAACACAAATAGGAACCCAAGTATCGAACACAGGGGTTGGCTACCTTCTGGAGATGGTTTGGATTGACTCACTTGTCCGCTGCATCACAGATAAAAGAAGCTCGCGGCTTCGGACGACTGCGGAGCTGCTGCAATTTCTGCGTTCTTCGCACCGTTATTCTTGCATAATGATGTTACATGCCTGTGTCGTTACGCATCATTCACAACCCCACCTACATTTTACCCTACTCTTTGTAGTGGAACCGCGGGACATAGTTGTGTCTGGGTGTGTTTTGCCTTACCGTACCGTCCTGGGGGATGTATTACAGTAGGACCAAGGCTCAAGGAGTCGCAGCAGAGGGACGAAAAAGCTGCGTGAAGATCCTGAGTCGCAGGTTGCCGACCCCTGATCTAACATCTAATCCGTTGCAGTATTTTGCCTAAAACAGTGGTATAACCATAAAATTAGATTTCTTTTTGTCTCCAATGGACTGATCTTTTGTCCCTTTCTAAATGTCATCAGGGGAACAAGTACAGCAAAAAAACACACACATAGGACTCATTGAGGCCCATTGCATTACGCAGAAATAGACTGTGTGGGTATGTGAATGAGTCTTGCATAGCCATTACTGTTAAAAAAGAAAATTGATTGCATTAACCTGCCCTTTCACCATTTTACACGTCCGATCCATATTCCTAAGTGGCCGTGTAGTGCGGGGTTTTAACCTAAGAGGAAACTGCGTAATGATTTTGTCAGGCCAGTATTGAATTGCTCAGTGGTGTTGATGTTACTCATGGTGTGCTGCTTTTCAAGCATCCACACCACCATGGAAATGTCAGTGTGTCATTTTCCAACACACGCACAAAGATAAAACATTAGCACTCTGGGTGCTTTTCCCCTTTTCAGTGAAGCGAATTGGTTGCAGTGTGAGAGCTTCCATGAGGAGTGTTTCTTCTGTTTTTGAGTAAATCTGCCAGCTTTTAGTTATTCAATGGTCAGAAACAGACTTTTATATTTTCATTAATTTCACATAATGGAGTGGTTAGCTCCTTGGCCTTTTTGACTAAAATGTCCCACGAGGAAGTTTGGATTGTACATTGCCTTTCTGAAGTTTACATGTCCTTCCTCTTTTTATGCATGTTTACTCCAGGTTCACAACATTTCAGGTTAAAATGCATTGTTTTTTTATTTTCATTTCAGAAAAATTGCGTTTACACGGCAACATTTAAAAAAATGCTGTCTGTTTCAATGGCAATGGCAGAAACACTGAAAATTATGCAGTTTTAATGTTGCGCCACTAGTGGGGGCTGTTGATGGTTTTTGTAAAGAAATACCAAATGTGTTTGCAGACAACAAAAGACTCTAAACATAAACAATGGGAGTCCAGAGACATTCTCATGGACAGATGACGAAGTTGGATTGCTATTACAGTGACTGTCAAAATAAAACCACCAAGTCCAGGAGAATATGGACTGGGAGTCATGACACCACGGAGGAAACATTGAATTGTCAACAATAAATACACAATAATTACCAGGAATCGATCAATTCAGTTAAAATGTGTTAACAAAAATGTATTTATTCAAAAATAATTCAGGAATTATTCATTAAAACAACACAATCAAGTAATAAACATTAAACACAGAGATCTAATCTACTAAACAGCAAACTATGTACAAAGAAAGAGGGTGTGTGTGTGTGTGTGTGTGTGTGGGTGGAAAAAAAAGAAACAGGAAAAACAAAAGTAATTCCACGGTGGTTCTCGGCTCGTCCAGCGAGGTGAGGAACTCCGGGCCCGGTCAGCGTTAACACATGTGGTACTTCGTCTCCGTGCGAAGAGGTGCATCCGTCTCGGAGCACATTCGACTTGGAAGAGAGAGTTTACCTTCGCGGGTGGATTTTATACCGCTTCGCTTGGTTCCGGGTTCCCGCTGTGCCCAGGGCAATGTGGACCAATCCTGAGGGAGGGCCCGCCCCCGCCCTGGAGTTTCCGGCTGGTGAGGGAGCTCTTGGGCTCCCCTGCCGTTGGCCTCCAGTGTTGCACCTTGAAGGGGGGGGAAGACCGGAAGATCACGTGGCCAATGGCAAATTTTTCTTGGCCTGAGCCTGTGGTCTCTTTGTTCTTAAAACGTGGTCCCCCCTCCCCCCTTCCATGCAGTTGAGTGGCCCAACACTGCAAACTCAGCCCCTTTCATGAGAACGTGCACACATAATGTCTGGGTTATCAGGTTATCAGGGCTAGTGAGTTGATAACCTGCTACGTACTAATGGTTATCAGGATTAGGTGGATTAAGTCAACCCAGGAAAAGGAGAGAGATCCTGGATATGTTCATCACGGTTCGTAGTACAGCCCTCTGGTGATTCATCATTTGGCTTTTTTTTTTTGCAGCCCTATCTTTAAATAGATGCAGCGGAATGCTTGAATTACTGTACTGATCCAGAATGTTTTTTCCGTGTGTGTACCTCACCATGTCACATAATAACTTCTAAATATAAGATTCTTTTCACTTGCCACTGTCTCATTGTTTTGTTTTGTTTTTTCCCCACTCTCCTGGAGGTACGCTCCATTTTCTAATGTGTTTTGCAGCAGCAGCACCAGTCAGTGGCTAGCAGGGGTCCCCATTAGAAAGAATCCCAAGCTGTTGTTGCAGTCTGAGGAGGTTCCAAGTTGGGTTGTTTATACCCATGATGGACCAAATGTCATCTGTCTCGAGGAAGCCTTCTTCGAGTCACTACACTGTGACAACAAGTCGGGGGCCCCATTAGAGGGATTCCCGACTTAGTGTCTTTGCTGCATTCCTAAGTAAACAGGTTTTTGTCTTTGATACGGATCAACGTCAGACCCTTTGACAGCACTGCCCTTCCAGCTTTGGGGCCGTAATCCTCCTTTGTCTGCCAGACAGAATTGACACTCATGAACAGATGGGTTTATTCCAGGTGACATGTCATCAGACAAACTGGATGTTTTCCATCATTTCAGTGACTTTCAGTGAAATATCTGCTTTATGGACCCAACATCTCCCATCTGATATCATTGTCACTGACATCTGTGAGCCATCAACCATTTGCTTCTCAATTTAACTTCATAACTTTTTATTGCATGTAAACTTCTTTCTGGTCGACTTGAGCGGTGACACTGTAAAGTGAAAAGCTTGATGTGGTACTGACGCCATTAAATTAATCAATCAGACAACCACCCCCCCCAAAAAAATAATTAATTCAGGGCTCAGATCTTTCCTTCTCCCTGTATATTCTTCTCCTTCCTCTTTCAAGGCGACACCGAGAGAGAGTTATAGATTCGATAAGGCCTTTTTTCCTCCTCTCACTCCTCCACATCCACATGGAGAAAATACATTTCCCCGTGGATAGAGCAGAGTCCCATCCGTCCTCCCTGGGAAAGATTACAAAGCAGGCAAGGACAGGAAGACTGACACAATCTGCCTCGCCGTCCCCTCCACGTCAGCCAGCGACTGTTGCTGCTTCGCCGTCTGAAGGCAACGGTGACAAGACTCCCAAACTGCTGAATCCATAATGCGCAGCGCTGCACCCGTCTGGTGACTTGTATATAAGTCATTGTTATGTACTTATGGTTTTCTTGCACGCCTCGCAAAGTGCAGCCCTGATTCATTGCGAAGGGAATAGAAACACTCTAAACCAGCTTTATTATGGAGAGCGTGGCTCACCAAAGATAGATGCTTTGTTATGTCGGAGCTTTATTAGTACCACTAAATCACTTGATAGCAATGTGGCTGAAACAGAGATAATTATTGACGTCGTATCTCGCGGTTTAATGGCGTGGTGCCGACACATGTAGCTCAATGAGACACAGAGGACCCCGGCGCTTTGAATCCTTTCTGCTTCTGCATGTTTCGGCTTTCATCACAACCTCCTTCTCATGTGTTCCTCTTTCATCTGCTACTTTTGTATGATTCCCTTTTATCTATATTTACTGAGCCTGATATTTATCTTTGTTCTCATTACTTAGTTTAGGGAACATTTCTTCTTCTCTGTTCCCTGCATTGCTAAACTGTGCAATTGCATTTAAGCCATTAGTCTTAAAATGTGTTTGTGCCAGTGCATGGCTTGTTGTTCCTCCTCCTCCTCTTCCTCTGCTTTTTCTAAGGCTGATGTGCCTTTCATTACCGAGGTCTGACAGCGCTGAGTCGAGTGGATGTCTGTTTGTCACCCTCTAATGGGGCTTGGCAGCCTACAAGGTGTGCACAACACCTCAGAGAGAGTGGCCTTCTCCTTCTGTTTCCCCACACTGGAGGAAAAGACCAATAATACCAAGTTGCGCGTTCACTCCACTGTTCAATTTCACTTCACATCCGCGTCAGCATTGCGAATTGGATCAGGCACCTATGGACAAATTCCACATCCAGTTGACTTGATAGAAATTGACCAAACCTCGGAAGGATCTCGCACGGTGCCGACTTTGATCCTGCTCCAGATGTCAATTGCAATATACAGTTTAGAAGTAAAGCTATCTAATCCATTTTGAGTAAATCCTGCATTTTGGTGCCGGCCTATCGACCTGCTCTCAGCTGCACTGTTGCTTATCTGTCTCTCCTGAGTAAATGTTTTCATTTGACGGATTTCCAGACAGACCTACATTAAAGGCAAAGCGGACCATTTGAGGAGATTTCATTGAATCCAAACTGGAAGGCGCCGTTGTATTGTGGGGCTTCTATGTTCAATGCGGCATCCTCCAGCTTTAAGAACAGTTCTAATAGAAACTGGATTTTATATAGATTGGTTCATGTACCAAGGAATGTCTACCTTCTGTGGATTGCTTGTCTGAATGTATTTGAGGTCTATAAGTAGGATATATGCAGTGTTTTGAACGAAAAGGGTAAAACTGAATGGAATTCAAGTAATCTTTAAATCATTAATGGGATTTAAAGAAAATCCAGTGTCCATCCATCCGTCCATCCATCCATCCATCCATGTCAAGTCACTTGTCCATTAATAGGCAGTGCATACAAGTAGAATTCAAGCAATATAACATTTTCAGTTATAGTAAAGGGTTATAAGTAAAGTAGAAATTGTGAGTTTTACTTTTGACAGAGAAAATAAGGTTAGATCAATTGCTCATTACTCACGTCATGGACAAACAAATTCATACATGTCCAGCCTCTTCAGTCAGTAACGGGCAGTGGCAATACGATTCTTCTCAACTCACTATCTATAAAGTAGCATGAGCGGGTAACCAAACAAACCAAACAATGGCAGATAAAAAAATTTTTATATTTTCTTTTTATAATAGAAAAATAAACAAAAAAACAACAACAAAAAACCATCCTCCTTCCACCAGGTATTTGAAGGCGAATTCAATCTAATCAAATCTGTAACGTTTTTCTCGGATGATCATTAAAGTTCTGTTAAATCTCACAGACGTCTATTTCATTTTTTTCCCCCCTTGTCCGGTTGGGCAGCTTGGGAAGACAATATGATGTGATTGAGAGCCTTCTGATGTCAGAACAGTTTATGCTCTTGCAACAAGAGGAGACAAAGTGTCTCCCCATGTTGCTGCCTTTATTAGTAGTTTAGAAGTTTATTAGAAGAAAACAGACATCTATTTCTGAACACCTTGACATCGGCCTACCTATTAAATGTGTGTGCAGGGTACAAGTTAGGGATGCACCGATACCGATACCAGTATTGGGTATTGGTTCAATACCAGCCGTGAGTACTCGTACTCATACTCATAAAATTGCCACCGATACCACGACACTGATACCACTTTACGGCAGCGTGAGGTTTACTTCACTGCAAGGTACGGGCGTGCAGTGATGGGGCGTTTTACAGCCGTCTTTCTTGAAAATTGACTGTCCAAATGACGGTTGGAGGCTTGCTTCCTAAAATAGTACACTGAAATGAAGCTGCCGCTACTTTAGCAGCCAAAATACTGCCCGTGTTTAGTCTGTTCCACCAAGTACACCCCGTACCCCCACCGGAGGACGAGCTCACGAGAACTGGACCCGGTGCAGGACTCTGCTGTGAAGGTGGAGACCTGCAGCGGTGTGTATTAGAATAGACATAATATACATATCCTTTATAATGTATTATTAGGATCAATTGAAAAAAAAAAAAAGGTAAATTTGAGGGAGCAGTGGCGGGGATTTAGGAATTGCGGTCCACCACTCCCAAATGAATGTAGAGGAAACCCTGCAGTTTCTGACAAAGTTTTATCAATAGCATTTTTGTTAAATGTTTGTCCTTAATTCATGACAAAGTGTTAACCCTTCCTGCTCTGGTCTCCAGACCGTGGTCGGAAGACACAGGGGAGACCAACTTCTACTCCGTGGCCGAAGCTGTCCTCAGCTTCAGGGTTAACTCCCTCGCCTCACAGCCAGTGGAAAGCAAGACATGGAAATCCGTTTCTGAGATGAACAGTTACATTTATTTGACAGTTAGTTTTAAGTACAGCTTCTTGCTAGACCCTCTCCGTATACACACGCTCGCTCGTTCACGCACACTGGTCAAGCGAGCAGCGCACCCAACCACTGTTAAAGTGTCCACCCACACACACACACACACACACACACACACACACTCTAGAAAGATGTTTGATTCCCTATTGTTCGGGAGAATGAGAGCGTGACTTTGATGATAGAAACAGCATTCACAGAATTTGTCCTCAGCTCAGCATTACTGTCCTCTGGCCTAGCAGAATGATCCTTTTCACAACCATTGTGCGTGTTATTTTAGTCAGGGACACGTGTGCGGGAGACAAGGAAGGATGAATGAGAGGACAATGATTAGAAGTGCACCATAAAAATAAAATAACAAAGAATAATTGGGATGAATAGCTCCAAATCCTTCATTTCTATCTCCTTCTGTGGGTTTGAGTGTGACCGCTGGATCACTGCAATGATTGGCCTGTAACCTACATTAATACATGTTTAGACCAGAGCCCACATCTTTTTATTAATCCCTGCCTTAATTTGATTCCACGCCGGAGAGCGAGGGGATGGAGGGAGGCAGCAGAGGGGAAAAAGAGAAGTGGAGGAGGCTTGTGAGGGTTGACCATGACGTGTGTTTGATACAGAGACTGGCTGCTTTCTCTCCTTGCGCTCGGATGAAAGGTTAAAAAGCACCAATAGATCTTTCCATTTTTAAATTCATTCCAGCATGCCAGTGTTTATCTGCACGCCCATTGTGTTAAAATCAGGGAAGGTGGTGTGTGTGTGTGTGTGTGTGTGTGTGTGTGTGGGGGGGGGGGGGGGGGGGGGGGTTGTGCTAATAACAAGATGTTCCTTTGAAAGTCTCAGTACATTCATCCTGGTGCGTTCTTCCAGGCAAGCGGTGCAGGGTGAAATGTCAACCATTAGAAATAAACAGCCTTGTCATGACAACTCTTGACGGAGAGAGAACAATGGCGCCCGAGAAAGTGAGAGAGGAGAAAAGAATGATAGATGTAGCGAGATGGAAATAGAAAAGGCTGGTAAGGCGAGCGGGAGAAAAAAAAAGTCGGCGGGAAGATGAAAACACTTCCTCTTTTTTTTCTTTTCTTGCTCTTCCCTCTGAGTCAGCCTGCCAGTCCCTCGCTCCAAAGCAGCTGAGTCTTTTCTCTCTCTCTTCTCAATCTTAGTGTCTTTTTCTCTCTGCATCTTTTTCTGTGTGTGACTAACACTATGAAGAAACCTCTTGGTGTCTCGCTCAGCTGTTTAGCAATTCGACACATCATTAGCGACTTGCTCGGCTTCCTTCATGTTTTTTGATTTCTGATGAGCAGCGACATTGTTAGAATGAATTCCAGCCAAATGTGAGCATGTATGAAATAAATCCACACTAAAAAAGAGGATTTATGTCACATACCTGTAGTATGGACAGCTTTGCCTATGCCTCATGAATTCAAATGCATTTTCTTTAACTCTTGAATGACAGGGATACTGAGTGTTAACGGTGACACATGAATCTGTTACGGTGTGACTTCGGAGTCTCAGGTGCAGATAAACCAGCTGGAGACCGACATGTACACTGGTAAGAGCTTTATTTAACAAAAGGGAGTGAACAGAAAAGGGAGCCAATCCGAGCTGGGTTCGGGTCTCCAGGGCTCAAGGTTCTGTGGGCTCTGGTGGCAGGTGGCCGAGGCTGCGTTTGTGGAAGCGGGAGCTACTGGGGCTGGAGTCGTGTCTGGTCGCATTGGATCCGGAAGCAGGGGGAGCTGAGGCAGGTGAGTCTTCAGAAGGAAAGCAGAACGAAGCAGCGTTAGTAGAAAACATAAACTGAGAGACAACACACACAGTCATACTAACGCAGGGAGTGTTACGATCCAGCGCCGAGTGGAGCCGAGCACCATTTAAGAGGTGCAGATGATCAGGAGAACACGAGCTCCACCTGGTCGTCGCAGCTGAACTGAATCAGGTAATGATTCCCCCAGCAACTCCACTTCCTCAAACACAGCCTGGACCAAAAGGGGAGGAGAGACAGGAGAGGGGAAAAAACCCAACCACGCCCCTAAGAGGCCTCTGAGGAGCGGGGCATGACAGTACCCCCATTTCTACGTGCGCCGCCTGGCGCACGACCCAGCCGTCCCGAATTCTGTCGGGGGAACTCATGGATCAAGTCTAGGTCTTCAATGCGTCTCCGGGGAATCCAGGAATATTTCTCGGGACCATAACCCTCCCAGTCAAACAGGTACTAGAGGCCCTGTCCCCGGCGACAGACGTCCAGTAGCCGGCACATCAAATAGACCCGGCCGCCATCCAACATCCTGGGTTGTGGAGGGGGATGGGCAGGGGGGCCAGACTACTCTCCTCCACTGGTTTTACCTGGGATACATGAAAGGTGGGGTGAATGCACATAGAGGAGGGAAGCTTGAGGTGTACTGCACTAGGGTTGATGAGCCTCTCAATTTCAAAAGGTCCCACAAAGTGGGGTGCCAGTTTTCTGGACTCGACTCTCAGCGGCAGGTCCTTGGCTTAAGCCACAGCCTTTGTCCAGGAGAGAACACAGGGGCCGCAACCCGTCTTCGGTTGGCCTGGAGCTTCATCCTCTTTGAGGTCTGGAGTCGTGCTGACCGGGCCCGCTACCAGACCTCCCGACAAGGGAGGATGATACCCCAAGGAACACTGAAAGGGGGAGAGGCCAGAGGACGAGTTAGTGTGGGAATTGTGCGCATACTCGACCCAGGGTAGATGATCGCTCCAGGCAGAGGGGTTCTCAGAGGTTCCGCATGGAAGGAAGGTCCCCATCTCCTAGTTGAACATCTCCGTTTGACCATTAGACTGGGGGTGAAAACCAGACAACAAGCTCACCTTGGCTCCTAGCGCAGAACAAATGGTTTGCCAAACCTCGGAGATGAACTGGGGACCACGGTCAGACACTATCGGCGGAGATCCCATGCACCCGGAAGACCTCGGCCACCAGCAGGTCTGCAGTTTCTTTTGCTTTGGGAAGTTTTGGGAAGGGCAACGAAATGTGCAGTCAAAATAGTGGTCTTACCGTTGGAGGGGGGGGGGGGGGGGGGGGGCAGTGGCGGAGTCAACTTCAATGTGGGACCAGGGATCGGTTGGGATGGGCAGAGTTTGCAAGACACCTGCGCTTGGGTGGTGGGAGGTCTTGTTCCGGGCGCAAACAGCGCCGGCTGCCACGAACCACCTGGTGTCGCGGTCCAAGGTAGGCCACCCGAACTTCTTCCGCAGGACCCCCAAGGTGCGAGATACGCCCAGGTGGCAGGATAGGCGAGAGGAGTGAGCCCATTGTAGGACCTGGGAAAGTACAGATTCCAGAACAAACATGGCATGAAGAGGACCATCACCTGGATCAGGTTGTTGTTGGAGAGCCTGTTGAACCAGGTCCTCAATCTCCCATGTGCGGGAGCCAATGTGCAGGTCTTGGGGAGGCTCGGAGCAGGTTCACGAGACTGTTCCTCGATGGAAAACTCATGGGACAGGGCATCAGGCTTGATGTTGTGGGATCCAGGATGATAAGTCAAGGTGAATCTGAAACAATCAAAAAACAGAGCCTCTCGAGCTTGGTGGGAATTGAGATGTTTGGAAGACCAGATGCATTCAATATTCTTGTGATCTGTCCACACGATGAACGGTTGTTTGGCTCCTTCCAAGCAGTGCCTCCGCTCTTCCAGGGCCAGTTTTACTGCAAGCATTTCCTGATTTCCAATGTCATAATTGTGTTTTGCAGAAGAGAGCCGTCAGGAAAATAAAGCGCAGGGGTGGAGCTTGTTATCTGTTGGTGACTGTTGGGAGAGAACGGCTCCTACACTGGAGTCAGAGGCATCCACCTCAACCATGAATTGGAGGCTGGGGTCAGGCTGGGTGAGGATGGGCGCAGACGTAAAATGCTTCTTGAGTTCTTGGAACACCTGGGAAGCTTCAGTGGTCCATACAAACTGATGGGCGGTAGAGGTGAGGGCAGTGAGGGGGGCCACTGTTCTGCTATAATCTCTGATGAACCACCGATAGAAGTTTGCGAACCCAAGAAAGCGCTGGAGCTGTTTGCGGGCCTCAGGTTGTGGCCAGTCCAGAACCGCTGTGAGTTTGGCGGGGTCCATTCTTATTTAATTTTGGGAAATTATATATTCCAAAAATGACAGTGTCTCTGTGAAACTCACATTTAACAGCCTTGATGTAGAGCTGGTTCCTCTGGAGCCTCTCCAGGACTTGGCGGATGTGTTCTTCGGGGTCTCGGGAATAAATCAGGATGCCATCGAGATAAATAAACACAAAACCGTCAATTATATCTCTCAGGATATCATTTATGAGAAAGACAGCAGGGGCATTCGTGAGACCAAATGACATCACCAGGTACTCGAAGTGTCTAAGGGGGGTGTTGAAGGCCGTCTTCCACTCGTCTCTCTCCCTGATCCGTACCAAGTGATAAGCATTCTGAAGATCCAACTTGGTAAAGGTGGTGCCGTGGAGGGGTGTGAAAGCTGAGTTGAGTAGAGGCAATGGGTACTGGTTCTTGATGGTGATGTCATTTAGGCTTCTGAAATTGATACAGGGACGAAGGGAGCCATCCTTCTTGCTTACAAAGAAACATCCAGCTCCCACTGGAGACGAGGAGGGATGAATGATGCCAGCTGCCAGAGATTCCCGGATGTAGGTCTCCATCGCAGCACGCTCAGGATGAGACAGATTGTACAGACGACTGCGGGGCAGTGTGGCCCCGGCGAGTAGATCAATCGGGCAGTCATAAGGCTGGTGTGGGGGAAGGGACAGTCCCTTACTCTTACTGGAAATTGGCACCAGGTCATGATAGGCAGCAGGAACTGAGGAGAGATCCACCACCTCAAGAGGTGTGGATCTTGGAGAATCTGAGGGGGTCAGGGCTGCACAGTTATTCATACACTGGGGGACTCCAAAAGCTCACCTCCTCCTTCTCCCAGTCGATATGGGGGTTGTAACTCCTCAGCCAAGGGTAACCCAGAACCAGGGGGGTCGAGAGTGGTTGATCAGATGAAATGTGAGAGTCTCCCGGTGATTCCCAGTGAGAACCAAGGTGACATGACCGTCATATGGCTGACCTGGGCTAAGTGCAGACCATTGAGAGAGCGAGCTTTGAGTTGGGCCGAACAGATGGGATTTTGAGATGACGAGCTAGCTGGAGATCCATAAAATTTTCCTCTGCTCCGGAGTCCACCAGAGCAGATACGGACAAGGTCTGAGTCATGAAAAAGAGAGTACCAGACTGTTGGAGATGTTGAGGAGAACGAGTAACAGTTTGGCTCACCAGCAACCCCTCACCTACTGGGGAGCCCGTCCTTTTCCCGGATGCAGGTGGCAATTGGCAATGTAGTGGCCCGGCTTTCCACAGTAGAGGCAGGCGTTGGTTGACCGGCGATGGCTCCTCTCTTGCGGGGTAAGGCAATCCTGGCCTAACTGCATGGGTTCAGCATCCGTGATGGTTGACAAGGCTCCATACTGCCCAGCTCGGCCTGATGTTGGGACGTATTTCGGGTCCACCGGAGAGAACACTCATGCTGACGCTCCCGGATGCGGTTATCCATGCTCATGCAGAGGGAGATTAGTCTCGTGGGCGTTCACGGGCAGCCAACTCATCCTTCAGGTGTTCCGGAAGGCCTCGGAAGAAAACACCCTGGAGGGCTCGATCATTCCAACCACTTCCAGCGGCCAGAGTCCGGAACTCCACAGTGAACTTAGCTGTGCTGCGAGTACAGTGGTGAATGAGCGTCAGCCGGTTCCCAGCATCCATGCCATGGACGGGATGGTCGAAAACCTTCTTCATCTCCGCGATGAAGAACTGGTAGGACTGGTAAACTGGGGCATGGCTCTCCCACAGGGCGGTTCCCTAGTCCCTTGCGGCCCCAGACAGGAGTCAAAGCAGGTAAGCCACCCGGATGCAGTCAGATGAGTAGGTTTAGGGCTACAGCTCGAAAACCGGACCCACCTGGGTTAGGAAGGCCTGACTGGATCATACTGTTACGGTGTGACTTCGGAGGCTCAGGTGCGGATAAACCAGCTGGAGACAGACGTGTACACTGGTAAGAGTTTTATTTAACAAAAGGGAGTGAGCAGAAAAGGGAGCCAATCCGAGCTGGGGTCAGGTCTCCAGAGTTCAAGGTTCTGTGGGCTCCGGTGGCAGGTGGCCGAGGCTGTTTGTGGAAGCGGGAGCTACTGGGGCTGGAGTCGAGTCTGGTCGCGGTGGATCCGGGAGCAGGGGGAGCTGAGGCAGGCGAGTCGCAGCTGAACTGAATCAGGTAATGAATCCCCCAGCAACTCCTCTTCCTCAAACACAGCTTGGAACAAAAGGGGAGGAGAGACAAGAGAGGCAAAACACCCAACCACGCCCCTAAGAGGCCTCTGAGAAGCAGGGCATGACAGAATCTAAATCAGTGAATAATGGAAGGCATCTTTGGACATGTCATGTTTACACGATTGGGAAGGTTACTTGAAAACATCCATTACAATTACAAGTTACTTTTCAAAAATTACAATCAGCAATCTAAGTACTAAAATAAAAAAGTTACCTACCAGAGTACTTTTAGTTACTTTTGGATTACTTCACCAGCAAACATACAAAATAAACACAAAAAATAGTAGAATGTGTCATCTGCTCAGTGTATTGACACATCTTATACACAGCAGATAGATGGCCTCTTGCACATCAAAGGAGAAGGGGTCCGCAAAAAATTGAAAAGTGGCTCTGTGCGTCTTGAAGTCTGCAAAGCTGTGATCAAATTCCTCCTGTAGCTTCTAAATGGCATCAACATACTTCTCACCACTGAATGGTGTGCCTGCATCCACAAGTGCCTTGCATGCTGGGAAATGGCAAAGGTTTGTTTGAGAGAGCTGGGCTTTCCATAACACAAGTTTTGTGGAGAATGCTTTCACGTTGTCATAGGCATCAGTGACGAGTTGCCCCTGGCCTTGAGACTTCTTGTTCAGTACATTCAGCTCATGTGTGATGTCAATAAGAAAATCTAAGTCCATGAGCCATTTGGGATCACTTAGTACAGGAACAGCCACCCCATCCTTCTCCATGAAGACTTTCACTTCTGATCTCAACTCAAAAAATCTCTTTAAGGTGTTTCCCCTGCTGAGCCAACGTACCTCGGTGAAGTAGAGCACATCCTCAAGACCCTGAGATGCTTGAACTCCTCCACCTGGGACAAGGGTACTCCACCGACCTGGAGGGGGCAAGCCACCTTTTTTCCGGTCGAGAACCATGGCCTCGGATTTAGAGGTGCTGATCCTCATCCCCGCTGCTTCACACTCGGCTGCGAACCGCGCTAGTGCATGCTGAAGGTCCAGGTTTGATGGAGCCAAAAGAACCACATCATCTGCAAATAGCAGAGATGAGATCCTGTGGTCCCCAAACCGGACCCCCTCCGGACCCTGGCTGTGCCTCGAGATTCTGTCCATGTATGTAATGAACAGAATCGGTGACAAAGGACACACCTGCCGGAGGCCAACGTGCACTGGGAACAGGTCCGACTTCCTGCCGGCAATGCGAACCAAACTCCTGCTCCGGGAATACAAGGACCGAACAGCCCTTAACAAAGGGCCCCAGACTCCATACTCCATGGACTGGTTGGGCGAACTCCCATGAACCCTGGAGCACCTGGTGGAGGGTATAGAGCCGGTCCAGTGTTCCACGACCAGGACGAAAACTGCATTTTTCCTCTTGGATACAAGGTTTGACTAACGGCCGGACTCTCCTCTCCAGTACCCTGGAATAGACTTTCCCGGGGAGGCTGAGGAGTGTGATCCCTCTGTAGTTGGAACACACCCGCCAATCCCCCTTCTTGAAGAGAGGGACCACCACCCCAGTCTGCCAGTCCAGAGGTACTGTCCCTGCCTGCCACGCGATGTTGCAGAGATGAGTCAGCCACGACAGTCCCTGCACATCCAGAGAGTTAAGGAACTCTGGGCGAATCTCATCCACTCCAGGTGCCTTGCCACCGAGGAGCTTCACTACAACCTTGGTGACTTCAGCTTGGGAGATGGACGAGTCCACCTCTGAGAACCCAGCCTCTGCTTCCTCAATGGAAGACGTGGTGGTGGGATTGAGGAGGTCCTCGAAGTATTCCTTCCACCGCCCAACAATGTCCCCAGTTGAGGTCAACAGCTCCCCACATCTACTGTAAACAGTGTTGGGGGAGAACTGCTTCCCCCGCCTGAGGCGCCGGACGGTTTGCCAGAATTTCCTCAGGGGCCAACCGAAAGTCCTCCTCCATGGCCTCTCCGAACTCCTCCCAGACCTGAGTTTTTGCCTCCACCACAGCCCGGGCTGCAGCTCACTTGGCCTGCCAGTACCTGTCGACTGCCTCGGGAGTCCTATGAACTAACAATGCCCAATAGGACTCCTTCTTCAGCTTGACGGCATCCCTTCATTCCGGTTTCCACCACCGGGTTTGAGGATTGCCGCCACGACGGGTGCCAGAGACCCTGCGGCCATTGCTCCAAGCAGCAGCTTCGACAATGGAAGTGGAGAACATGGTCCACTCGGACTCAATGTCTCCAACCTCCCTCAGGATCTGTGAGAAGCTCTCCCGGAGGTGGGAGTTGAAAACTGCGCAGACGGAGGGCTTGGCCAGGTGTTCCCAGCAGACCCTCATAACTCGTTTGGGCCTGCCGAGTCTATCCGGCCTCCTACCGGTCCAGCGCATCCAACTCACCACCAGGTGGTGATCAGTTGACAGCTCTGCCCCTCTCTTTACCCGAGTGTCCAAGACACGCGGCCGGAGATCAGATGACACAACTACAAAGTCTATCATTGACCTCCAGTCTAGGGTGTCCTGGTGCCACGTGCACTTATGGACACCCCTGTGCTCGAACATGGTGTTCGTTTTGGACAAACTGTGACTGGCACAGAAGTCCAATAACAGAACACCGCTCGGGTTCAGATCGGGGAGGCCGTTCCTCCCAATCACCCCCATCCAAGTCTCGCTGTCATTGCCCACGTGGGCGTTGAAGTCCCCCAGGAGAACAATGGAGTCCCCAGTTGGAGCACTATCCAGCACCTCTCCCAGGGACTCCAAGAAGATTGGGTACTCTGAGCTGCTGTTCGGTCCATAGGCCGAGACAACAGTCAGAGACCTGTCCCCTACTTGAAGACGTAGGGACGCAACCCTCTCGTTCACCGGGGTGAACTCCAACACATGGCGGCTGAGCTGTGGGGGCTCTCAGCCTCCCTCACAAGCTCGGGCTCCTTCCCCCCCAGCGAGGTCACATTCCATGTCCCAAAAGCCAGATTCCGTGTCCGGGGATCGGGTCGTCGAGGCCCCTGCCGTTGACTGCCACCCAATCCACAATGCACCCAACCCCTACGGCAGCCTCTGTAGGTGGTGGGTCCACAGGAGGATGAGGAGGAGGGGCCCGCGTCGTCCCTTCGGGCTGAGCCCGGCCGGTCCCGCAGGCAAGAACCCAGCCACCAATTATTTCATTCAAATCCATTTTAATTTCCTTAACTCCATTAATAAGCGGTCCTCTTTGGAAGCAGCATGAGCTATCTCTAAGTTCTTGATTTTATCTAATTCTTTTTCCTTAATTTTTTTGTTTTTGGTTTTGTGAGAGGAGTAAGAAATAATTTTGCCTCTCATGACAGCTTTAGCTGTCTCCCAGAGGACACAGAAAGAGACACCAGGCAGATCTTTGTCAGGGTTTGTGAACTCATTTGCACGGCAGACAAGAAGCTGAGTTCAAAAGTGTTTATTATAAAAACCCCAGCAGAAGCAAAGTCAGGCAGTCCAAGATCAAAACCAGTACAGGCGATTGAGGAGGAAATCCAGGAGGCAAAGTCGGGCAAGAAGAAGGTCAAAAAACACAAAGGCAACATGAGGAAAAAATGGCGGGTACGAATAGTGTGAGAACGCAGACGAACTGGCAACTGGAGCTACAAGAGACCGGAATTAAATACACACACTGATGATGATTACAAACAGCTCCACTTGGAGGAGGAAGCAGGAGTGCACAGGGGCGAAGCTAAGGGGAACACAGGAGGAGAGGAGAGAGGAGAGGAGTGAAAACTCTCAGGAAGGGAGGAGTGAGAGAGAGCAGGATCATGACAATCGTTTGTTTCAAAAAAGACTGTCCATTGTTTTTTATTTAAAGAACATGAGGAAGTCTAGATCCTTGAGCAGTGATGTGTTAAATTTCCATTGTCTAATAGGAGGGGTGATTGTTCTATTATTGACTGTCATACTGACAGGTGCATGGTCACTGATAGTAATGGGGTGAATCTCTGTGTCCGAGGTGTCTTTAATCAGTGATTTACTCACCAGAAAGTAATCTAAGCGTAAATAGGATTGGTGCACTGCTGAGTAGAAGGTGTATTCTTTAACAGTAGGATGAGAGGTGCGCCAAGTGTCGCAAAGGCCATAGTCACTTATGTACTGCTGTATTATATCTGGGGATTCCCAGTGGATTCTGGTATTTGCTGCTTTACTACTCCTACTGTAAATGAAAGCTTGGATATTTTTTTTAACCATAAAATGTGCCTTTTAATGGCTTCATGTGAAAGAGAACTTTCAATTATCAAAACACAATCAGCGTGTGTTTATGTAGGTTTCCATTATAAATGGCTGTAGAGCTGCGTTCTATCATTCTACTCCCCTATTCCTCCTGATGTTGAAGCATTTTATGCAGACACGTCCACAAATAAAGTGACAGGAGCAGAAATACACTATGTAATGCCCAAATGTTGAAAAATGAGCTCCAAGCTCATACATGCATTATTATTATGATTATTATAATTATTTTCTCCTCTCTGGCCACTCCGTGGCTCCAGACTAAAGCAAGATGGACGTGAAAAAACACCAACAGAGCAACAAGGAGATTCAATGTTTTCTGTCTCTTTGGTCTGCATCCGAGGTTCAGGCCAGACTAGATGGAGCGACCCGGACCAAATTGATGAATACAATCCGTCTCCTCGTTCCTGTATGAGCGCTGCCAGTGCTACGTTAGTGGGATCAGCGACGTACAGTGTTTTGGAGTGATGCAATGACGTGGCTCTCACTTGGCTCTGTTAATGGTGGAAAAACAACCGGTTCTTTGGCGGTGCTCATTTAAGAACTTGCCCTGAACTAGAACCTGGTTCTTTTTGGTGGAAAAGCCCTGCCAGAGGGAGTAGTAGTCAGATATCCAGACCTCAACCAGCTCCTCTCAGCAAACGCCACTTCTGAAAAAGGTGGCTGTTACTTCGCTAGTCACTGTTAATGAAAGCTTCTATCTAATTCAGTTGAAAAAACACAAACAAATGTTGTTCTACCTTACATTATAGATGTGGCTCTCATGAGAACTGAGTTTTTCATCAGCACTTCATGCAGGTCATCTCTTCTTGTCTGTCCACATGTTGAAGTGTCCTTGAGCAAGACACTGTCTCTCACTCTACTTAATAGCCACTACACATCCAATATAAGTCCAAAAATGTTAGAAAGGTTTAATGTTCGAAAAGTTTCAGACTGTCTGTCTTCTTATAAATCTCACAGTTTAAAATTGTTAGAAGATAGGGAAATCTGCTTCTCCCCTGCACAGTGGACAGATGTGGAAACATTTTTAAAGTTAAATTAAGTCTTTAGCTGTAAGTATGACAAAGTGTTAAAAAGGGACAGACGATTTTTGAGTGTTTTTTTTTTTTGTCTCAGAAATCTCATCCACTTTGGTTGGAAAAATGTTTGCTGAATCATTAACAAAAGTCATAGTTGCATTTGTCTAGCATGCAAATTTTCCCAGTCATCTACACCAGTGTTTTTCAACCACTGTGCCGTGGCACACTGGTGTTCCGCGAGCTATAGTCAGGTGTGCCGTAAGAAATTCTCCGATTTCAAATTTTTACTAAAAGTACATTTACTCTCACAGCCGCTGTGGCGAGCGCTGCGGAAAAATTACTCTAAGTCGAGGTTCTATTCTGCCAGGTGAAAGCCAGAGGCTTTTATTTTGACATGAACACACACAACCAGACCTTCATAACAGGATGAGACTCCACACAACACATTTCTCACTCATGGTTTCACACCAACATCCAACAACCAAACCAAACTAGACGAAATAATTAACTATCTGAACCGAGGAACAAAAACACAACACAAGCAAAAATCAACACACACAACAACCCCGACAATAACCCTCAATAACCTCCGGCAACACATAACCTGAACTCCCATCATGCCTTGCAGCGACCAACTCCGTGATGCTACAATACTCTTCACCACTAGATGGCAGCACAGAACGTTGCCGGTGAAATGTAAAGTGACAGACGTCAGTGTGGTTAATCTCCACCTGCTGCTCCCATCTTGTATCAAAGTACTGTGTCAGTGACAGTGATGGAGAAGTTTTTGAAAAGGAAGAATGCTAACCAGGATATCAGCTCTGTGTTCATCCATCAGGTCCAGGTTTCACACTGAGTGATTAAAAATTAAAAAAAGAAATTGGAAAATACTTTTTTCTGTATTTGTTGGATTCCTGTTGATAAAGCATTGATAAGAATGACTTTATATTGTTAATAGAGGCTACAGAGTTTCAAATTTTAACATTTCCGGGTGGTGGTGTGTCTCCAGATTTTTCCAAAGAAAAAAGTGTGCCTTGGCTCAAAAAAGGTTGAAAAACACTGATCTACACAACATGGTTACTGCTGCTTTGCAATAAAGTAGCTCGGTTTCACTGCAGCATTCACACACTCGCTCTACCCCTTCATCCAGTTGGAGACACAATAAGACTTGATGACCCAACCCTGTCTGGAGCTTTGGCTTGGTCCCATGATGCACCAGTTCTCTGAACACATTCATTCACTATAGTGGTTTTAGGGTTTTGCTCTTTTCCTCCCTACAGCTGGAGTCGATCTCGTGGCAACTTTGCTATCGTTCGACCAAGCCATGCCAGCCTGTGATTCAATTCAAGAGACATTTAGACTGTCTGTCTTCTTATAAAGCCCCTCATTCATGATGTTGTTGGGCAAGAAAATATTACAGATCTTGCAATGTGTCATTACTGATGCCTTATTTTCTCTGCATCAACATTTTCTTTGTCATTTGTACCTTTTGCATTGTCGTCCAGCAAACCGCATGTACAGCACGTTTGATTCACCTGGTCGAACATAACTGCCCTTGCTTTGCATCTATAAGTCTATTATGTGCAATATAGAATATAGATTGAAACATTTTCTCATGCATGAGGTGAAGTGACTCTTTGCTACTAGCATCCAAACCCAGGAAAGACTTAAACGTTTGAATATTTGTCTTTTAAATATGCTATTTTAAATGAGTACTGAACCACTCTGACTGATGTCGATAGGTGCATATTTTTAGATGGCATTCTAATGAGCAAAGAATCTGTGCTCAAAAATTGACTTTTTTTTTCCCACAAAGCAAAAAGTAATAAGCCAAACATTTGCTAAAACCTAACTAATCGTCAGGTTTTCCTCACTTTACAGATATCTTCAGTCAAACTGATTCCCTGACCTTGTAAACATACCTCAAGGATTTTATATCAAATCTATCTCTGGCAGTTGCATGATGAAAGACAAAAACAATATCAGCTAAAAATCCCTGATCCGGATCACCACCTAAATCTAATCGACAGTTCCTTCGCCCAAGGCCAAAATTTCATGGCTGATATTCTGAAAGACAGACAAAAGTATGTAACATAATGTCTTGAACTACCAGGCTTTTCGTTCTCAGAATACAAAGTAATGTTGATAGTTTAAAAAAAACAAAAGTCTGTGTAAAGCTAAAAACTATGTGCCGCTAATAAGTAGTAGAACGCCTCAAATTGTGAAAGATCTTGACATGATGGGGAAGGTAATGCCTTCAAAAGGGCTGCTTAGAATATTCTGAATAAATCTCAGTGACATTGAATCCAAGACGTTTCCAGACATTCAAAGTAAGTACTTGCATTATATTTGACAGATAAAGCTTTAAAACCTTGACAGACAATTTTTATATGTATATATATATATATGTGCTAAATGGTAAGTAAACAAGAGAATGTAGATGTTGGCAGAGAAATATATTGGGAAATAGAAGTGTTTAACGGCAGAATTCTGCAGACAAAACACCTCTCGGTTGATACGACGCGAGCATATCAAGGCCTGTTGTGGCCAATAGATTAATGAACTGTCATTACCGGTTGTCAGCACTGTGTGTCCACCTCACTTAAACTGTTTTTCAGTGATGAGCCTCCCCTCCAGCCTGGGGAGGTTTGGCAAATTGTTCTCTGCCACAAACAAAAAAAGTCAAATTACTCACAATTGCTCCTGTAAAAAAAAAAAAAAGAACAGCCTCATCTCTCCCTGGGATTGTATTTAAATTATGTTTGCCAACTCTGGTGCTGAATAGATCATAACCAGAGTGTTTATTTGGTGCTTTTGGTCGAGATCCATGTTATCAGTGCATTATCATCGGTATTTCTATTCACCAGTATTAACTGGAAATGAACTTTACAGGCTGATGAAGTATTAAATAACTGTCCAGGTACTTAATTGAAAGACTTGTACTTAAATCGCACATGGATGAAGTACATTTTTACTTAAAAGTGAGGATAATTGCCTCACATTTCAGTAGTTTGTGAGTTTTCAAGGTGTGGGAGGATGAGCCTCCTGTCAAACAGCTTAAACCACAAATGTGTCCTTTAAGCCCGACAATAGAAATGTATCATTTTTATCACACAATAAGACATATTAACTATTTGAAATCGATAGGTTGGGTAAAACTAAGACCATTTACACTTCTCAAGTGAAGGGGTTTAAACAGACATCATTTTCAAAACATTACTGTGTGAACTCGAAACGCAACGGAATGAATAATCACTAATTCGGGCATTGTTTAAAGTGCAATGTTTCAAACTCGTTAAAGTCCATCATTATACATAATTATGTATGATCAGGCATTGACAGGTAATTCTTGAATGTAAGAACTTGTGTCTCACTTAGGTTACCTGTATGAGTGAAGTTAAATGAAAAAAAATCCATACTGTAAAAACTACCATGAATTCTTGTTTTAGCAGTTGCAAGGAGAGTCCAAGACTCTTTGCTTGCACTGTGTATGACTAATATGGGACATTATTGCACTTGCTGGACTATTGGATGAATCCAAAAGGGTTGATAGAATTGTCTGCTGCCATTGCAGAGTAGAAGTACTGCATTAAACATGTTAGCATTTTTAAGTGACAGATTTAGTTTCCTTTTTGTCATGAATTCATTTGACCAACAGACTTTTGGGTTCAATGATGAGCCAATATAAATGTATCTCATTCCCAACATGATAAATATGATTTGTCATTATCTGGTCTGAAAAAAAAATCAATGTTGTTGAATTTATTTTATGGAAGAGAACAGCAAAACCAACCGAGTATACTTTCGAACCTTGTTTGTTAAAGTGTCCGCAATACAATCTGCTGAAAATATGTAAGCGTCTCTCTGGACATCACTGTAACAATCCTTTGACTCGAATAATCTGGACCTGATGTGGTGTTTTTGACATGTGTTGAAGGGTTCTGGTGTGTTGTTTTTTTGGCACACCATTTATTTCCAAGTATGATTAGGCTGAAAAATGCTGCAGCCCTGCAAGGCAGAGTCTGTGTTTCCCACCGCTCACCACCTGGAACGTCAGTACTGACTGTTCCAAAGTGACACCCAGCACCCAGATTCTGCCATCACTTGTCGGTGCTCACAATAACACTCCCGAATCCTTTCCTTCCTCTCGCCCTCCCATCCTGTCTCTACATTCTTTTAGTCTATCCAGCTGCCTGTCTGGAGCTGTGACTGGTTCATCCTCATTTGCTCCACTCATATCCCCAGACTTGACATCGCCAAGCAGCCACCACTGTCTCTTCTCTTCCAATTCTATGTTTCCCCATGCTTAGTTCTTTTTTAATTGTCATTGTGGAATATTCTGCCTCTTCTATGTTTTTACCCTGAAAAACTGGACAATACTCAGACATCTTAAAATGGAAGATTGTACATTAAAATCAGTGACTTGTACCATCTTTATTTATTTATTTTACAAAAAACTATTGTATTTTGGTTGCTATTTTGCTGGTTAAAAAAACACCATCATTGCATGTTGCCATGGCTAGATTTGTGGCAGGAGACAAGGTCTCTAAAAGTAAAAAAAAAATTCATCCAAGAAGTAATCGTGACATGTGACCTAGTCTGCTCCATCTGCAAAGCAATGCCATACATGCTGCTGTGATTGCTTAATCGACAAACTCAACATTCATGACAGAAAGGATGGGTCAATGGACATTATATCCCAAGTGCCAGACATCCAGGACTCCAGAGAAGCATCCTGAAGATATGGAGAATTATATTTAATGGAGTCCTTACCCTGAAATCCCTTTTCTTTTTTCTTTTTAAAATATGTATGTTGGTGTTGGACTGCTTTTGAAATCTGAAGTTTGAAGTAGTTTTTATTTTTGGGCTTTTTGTTCAAACGAAAATCTCCCAAAATACAGGTGATTTTGATTCTCGTCAAAACAGGAGGCTAATATAAACCCACCTGTTAGATTTAGCTGTTAGCTGCTAATCACTAGCCGCTAACAGGACGAGTGTAAACGTTGAAAACCATGTGATTTACAAACGACCCAGTATTTGATTTTAAATCTCTGGGCTGCGGTGCTCTGCGGTGAAGATGTTTATAGACAGCTCCACCTTTGTTATTTCTTTCTTTTCTGTGAGCAGCATATGAACTTTGAACCCTGTCATCATTATTGACAGTTCCTGAGGCCAATCAACGCCTAACATCCGTACGAGTCAAACTCTGGCATCTACTATCATGAGAGGAAGTTGTGGTTTGAAAAAGGGTCTGAACGAGCTCTATATTTCATTTTCTTCAATTGATTTAAGAATTGATTTAAAGACAATTTAAATGAGAGTGGATATGTCAGAATACCAGATGAAGCCTCCTTTAAAGGTTACAAAAGGACAAGCATTGGATAAATCACTAAGAACACACAGAACACGGTACGGACGAATAGCTGAACCATACTAGTCTGTGTAATAATGTGTCTGATTATCACAAGCAGTCTGTGCTGTGTTGGAGTCTGCTGTTGTCCTTCCTAATGTGCTGTTGTACAGTCTGATGGCTCCGGGTAGGAAGCGCCTCGTGAGTCTGTCTGTCGAGCAGCTCTGTGACAGCAGCCTGCTTCCAAACGAGCTCCTCCGTGTGATGATGGCGGTGCGCAGAGGATGGCTGCTATTGTCCGCCGTGATGTACAGCAATTTGTCCAGGCTTCTTTTCTCTGCCACCGGCATACACACCAGCTCCATCAAACAGTCATGGGACATTTGCAGCAGTGTTGGCAAAAAGTAATTCAGCACTTGTTTTGCTGTGGATTGATAAAAACTCATCTTAAATAGTACGAACGGTAGTACATGGCTGCACAAAAACATTGATGACCTTAAATAAAGAAAAATCAGCCTTTGCAGTGGCCAAATCAGACCTTAGATATGAATCCAAAAGTCACGTCTTGGAATTGATCTGAAGTTTGCACAAGACTATCAAAAACTATTGATTAGGTTCAGAAGATTGATGAGAAATTCATCCTGATTGAGGTGCAGTTCTGATCAGAAGCTACTGGAAGGGCCTGGATAAAATAATTACTGCCAAAGGAGGTTCAGCCAGTTATTGACTAATAACATGGATCCTGTTATTTTTTTAAGCAACAAAATTGATAGTTTTTGAATGTTCCATAAGGAGTTTACTATTTTATTAGAAATGCACATTTCTTGAAAAAATTGCGTGTAAGTCATTCTTTACTTCATTGCAAAACAGATATTCTTCTGTATTCTTTTTTCAGGTTTGCCACAAGGCAACGAAAGAATATCACAAGCAAATCTTTCACATTTGCATCTACTTATTTCATAAAATTTACAAACTGAGAAATTCCCATTTTATTAAAAAAAAACAAAAAAACAACACAAATACAACAACTCTGCTGTTGTACATATACGGGATGAAAACCAAGTAGCAGTAGTTCAAAAATCTCAGCCTCTTGTAAACTATTGGAGTAAAGCATATAGCATATGGCCCGTTGAGCTTTATTGCATTTTGTTTAGTCTTATCTTGTAAGCCAATGATGAGATGTAGTATATTCTCAGTGCAGTCACCAGGATACAGAGACAGATTTAAGATGGCCAAGTGATGATGACATGGTGATAAGCAGCAAAGTCCAAGGGATGGAGAGAAACCAAGCTTTGGAAGAGGAGTTCCAAGGGAGATTTTGATTGGCCCATCCCTCTCCAGGTTTTAATCTGCCTGATCTGTAATTAGTGGCAACTGTGTCACAGTCAGACCTGATCAGAGACTTCAGATGGGACACACACACACACACACACACACACACACACACACACACACACACACACACACGCACACACACACACACACACGGGGAAACACTGAATGAGTTTCTTACTTCCCACTGGTCTCTCAGACACTGCGGGTGGGTGGACCCCGCTCAGGTTGTCTCTGGGGATCTACTTTTGTATGTTTACCTGTATTTTCTTCACAACGTCGCCATTACAGAGTGTGCTTTATTCAAGTCAATTCAATTTTATTTATATAGCACCAAATACAACACAGTCATTTGTAGGGGCTTTTCACAGAGAGAAACCCAACAAATCCACATGAGCAAGCGTAAGCGAGGCTGGGAAGGAAAAACTCCTGACAGGAAGAAACATTTGCAGAACCAGACACAGATTTGGCGACTTTTTGTTAATCCGGTTGTGATGAGGGAATAGAAGGAGACCAAACGATAGGACAGACAGACAGATTGGGGTATGGATACAGACCCTGGTTCGGGGAGGACATGTTTCAAGGATAGAAATGCATAGCTTTCACTCATTGTTTTAATATTCTGTATAAATTAAGCCTTATAGCATTGACTAAGTACTCGTATCAGTACACAGTATCAGCAAGTACTTAGAGGTCAGTACTGCTTTAAAAAATTGGCATCATTGCAGGCCTATTCAAGGATACACACCAAAGTAGGTAAAATCCAACATTCATGTGGAGAAAGTTAGAGAATATTGGAGGAAAATGTAAGGCTGCACAGGAAGAGCATGCAAAGGATCAGCATAGACCCAGTTGAGCACTCCCAGGTCCTCTGGAGAGTTTGCATGCTCCTCCTGGGCTCATGTGGGTTTTCATCTGGCTGCAGTCATTTCTTCCTACAACCAGAAACACGCTTGCTCGATATCTTAGCAGCGCTGTGATGGCTTGAGGCATAATGAAATGACCATGTGAGATTCCAGAAGTCCAGAGTAAACCCTATCTATGAGCTAATGCTACCAAAAATTGCCTCCATCTTTCTGAAACCCTATGAAAACATCTGAATATAAGGAGAATGGGTATGGAACAAAATTAATGATAGCAGTAAACGTTAATGTAAATAAAAAAGCTTGTTGATACGGAGACACAGAGGATTTTACAAGAAACTAAAAGATGAAGATAGCTCTACACAGTTTAGAGAAACCAAGTGCTCCATCAGCAGCAGCATAGGGTTTGAAAGCTCATCTTCTCTCTGAAGCAGATGAAATGAAAATATTCCAGAAATCCACTGAGGGACAAACTCCCACGTTATGCTTTTATATCCGCTCTGCCTTCTGTAAACACTTAGAAGCCTTCCTCAAAAATCACCCATCGACACACATTCACTCTCTTTGCCTCAACGCTGCAGCGGATCTTATGGTGTCTTGCTAGCCGCAGGCTACATGCTGTTCTTGATTGCTATGTGCCCGGACTAACGGCACATCAAAAGTGGCCCCCGCACCGGGCTAGTGTGTGTTTGTGTGTGTGTGTGTGTGTGTGTGTGTGTGTGTGTGTGTTTATGCACGTGTGTATGTCTATCATAGGTCATTTCAGCTCTTCTTCACAGATTAAAATGCTCAAGACAAATGACGAGCAACCAAGTAATCCCCCACCCCTGTCTCCGCAGGGTGTGATTTAATAAGATTGATTCTCACAATAAATGACTGAGGAGGCTTTTACACCTCTATTTTTACATTTTCTTTTTTCATTTTTTTTACTGCAAGAGACAGCTCAATGCTGCTTTGTCGGATTTCAACGTTAATTCTATATGTGTGTTTATATGTAACATTCAAATTATAGGACATGTAACAAAATCCATCTGGAAATGAGGCTGATATGTGAGTTCGTAGGTATTTTTAATCATTGATTCCATCTTTGATTATAACAGTGGTTTGGCCTGATGGTGCATAATCTTCAGGGCTTGCAAAGCAATGCGCGTTTGACCCCCTCATCGCAGGCTGAATATTTTCATGAGCTGTAATCACTTCAACCGAGCAATGATTCTACCGGACAAGTTGTTTCATTTGAATATTGTACTGCGAGTTGCAGAAGTAAATCAAAGCAGAGGTGCATATGGAAGAGAGCAAGAATTTGTAAATATAAATCAAAACTTTTTACTTTTTTGAGCCAGTGCATTATTGTTTGTTTTGGTTTTTTTGTCCTACCAGGACTATTCTATCCATAGTGTTTGTTTTCTTTGCTACCAGCAAAGAAACAGCACAACCTGCAAAATAATATCTGAGTCATATTTGATTCTGTTAATTTATATATTACCGACAAAAACTAGTGGTGCAATAAAAAAATTACCAAATATGGTGTTGGTCTTGACTTGGTCCATTCAAAATTCGCTTTGACTCGACCTTGGGTTAGGTGGTCTTGACTATAACATTAGGCTATGATATAACATTATGCATGCTTTGCATGTATTTATCTATTTTATTCGAATGGAGCCCTCGTCAGTGTCTGAAAAGTCCAGTAAGAAGTTGGGGAAGATCTTTGACGCCACCATGAGAGACACAGCAGCAGCCCAAAAGGAACTGAGGAGCTGGCTGCCAGCAGTGGACAATTCAGGCTGAATTTCAAGGGATAGATCTATCAGCATGGAATCCTGCGAGACTCCTCGCCACTATTGACCACTATTGACTCAGCATCAGCTGAGACCATGCCCAGAAGATCACCTTGTCAGAACTTTGGAATTCCGAACCAGCAAGACTCAAGTTTCTGATGCAGGCAGTCCTCTGTGCCTGGCTGTGCTGAATCACATACTAAGCTGCTGCCATAAAGCCCCAGTGGAGGAGAGGTGCACATGTCGGCACGACCAGATGCTGAAGAATCCAGAATCCAGCTGAATAGACATCAGCCTCCAGCAAGGCACAACATCAGCTTTGTCAGGGCAGAAGAGAAACAAATGCAGTTCAAGGTCCCAACTGTGCAGCTGGCCTCAGCTCGTGCCTGTCAGCTGAGCATAGTCCTTCAGAAGTTCCCAGAACACATCGCAAGGACATCTCTGGGGCCAGATTTGGTCCGAGCATCTGAGAGTTTGACGCAGGTGTTGATGCTGGACCTGGCAGTACCCCTTGAACACCCAGAGTATCAGTCACACTTTAATGTTTTCATGTAGCCTTGCTGTCCCGAAACTCTTTAGCATGTAGCATGTAGCACAGTTCAGAGTAATATCCCCCACACCGATGCGCGTGTCAATATCTTTGGAAAACACTAAAACAGACAAACATCCAAACCAGCATTAAATCTTTATTTTGAAATACATTTTCAACAGAAATCTAAAGTGTTCATGTAATCCTCCTTCAGTGGTTGGATTTTTTTTTCTTCACCTCTCCTTGTATTTAACTGAATTTCTTGTGTTTGTTTTAAAAGTCTGATTTTATTTTATTTTATTAAAAAAATTTCTTTAAATACAACACAGTCACTCCTAGATGCTTTTAACAGAGAAAATAGAAAAGCCCAACTTATCCACATGAGCAAGCAGGTTTATTTGCGACTGTGGAAAGGAACAACTCCTCAAACAGGAAGAAACCTTTTTAGAAACCAGAGTCAGAGGTGACGGCATTCTGCGGACCGGTTGGGGTGAGAGGATAGAGGAGAGGAGAGGGAAGACAGAGAGATAGATTGACAGGATAGAGGAGATGAGAGGATAGGAAAGACAGAGAGAAAGATTGGGTGGGGAGATACATACAATAATCATTCAAGCTACATATGTTTTACAGTAATCACACTGAACCAAATATTTTCCAACTGTTATGAGATTAAACCAGCCTGAGCAGTTCTATCTAGACAGTAACATGATCTTCTAGATTAAACCAGCCTGAGCAGTACTATCATGACAGTGGCATGATTTTCTAGCAAGAGTATAAATTAGCAGGTAGGCAAAAAAAAAAAAAAAAAGCAAAAGCAACAATAATAATGATAAGAAAAGCAAAAACAAAACGACACAAAACAAAGAACAAAAACATGATTTTGATCATTGAACGAACAATAGCAGAAAACAAGAAAAATCAGCAGTAAATCTCATCGATGAAGAGTGGAAGTGTGTGTGTGTGGGTGTGCGTGTGGTTTGTCCACTAGGTGTGGTTGGAAATGTTGTGGGGGGGGCCGCAGTACCACCCCGGGGCCCGAGGCCACCAGGGCCAGACGCCGCCACTTGGTGGCCCCCGAACCCGGGGAGGCCCCAACAAACCACCCTGGAGAGCCATGCCCCAACCTGGAAGGCACCAGATGGAGAGTGCAGAGACAACCCCCCCCCCCCCCCCCCCCCAGGCAAGAGGGGCCCACAAGAGAAGGATAAAGGGTGCAGAGCCCCCCCCACCACCCCATCCCCTAATCCCAACCCCCACACACACACATACAGTGGTTGGATTTGGATGTGTTGTGTGAATTCTGGAATTGCTGCCATTCACAACATGCACTTCCAGGGTTTGCAGTTAAACCAAAACTGCATCAATCTCCTTTGTTCTCATGGACACTTTTGCCTCTTTTCCGTGACCTTCTCAACATTCGGGCTGTGACCTCTAATCACGGCATGACCTTTGAACTCCTGAACCTGGCACTGGGATGTTCCCAATTGGGTTTGCGGCGTATTGACTCAGAGGTTATTGGTTCAGCTAATTGCTATTTGCATAGCTTTATTAGTATCCCAGTACTGCCTCCGTGACATTTCAGTCTTTTCATTTTTTTTCTTTTTTTTTCTCCCCCACTCCTTCTCCTCTGTCTCTCCTGCTTTATCGTGTTCCTTGCATTCCGGGGAGAAGAATTAGACACTGTTTAGTGTGTGATTAAGTATTCATACTGACTGTAGCGATGGGCAGATCTCAGGAGAGAAAGTCACGGAGGAGAAGAGCAAACATTAATGTGTGCTTAATAACTTTCTTTCTGCTTCCTTGTTTTCTGATTTCGTCTTTGTCTGTCTGTCTTGCTTGGATTCCCTCCACATATTTTTTTGTGAGTTATAAAATATTGAATTTAAAAGGATGAATGGAAATGGAAAAATGTCGTGCAATTTTAATGTTTCTTTTCTTTCTTTTTTTTTTTTGACAGAAGTTTTTCCAGTCAATATCAATGGCGCACACATTTGTTGGATAGTGTTGGTAAGTTAGCATGACTGAGCCAAAGAGAGTCAACAGGGACTCAAAACATTACAGGGATCAGATTGCCACTTATAGGTTGCTGGTTCAACTCCTGACCTTGCAGGGTAAGGAGTTGCCTTTATCGTTGAAAATGCAAGTTTCTAAAACTAGACGATTATGTTTCAAATTAGAGATAAAGTTAAGTTTGTCATAAAATGGTTACTATTTTCTACAGTGAGAAAATCTTCAACTTTATTGGTCATAAGATAAAAGTTTTAATACCAAATTAGCATCACTGAAAGTAAAAAAAACCTCATTGTCATTGTGTGTACATGACTGAAGAGGTTGTGAGTGGGATGATGGCTGTTATGTTGAAGAAAATGTGAATTTTTAAATTGTATTAATTAAATGATGGAAAGTCAAATTAAAAATGTTTCACAAACTACTTCATCATATATTTTTATCGTTTATGATTAACAGATTAATTTGAAAATTAGGTGGTCAACTTGTCATTGAATTGACAATGGAGTGACTGAGTCACTTATTAAAATCAGATAAAGTTACATCAATTAGTGTATAATATACACTAATTGATTCATTAAATTGAATTAATGTACGTAAGACGCTATATAAGATGCTATATAATATGGATGTTAGAGAAGGAATATGCTCTATGATCTGGATATTGGTGGGAGGAAGATGCTCTATAATCTGGATTTCAGAGGAGGAAGATGCTCTATAATCTGGATGTTAGATGAGGAAGATGCTCTATAATCTGGATGTTGGTGGGAGGAAGATGCTCTATAATCTGGATGTTGGTGGGAGGAAGATGCTCTATAATCTGGATTTCAGAGGAGGAAGATGCTCTATAATCTGGATGTTAGAGAAGGAATATGCTCTATGATCTGGATGTTGGTGGGAGGAAGATGCTCTATAATTGGGATTTCCAAAGAAAATATTTTCAGAAAAGGAAAAAAAACTATGCAGACTTTTTTTCCAAGATGACAAATATTCAACACATAAAAATTAAAGTGTCTGAATTCTTAATATGAGAACTCCCAGTTTCACATCCTAAAACAAACTTTTCTCATTTTCCTTGGATTTTCATCTGCCACCCCTTGAAATGACGTGAGAAGAGCAGCGCTTTACAGCATTTTCAAAGTTTGGGAAACTCTGTTTTGTTTGCAATTTTGAGTTTCCTTCCCGTGTCCAAACTGTCTTGTCCTTTGTCACTCTGCTGTCCATCTCCACGGCTTGTTGCATTACCTCTCGGTGTGCATTAGTGTGTGTGAGTGTTTGTTCTGTGGTCTCTCAGCTCGGCCAGTGTTCGTGCACGGCTGACGGAGTGAAATGTCAGTCTCATTTCGCTGTTATTACTTGAGGGACGAAGAGGATGGCTTTACTCTGTAATCTCAGCCTCCCCGTGGCCGCCACTCAGCCCTGGTGTACTTGGGAACGCACGCGTCGTCGTCACATACAGGCTTTTAAAACACTGCATTCTCACACTGTTCCATTATAACCACAAAACATTTTGTTTTTACCATTTGCATTCCTGCTGCGCGCGGCACCGTGAGGCTGCAGGTGAAGGGTGACAAATGGTTTGGTTAAAAGCATCAGGAAAAGAGCATTTGATTGACTGATTGTGCGTGATGGATTGGCCTGCGGGGGTATGGATCTGAATAATGAACACCTTCATGCCACGGGAGGTTAAGCAAACCGCCAACCTCTCCGGAACAAGGCCTTCGTCCCAAACACTTGTCAAGAATTAGATTTGAGGGGGGAAATAAAAGTGTGGGGCAGGTAGACGTGTCAGCGTGCGGCTCTGCTTTCACTGCGTGTCTCAGTCACATTTCAAGATGTCGATTCCCATTGCAAATGCACTTTTTCTATAGTAGTCTGCATTGTGCATCATGAAAATCTGACATTAGAACAAAGGCTTATATGTTGAGGGGAATAGCATAGTTGAAAATCATGAGGCTGATGTCAAATTACAAGTGATGCTGCATGTTTTCAATCTGGTACACAAAGTTGGAACTGAAGCAAAAACAGCTTTTCAGAGAGGGAAAGAGCCGACAGGACTCTTATTTGGGTCACGACAGTGTTTCGGGTGAAAACGCATCGTTTGTGTCTACAATGCATAGAGTGAGCCCATTGTTCGGAAACACACCTGGAGCAGTCTGACGTCTGACAAGAGGACGTATTATTACTCTTAGTACAATTAATTGCTTGAGATTAAGATTCTTAATCGCTTGATTATATGGGTTTGTTTTTTATTTCTTTGTAAATCTTCAAAGTGGTCATATTATGCAAAATCCACTCACTAATGGTTTTCCAGCAGTAATAATCGTCCTCATACCTGGGATGATGCCCCAGAAGTGAAAAAAGTGTCCTCTCTCTCTCCGCGGCTTGTTTCAGTTTTTAAAACATGTGTTGCTCCAACCAGCCAATCAGAAATCAAACCCTATATTGTGTAATCGGGGTTTAGCCAATCCCAATCAAGGTAGGCTCCTCCCCTTTGACTCCTCCCACAATTAGGCAGATCTGCTCTGGCACATGGCACCATGAGAAGAAGTACTTCCTCCTTGTCCCATAGATGGACATGTGTAGGCGGAGCCAGTCCAGCTCACACAGACACAGCAGATTCTGAATGCAGCTCCTATGATCCAATATTCAAATGGAGGAAAATCAAGGAAAACCTGGATTTAATAAACTATTAATACAATGTTTGTGGACCAACGAGACCATGTGGAGGTGGATAATCCCCCTTTAATGTATTTCTCTTATCTCTTTGTAAAGCACTGTGAATGGCCTTGTGTCTGAATGGTGTTATATAATTACATTTGCTTTACACAGAAATCTGATAACAATGAAGTTTTTTCATGTTGGGCCATGAGTCTGTGCAGAGAACATTAACAATGGGAGTACATGATATTCACAGTCGTATGGACAGAAGAGCCAGTTGTATTGCTATTCCGGGTGACTGTCAACAACAAAACTATCCCCGGAGTCCCAGGAAAATTCGGACTGGGAGTCATGACACTCTGATCTCATGCACAGGTACAACATGCAGACTCCACACAGAAAAGCACTCTCCTGACTTTAACGTGGAACTCTATTCAGTGGGGTGGCAGTGCTAGCCAATTCACCAAAAACACAGTGCATCACCTCCTCCCCTTCCCATGTCACCTATCATATGACGGTTTGGAAACTTCATTGAGAGATTATTCAAACAGAACATCAGAAATAAAATAAAGTAAAATGTTGATTAAAGAGCAAACAAGCAATTGGGGTTAAAGAAGCACCACCAACAAAAGATCGTGGTAGGAAATAAAATAAAGTCAAATGATTGAAGGCTGATTCTGGATTATGAACTATGAACAAAGTATAAAGTCTTTAAGGTAACTATAACATGGAGGTACTTCCTAAGTAGCCTTGGTTGATATATATGTTTGCATATCTAAAATAGGTTTCCTAATAAAGATTTAAGTCGGCATAAAAATATGGAATAAAAAAATAAACCTAATTTGGCTCAGAAGTCACATTAAAACAGTGTTAAACTGAAGCTTGTGTTTGCACAGGAAACACTTTCATCATTGTAGATGAGTACTGTGACAGAATACTGCAGCCCCCACCAATAAAGCCTCTTCTTTTCTAAATGTACCTCGTTCTCCACTCTGGTTTTTTTTCCCTTTCATTCTGTCTCAACTGTCTACCCCTGGAAGGCACTTCATACAAAGGAAGCGCCCTAAAAATAGAGTTATTATTCAAGCTGGAATCAGTGAAAATCTGCAGCTGCAGGGAGTGAATGTTTGTTGGTGCTTTTTTTTTTTTTTTGGTTTTTCTCTTCGCCGTCCAGTTTGGTGTCAGACCGGAGCACTGGCCTCTCCCACATGGAGCCAGCTGTGCTCGGGCTGTGTGTGAATATGTTAGCATGACCAATGAGGCCCGTGTGGATCTGTATCATCTCCGCAGAGTGCTGTGTAGGAGGGGGAGAAGAAAGAGAACAGAGGAAGAAAAAAAATAGAAAGGAAGGGGTGCCCTCGACCCCAGCTCCCCTGAGCCAGAGGGAAAAGGTGTCTTAAAAACACCAACATGTGTCCGTTAACTCGCAGCTATAGATGCACAGCGCAAGGTGAGCAGGTCAGCCTCATGTTGTGTTTCCCTGCAAAGGGCGACTTGAGGAGGTGGAGGAAAAAGGGCAGGGGAATGAAGTCGGGAGGGCAAAGAAGGGAAGGGAAGGGGGCCAGATGAAATTGAAATCCAAGTTGGTGGATAAAGGAGCGGGACTCTTCATTTTGCCTTGTTGTGCAACCATGTATATCTCACCCCTTTGCACGCCATCGCTCTTTCTCCGTGTCTCTGTCTCGCTGCCCCGCAGCGTCCCCGCGATGATTGATACGCAGCGAGAGCGAAGCTAGCTACAGAGACAGGGAAAATCATGCATAAAAGATGAGTGCAGTTTATTGTGTTTTCCTGGGGGCCGAGGGGAGAGCCAAAGTTATGGATTTATGTGGTGTGTGATTGGATGAGAGCCCGGACCCGCGGGACAGAGGCAGCGGAGGTGGTTCGGAGGGTTCAGAGCGAGAACTTGCATCTGACAGGTGTGGATCGCTTCATGACAAGCAAGTGGTGGCCGGAGGGAGTGGCGGGCTGCCACACAGCCTCACTTCCCTCCCCTGCAATGGGAGTTGACATCATAATTACACCGTAATGGCCGGGCTCACCTCTTCATGGACCGAGAGGGGCAGAAGGAACGTCACCTCATTGGGGTTGTGCTGATTAATTGGTTTGCTGATACACGGGGTCACCACTTATTCAAAAAAGTGGATATCGGGGCCCCGGATGATGGATGTGACACAGTTTGTTTGATGACAGTGTTTAATTGATCAATTTCTACGGGGAAGCCATTAAAGCCAAATCACCCTAATGAGACGTTTTGATTGGATTCCACACAAGTGCGCTTGAATGTATTTTCGCCTTATTATGGAGAGTTGAAGTGTCTTGTTATACTGTATGTACACAGTTAATGAGCTTTTTCCACTCAGCCAAGAGTAAAATGAGCCTGAAAAATACTGATTAATCAGGAACTTCAGGCCCCATTTTCATGACAATGTTTAAAACAATGACAGATCATTTCAGAAAACTTTTGGGTTTCTGCAGGGTTTTGTTGTTGTTATCATCCATTTACTCACTGTAGTGCAGAACAACGACTTACTACAGCCAAGGTGCACGTGCACAGTAGTGGGGGTTCTTATGTCAACAGACCCTGAGCGTTTTTTGAAAACTACCACTTCAGGAGTTGTTTTTAAAAAGTGTTTTGACATACGCAAACATAAAAATGAAAGAGTTTTCACTTGTAATTGTTGCTGCGTAAGCGGCAGAAAGTTTGCTGATCCTGTGTTGTCTGTACTAAATCCAGCAAAAACATAAAAACCAAGCAACTGAAGGTGGAAGAATGCTTTTAGATGGTTGTAAGAATTCCAGTGAGAAGAGGCAAAATAGTTTGATACTCAGATTTGAGTAATTTTTCAAGAAAAGGGACCTTGTACTCCATCTCTTCTGCTTATTGAGGTTGTTGCATGGCCTTACAAACCATTATTAAGGTTGAGGGGAAACAAATCAATAAAGTACAGAAATATGCAGAGGTTGTAAATTTGGCATTTAAAAAATAAAAGGATATGCCACGCAAGTTGCACACTCACTTACAATTTAATTATAGGTTTCTGGTGCAGTTTGCCACAGCATCTTACTGTTGATTGTGCTTTGTGAGCTTAAAGTTTCCGCCATCCATCATTTCAGGGCCAATGTGCCAATAAGAGGAGAAAAAGAGTCCTTTCACAGTTTTTTTTTCATAAATGTGAAATTTAATGGTGCATTGGTGTTCACATCACGTTTTCTCTGAGGAAAGTGCTCAGTGGTTTTAATCGTTGAAATGAAGCTGGTATCAAATTACAGGCTATTAACGAGCTTTGTGGGGAAAACTGCAACACTTGATTTTCTACTCATGTGGTGGCTTTTGTTTCATGGTTTTGTCTTTGGGTTGTAACTTCTGTGTTTGTCAACAAGTTTGTGGTTTCTGTTTTTTAAAATGTTGTTGCTTTTTTTTTTTTTTAAAGCAGACTAAAAGCAGTTCAAAACACCCCATGGACAAACAACAAAAGAAAGGAGAGGCGTTGCCTGGTGAGGCGCAGCCGGGGCCCCACCCTGGGGCCCGGCCGGGCTTAGCCTTCCTCCTGTGTGCTCACCACCCACAGAAGCTGCCGTAGGGGTCGGGTGCAGTGTGGATTGAGTAGCAGTCGACGGCAGGGGCCTCGACGACCCGTCCATGGACACAGAATCTGGTTTTTGGGACATGGAAGGTGACCTCGCTGTGGGGGAAGATACCATCTAGATATAGTCGGGCTCACCTCCACGCACAGCTTGGACTCTGGAACCCAGCTCCTCGACAGGGGCTGGCTTGCTTATTGCTCCACAGCTCAGCCACCATGTGTTTAGAGTTCACCCCGGTGAACGAGATGGTCGTGTCCCTACTCCTTCGAGTAGGGGACAGGTCTCTTACTGTTGTCTCAGCCTATGGACCGAACAGCAGTTCAGAGTACCCAACCTTCTTGGAGTCCCTGGGAGGGGTGCTGGATAGTGCCCCAACTGGGGACTCCATTGTTCTCCTGGGGGACTTCAACGCCCACGTGGGCAATGACAGCGAGACTTGGAAGGGGGTGACCTATGGTCATGACCGAAAGAACGAGATCCCGAATACAAGCAGCTGAAATGAGCTTCCTCTGTAAGGTGGTTGGGCGTACCCTTAGAGATAGGGTGAGGAGCTCAGTCACCCTTAGAGATAGGGTGAGGAGCTCAGTCACCCTT
The DNA here is from genome assembly GCF_963422515.1 of Blennius ocellaris. Taxonomy (NCBI): domain Eukaryota; kingdom Metazoa; phylum Chordata; class Actinopteri; order Blenniiformes; family Blenniidae; genus Blennius; species Blennius ocellaris. The sequence goes on along the minus strand of NC_137671.1, from coordinate 16,098,830 downwards.
AGAGATAGGGGGAGGAGCTCAGTCACCCTTAGAGATAGGGTGAGGAGCTCAGTCACCCTTAGAGATAGGGGGAGGAGCTCAGTCACCCTTAGAGATAGGGGGAGGAGCTCAGTCACCCTTAGAGATAGGGTGAGGAGCTCAGCCACCCTTAGAGATAGGGTGAGGAGCTCAGTCACCCTTAGAGATAGGGGGAGGAGCTCAGTCACCCTTAGGCATGTCCCTCTGGTAGGAGGCCTCGGGGCAGACCTTGGACACAATGGAGAGACTATGTCCTTCGACATAGAGTGGTGTCTGGGGTGAGGGAAGTCTGGGCAACTCTGCTCGGACTGCTGCCTCTGTGATCCGGCCCCGGATAAGTGGCAGAAAATGAATGGATGGATGGAAATTGTTGTTGTAGCTTTAATGTTTGCATTGCAGCTTTTTGTATTTGTGCGCCACACTCACATTTTGTTGCAGCTTTAAGCCTCTGTTGACAAATGAAAACACATATTTTTGCCTTTCCGTTTCAGAAAACATTCACATTTACACGTCAATGTTTTGAAAACGATGTCCATTTATATAGAAACACAAAAAACTAACTTCCTTGCCACCTTTTTGGAAGTAAAGCTGTTAGTAGGTGCTGTTGAACTTTCTTGTAATGAAACCACACACACATGCAGCAAAGAACAATCAGCTCTAAACATTAACAAAAGGAGAACATGGACATTGTAGTGGACAAACACATTTCCCACTTGAAGCCTTCATGAAACATTTTCTTTGTTGAAGTGTGTCAACATTTAATAACCTTCAATAAATTGTCAATACAAAGGCTATTTCTTCGCCATGAGTAGATGATTAAGTTCCTGTCGGTGTATTGCAGGAGTCCTCCGCAGCTGCTGTACTTATGGAAGTTTACCTCTTGATTATGGACAGGTTAGCTGTGACTCGGTGATCTCTAATCACGTCCATCTCTCAGAGCAACTCTCATCGATCGGCGGTTGCAGAGCAGGAGTGAATCTACCTTATTGATCTACTTTGATTCCTTTGTTTCATCTCATAGCTCGGCTAATTGGCCTATTCTTCGTCGACAAGATTGACTTTTATGTCTGATATTACAGGGCTATATTTATTCCCTTGAGGGGAAAAAACAAATTAAAGGGAGTGTTTCCCCCCCTTCTTTTTCTCGCTTCTTCTGCTTTCATACTGATATAATTCATCTGAAGCATTTTTTTATACAAGACGTTCATAAATTCGGAGAAGAAATCATTATTTTCTCATAAATGTGATGATATTGCTCTCATCGGGCGGGCCTGTGATGTAAAAAGCACTTTATGAGATGGGCTATCTATCCTACGCATCACATGGCAGCCCTCTTGGCTCCCGATTGGCTGAGAGACATTAGCGTCAATGCCATTTCATTAAATAGAGGAACACGGACGTCTTCCATGTGGGAGCGGAGGATTCTCATCGACTGCGTCTCTGCCAGGGGAGAGTTAAAGATGAAAAGTGGCCTGATTTGTCCGTTCACTCTTCCTCTCTCCCTGGGAGGGACATGGGGTCTTCGTAAAGACTGTCTGTCTCCGTGACTGGCCATCTCGTAAACAGAGATGCATTGACGCCGATGTGTCCCCCTTTAGCCCGAGGCCCATATTGACCAATGCATTACGCAGAGGTTTTGTCCAAGTGGAGTGATTACAGCGTTTAGCTAAGATTTACTCAGCGGTTAGGGAGACAGGACTGTCGGGAAGAGATGGACTGCTCTGCACTCCGTTTCCCCAGAGACGGGTTTGTGCGCATCTCGCAGTGCAGCTTCATTAGACGTTCCAGGTTATTCACCAGTGGGAATTATGGATGTGTGTGTTTGCAGAAGACTTGGGAGAAGCGAACGTGGCAGAGGTTAGGTTTCTCTCTTTTTTTTCAGCCTCAGATCTGGAAAAACAAAAATAAACCATCAGTTGTTCAAAGACAACAGACGGCAGATCTCCATTACGGTGTGAATTACTGAAGAAATCAGCATGTGAGGCACACACAATGTATTTCATAAAAGCAGTCAAGCACATTTCAGTTCCGAGGCCACATGCAGCCAATTTTCATGTTGACTGGGCCGGACCGGTCATATTAACCTTTAAATTTATGAAGATTTTTCTTTGTTGTTGCGATGAGCACGTGTGATGAAAACGTCTATATTTTCACACACACAAAAAAACTTGATGTAAAATCAACCTCAACATAAAGCTGCCTGTTTTGTGGATGACACCCTACTTCTCTTCTTTTCTGTGGAGTCTCCAGTTTTAGTACCATCAGATATTAATAGAAAAACAGAGAGAGATGTAATGATAATATACATTTAGTTGGAATTGGTTAAGAATTATTCTTCAAAGCCTTCAAAATTTGCATTAAAATGTTGAGGATGAACCAAAGCTGATGACAATTTCAGTACCATAACTATTTACAGTTATCTTTACATTTGTTGGTTCTTTTAATACCAAAATTTTACTCTAAAAAAAAAAATACAACAATGTATTCTTGAATGGTGACAGTTTATGTACAAATGGCCTCTGAACCTCTCTGCAGTTCAATGGGTCATGATGACTCATTATCATTCATGCGTACTTTTGATGAGACTCACCCCGACGCAGTTTCATTCATTTTGGACGGGTGCTTAAACTTGGCATTTCCCCAGTTGGTCCTTGTGTGGTAGTATCACTCTTCTCATCAAGAGCCTGGACCGTCTTTGATAGACACACTGCAAATTCATTCAAAAGAAAAAAAAAACTCTTTCCATTCTGCTCCAAATGCTGGTTCATGTGAAACTGCATGATTTCAAATGGAGGAAGTTGAGGTCAGGCAGGTCAGCGACGAACTGAGGAGTGTCGTACAAGATGGGTGCAAACAAAAGAGTCGCCCATGGAGGGAAGGGAGAGAAAAATGGTAAGAGATTAGGCTATTCAAATAAACCAAGCCGGTTTCCGTGAGTGTGTGATATTTCCTGATGTCCTCTTCAAAGTCAAAACAATTTTGCAGTCTGCAGGTGAAGCCACATGAAGAGCAAACATATGGCAAACTCAGCTTACTGCTCAGAAAACGACAAATGGGAGGTGAGAGTTTTGATTTGACATACGTGATGGTAAAGTCTATAAATATGAATTTGAATTGAAAATGTAATTTTCCTTCACCTGTACTGTCTATAACTGCTTTTGAAGCTTTTCTTCTGCGCAAGCTTAGTTTCTCCTGATCGGCCATTGGGAACCACACATTTGTGGATTCTGCAGCATCAGATACCCAAGACTTTGGGTATTGTATTGAACAAACTGTCTGTCCTTTTTAAGAACCACAACTTTTTGTTTGAGTCAAGGAAAATGTCATTATTTGTCTAAAAACAACTGTGATTATGATGATGCATGCCTCACTTCTAAATGCTGGCTTTTGTGCCCTCATTGGACACCAGTTTATTGGGTAAAACTTCATGTAATGTCTTTAACAAATAAAAGTCACAATATATGAACAGTACATGGGTCATTTCACAGCTTAAAAACATCAATTCACACAGTTATAAACACAGAATTGAGTTGCATAATTTGACAAACTACACATTTTGTTTTACAGCCAAAATCCTGTTTCCAGTTCATTTGTGCTATTGAGTGAAATAGGTTTTGGTCTTTTTTTCTTCTTTTACATAAACCTTCAGCATTGTTCTTGTTAATAATCCTGACTCATAATAGCTTTTCAGGTGATAAATTGCCAGCAGTTGCCGAGTAATGTTAAGAGATTAATGCAGTAACCAAGCACTGTATGAGGCATTTTTTTCAATAGAATTTACACTCTGTTCCCCTTTGTCTCTGGTAACATTATTATTTCGCAAGACCAATTCAAAACCTCTTTATCATCCATCTCCAGCCAGCAGGTGTGACACACATCAATGGAACTGCTATAATCAGTCGTTTCTTTACTGTTCTGCAACATACAAATATACATAATGCATGTTACATGGAACCCGCACATGTTACAGAGATACTGTACCTTGAGGCATTTTCGTAAATCACTGACAGAGGAAGGAAGTAATTTTCTTTCTGCATGCCAACAGGAAGCTTAAGAAGAGGTAGGAGAAAAAAAAACACTTGATATTAACCTGACCCTATATTAATATTCTAATATCTTTGGTAAATACCGAGGAAATTAATTTAGCAGTTATTAGTTTTATGGTGCTTCCCTGTGGGGGAAACAAAAGCCCATTAGCTTTAATGAAAATGAGTGAAGGAACCCAGCTTCTTGGTGAGTTCAGTATTTCCCAGAAGACTCCTTTTTCACTTCTTTGGCATTGTGTCGTTGAGCCACGCTGTACCTGCTCAAGCTTTAACTCGGAAAAACATGTTCGACATTCTGCAATTCGGCAGCTTTTCAACAGTACAGTGGGAATGAGGAAAACGTCTGAGGGCCCAGTTGTGCACCAACGAGTTCAAGTGCAAATGCAAAACTTTCGTTGCGTTTTGGGTATGGATGGGAATTGATTAGATTTTTATGGTTCCGATTCCATTTTTGATCCTGATTAGCAATTCAGTTCTTTATCAATTCTCTTCTCGATTCTCACTTGGGAAAACAATCCTGCGGGATTAAGAGCAAAAGACGTGCCGACGTTGCCACTGCCGCTGGGTAGAGTCATTCTGGAGTTATCGCTGTTGTGGGAGCAAATGTCTCCGCATATCGGCCATATTTCCTCACTTTGATGAAATATCCACTTTCCAAATATTGCAAGTTGCCCTGCTGTCATCCATTCTCATGAAATATAACCAAACCTTTGAGCATTTGTGCTGCTTGGGTGTACTGTTGAATGACGTCACTGCAGGTATTGCATAGTTTGCGTAGGCAGCGCAACGTGGGCGGTGACACCATATGTGCCTACGTGAATCGATTCCAAAGAAATGGAACGCAGTGAACTGGTTCTCAACAAGAATATTTTGGATTTCCCAGGGTGTATGTTTATGCAACAGTGCTCGGTATGACTAAAAATAAAAACTGTTGAAAAACGGCCTTTCAAAAATGGTCCAAGTCTGTTGTCGTGTAAATGGCTGAAAACGACACTTTCAGGAAACGTTTCGACTCCATTGAGTAGTGAACAGTTCTTCTGCACATGCTCAGTAGAAGGACAACAAGAAAAATGGCGGCCTTCAGAGAGGTATTACTGAAAAATTCCCCCTCAGGAGCTGCTTTCAAAGGTTTCACTGACTGTGAGTACTGTTGTTGTGTAAACGGGGCTTCAGAGAATGACCAGTTTAACAGATCGAAGAGAAACCAGTTTAAAACAATACCTGAAATACACATCCATCTTTTGAGACCAGCAATGATCTGGAACTGCATTCAGGATGCATCATTGCCAAATGACATGCATGCAGCAGGAAGAGTGGGCCTTGTAATTTCAGTGAGGAGGTGTCATGTTTAGTTACGCTCTCCGTAATGGAGAGCTCCTCTTTTCATTACCCTCGCTTTTAAATGGGCCACACCATAGCAACATGTGGCAGTGATCAATTTGAATGTCATTAACTCGGGCGGCTTTAAGGTCCAGTCTTCATTCTCTGCACTCCCTAAACCGCGGTAATTGAATCAAGGGAACGGGCGGTGTTCGAGAGCTCCTGGTCAAGCAAACAAAGGGATTATTAACATCGTTGATGACATTGTATTTACAGGAGAGGCTGAGGGAACTGTGCCATTTACAAAGCAATTTGCCGCCATGATGATGCAAGAATAAATAAGTGGGAATTTGTTGTTGATTCGTGCGCAGGAACGGGGACTGTGACATGAGGGACTCGGCATCCGGAGGAGCCGTACACATCTCCAGGCGAGCTTTGGAATGACTGAGGACACTGTATTTAATATGCTGTTTGATGCCTTGAGTGCATCAAAACACAACGTGTCCTCCTCTAACCTTTAAGAAGATTATAACCATGTGAGTAATAATAGCTTTTGAGTTGCACACGTGAGGAATTTATCTAGTGTATATGCACGTGATCATCATTGTTGACTTCTTGGAAGTGTTTTTCTTTTTAGATGTTTTTTTTATTCCTTTCCCCCTCAATGTGTGCTTGTTGATTTAGGACTGCTTTAGTAGTGTTGCGGATGGCAGCTTTAGTCTATTTTCCCTGAGAATAAAAAAATAAATAAAAAAATCCAAGCCCATCTGCAATTTGTCTTGATTAAGCAGGGTCTCCATCTGCGAGCACCCATCTCTTGTTGGTGTCTTTTCCCATTTGCAATATATTTCATTCCAACAGACCCCCCCCCACCCACCCACCCCCACCCCTGTCCACTTAACACCCCCACTGCCTTCTCCAAGCTAGAGATTAACAGATTAAAAGTAGCATGATTGCTTGCTTCTTCTTTTCTTCTGTCTTTTCTTTTCACTCTCATCTTTCAGGAAAAACCGAAGCGAAAAAAAATCATCTCCTTTGTGCACCCCCCCCCCCCACACACACACACACACACACACACACACACCACCACTCAACCCCCATCGCCGCTCTGCAATGTCAAGCCAGTCGAAAACGCTTAATGTCCCCTCCGTTATAATATCATGTGTCACACTCGCTTTGCACTGCATCACATGACACTCATTAGAATTATATACAGTGTGACCGGACTCATTTCTCTGAGGCTACTGTGTCGATGCTTGTCTCACTCCTCAGTCAACCAATAACTAAATATGTGGAGGGGGGAGAAAAACATGAAAGTAGAGTGGAGTTTGACTGGATTCAAGAACCACGGGATGGAAGATGAGAGGTGGAGGTGGTGGTGTTGAGAGTGGAGGAGAGGACCCAGCAAGTTGGGTGGCATTAGTAGGGAAAGCCTCTCCACTTCTGCGAGATAAGAGATGGCCCTGGCCAATGATGTGGAATGGTTCTGATTGGCTGAGCCTGATCCCCCCAAGCAAAGTGAACCAAGCACCTCTCCCAAAGCGCCACCGTAACGCTGTCGGATATTTCATACTTCACTCCTACAGCCGTGACTGCCACCTTGACCTCCACTCCCAACCTCCCCAGTACTCCACATTTCACACTTGACTCGCGCAACAGTTACTTCTGTGGCAGAGCCGGGATCTTATTAAAATGTGCTCGACTCATACCCTAACATTACAAATCCTTTGTTTGCTTGTTGCTGAGGTTTGCAAAAACAATCCAACATCAAGGCCAATTCTTCCCTGAATGTCTGCTTGAGACATCTTGATGGGTCTTAATCACTTGGTCAACTCCCAGCTGGAAAAGCATTTCAAACTGACGTGAGTGAAACTGGACCTTCATCCTATCCTGATTTTTTTTTGGTTCCATTTGTTCTAAGAGCATCTGTTGTTCCGATCAGCTCTGAACCATATGGAGAGATTTGTCAAAACTTTCTTTTCAGCTGAAAACCAGCTTGCTCAAAACTTCAACAGCGAAGAAGCTCAGGCCTTCAGATGCTCTGAGTAGGACGTTCCATGCTTGAATGGAACATGCAGGATTCGTTGGCGACTGCTATATTTTTCTCCTATGTAAACCTTCTCATTCTTGAGCACATACTCTTTGTAATAGCTGTATATCTTGGTTTATGGTGAAAACCTCCAGTCTAATTGTTTTTATATACTATTGTTATATTGTTATATATACAATTATTGTAGTTATACTGTTATTATGTACTACCAGCTAATGGAAATTAATTGGTTTGGCGTTGATAGACATGATTTTGTAGAAGTCTTTATCTGTTAATCCTATAAGACTAGTACCTGTCAAGAGTGTATCCCGCCAATTGGTACTGTTGGAGCCAAAGTCTAGTGGTCACTCAACCTCATGGAAGGGGGGGGGGGGGGGACGGGGGGGACCACATTTTAAGAACAAAGAGACCACATGCTCAGGACTGGAAAAATTCACCATTGGTCATGTGACCACCCCCCCGTGTTAACGCACGCTGTTCAGGCTCGTTGTTTCTTCACCTTGCTGGACGAGCAGAGAACCAACCGTGGAATTACCTTTTTTTTTTCTCTTCACCTGGATCCTGACTGTGCGCTGCGACCGCGACTCCCCCACATGTCGACCTGAACCCCGCTTCTTCTTCCCCCCTCCTGCCTGATCACCCCTGGGATCATCCTGTGGACTTTCCCTGTGTTCATAGACTAGTTCTGGTTATTTCTCTGGGATACCAGAGAAACCCGCCCGCGGCCGTAAATCGACGGAGTTTAACCGGCCACGGAAGCACATTCACCCTCGTCCAGCTAAGTAAGGCTTAGAGTCTGGGCAGGTAGTTAGAATAACATGATTTTAATATTGCTGTGTGTTTTCATTGTTGTGCTTGAACTCTGGACACCGATCCCGTGTTCTCAAGCAGTCTGTGTCTGCGCGTTGGATTCACATTCACACGAACCTCCGCACCGTGCAGCTCTCTCTCTCTCAGCTTCCTCCTCTGCTCCTAGAGTCTAATTCTGCCTAACTCGCAGATCTGAACTCTGTGTACAGGCTGGACACATGGTACGTGCTCTTTTCTTCTCTCCTCACTAACCCGTTGCACAACTCAGCAACAGCTGTTCCCGTGAGCAAGCAGGCTCACAAGCCGTGCACGAGCACAGTGACATCACGCCGTCCAGAAAGAGTGCGCCGAGCGCCTCTGTTGGCCGCGTGGGTGATTGCAATCTCTCGAGAGGTCGCCACTTGGTGGACACATCGAGTCATTGCATTCTCCCTCCATGCGCCGCCGCGCCCCTAGTGGTCGTTACGGTCACTGCCTCGAACCAGACGCCTGCCTCCCTCTGGTGTCCGTTTGAGATCATTACACCCACTCACACTGACCCTCCAAGGTCCACTCATGGTCATTACATCCACACACACACACACACACACACACACACACACACACACACACACACACACACACACACACACACACACACACACACACACACACACATCTTTCTTTGTACATAGTGTTTGCTGTTTAGTAGATTAGATCTCCGTGTTAGATGACGTTTGTTGCTTGATTGTGTTGGTTTAATAAATAATTTCTGAATAATTTATGAATTAATGCATTTTTGTTAATAAACGCCTTTTAGCTGAATTGATTGATTCCTGGTAATTACTGTGTATTTATTGTTGACAATTCACTGGTTTGTAACAGTCTGTGCTCGAATCTCACACCTTCCTTGTTATTTAAGATTGTTATATTTACATAGAAATATTAACTAACTTAAATAACCTTTTGACAAACGAGACTGATATTTGGGATTAGCTATTTCCTATTTAGCTGGTGGTGCCCCAATTGCATTATTATTTGATAAATAATCAATTTATTCAAATTTATAATTTTTCATTCATACATTATTTTTGATAATTTATTAACTTTTCAATTAATCTAGGAATTGCTATTGAGTAAATGACCATTTACTTCATTAGTAATTCCAATTTTTCCTAAATTACTTCCAGTAATCTATTACTTTCAGTAATATATTACTAACAGTAACTTTTAATGCTAAGTACCAACCATAAATCCCAACAGTGCCATTGGATAAACATCATCTGCTTTGATCAGCATCGCCCCTCCAATGAATTGGTTTGTGGGTTGTGTGGTTCTCTGTGTTGACCTGGAGAATGTGAATCCTGCTTTTTAACCAGACTTGAGTGAACTGGGGTCCTTGCATAAATGAACTGGATTGATGGAGAAAGAGAGAAATAGAGGGTTTGCCTAACATCCTATAAATGTGACGATGGGTCCGTAATGCACATTAATGTCCTTTCTTCCTGAAATGACAGGAACAAAAAAAAGCATCCTGGTCCAAATCTTTCACAGCTGTTCAGTTAATATTACTGTGTCATTGAAAAGCTGTAGTAGCTAAAGTATGACCTCCACAATGATCTAGAGTTTTGTAATTTCTCGTTGCAGTGAGAATATCTGCGGTTTCCTCACATAGCCCAAACTCAAGTTTGTAGTTAATTCTTCACTCTAAGGCAGTGTTTTTCAACCTTTTTGAGCCAAGGCACACTTTTTTCTTTGGAAAAATCTGGAGGCACACCACCACCCGAAAATGTTAAAATGTGAAACTCTGTGGCCTCTATTAACAATATAAAGTCATTCTCATCAAAGCTTTATCAACAGGAATCAATTAATTACACAACAAAGTATTTCCCAATGTCTTTTTTTAATAGTGACTCCCTCAGTGTGAAACCTGGACCTGATGGATGAAGGGCTGAGATCCTGGTCCACATTCTTCCTTTTCAAAAACTTCTCCATCACTGTCACTGACACAGTACTTTGATACAAGATGGTAGCAGGAGGTGGAGATTAACCAGACTGACGTCAGTTAAGTTTCGATTTCAACGGCAATGTTCTGTGCTGCCATCTATTGGCGAAGAGTATTAATACATGATTACTCTGCAACACAAATGTTTTTTTAGAAAAAAAATGTGAAATTGGATCATTTCCAACGGTACACCTGACTATATCTCGCGGAACGCCAGTGTGCTGCGACACAGTGGTTGAAAAACACTGCTCTAGAGAAACACATCAGGGGTGGGGGGGATGGATGTGTTTAACAGCCATACCACAGCAAGAGTCACAACACATTTGAAACACACACAACACGGCCACCCCCCTAACCCCCACCCCCTTCCGGTCAAAATGTGTATAAATGTGAATAATGAAGCAGAGGGAAGCTGAAAATATCTCCCAAAGGCATCAAATTACAGATGAGACATTCCCATGTTGTCAAACAAAATTGGGTTTTATTTACATGCTTGAGTAACAGAAAACAAACAACAGGCTCCCAGAAAATGGCGTCTCTGGTTCACCATCGTGAAGCTCTTCTCTTCTTCTGTTGTTTTGCTTTCTTCTCTTGTCTTCTGGTCACAAACTTCTTTCCTTGCCCCAAATCTGGAAAACAAAATGTGTTTTGTGTTAAACAATGCTGGTTAAACAGCCTATCAACCAAGGCTAGTGCAGCTCTCCAATTAACTCGATATAAAATAAAGCCCATCCAACCGATCCAGTCACTTTTCAATGATGAATAACAGCTTGTCTTGTCATTGAGGTGCTTACTTGGACTATTGTTGGGCTGGTTCTTTTCCATCGGGTTGGAGGAGCAGTCAGAGGCCGTGACCTTTGTCTCCTCTTTATTAGGTTGTGGTGATCTTTAATAAGCAAGAAGGAAAATTGTTTGTTTCAGTTCAGTTAGTCTTTTTTCTTAAAATACTAAAACTCCTCAGAGTGGTAGAGTTTGGACAAATACCTGTTAACAGAGGCTGAAGGTTGTTGTGGGACATGTTGTGCCGGGGCCTGGTCCTGCTTGTTCACATCAGACGGACTGTATTTGGACCAATATTTGCATCCGGGCCAGGTGATGCTGGCAAGTAGTGGCTCAATATAGTCATATTCATATGAACTGCAGCTGTCGCACTCCTCCAGGGGTTTGCTGTAAGATTTCACATTGGACGATTAACAATCATTACACTGAACAGCTTGCAAAAGCACAATGATGTTGAATATTTGTAACACTTAGCAGCTATTTCATTGGTCTGTTTGTTTAAAAAGACTCAGAATCATCAGAGATAAAGTTTGGACAAAATACCTGTTGACAGTCTCTGCAATGTCCAACTCCTCCAGGTGCTTTTCGTCATTTGAAGTCTTTTCTTCACTGAAGGTGATGCTGGAGAAAAGTGGCTGAACATACTCATATTCGTAAGAACTGCAATTGTTGCACTCCACCACATGGTTGCTGTTGGACCTGGTGATGCTGGCAAGAAGTGGCTCAATATATTCGTCCTCCTCAGAGCTGCAATCATCAGATAGATAAACATTACAGGTCATTACACTCAACAGCTTGCAAAAGCACAATGATGTTAAATATGTGTAACACTTAGCATCCAACTCATCATTGGGTCTGTTTTAAAAGACCAAATCATCAGAAAAAGGGAGTTGTGACAAATACCTGTTGACAGTCTCTGCAATGTCCAAGTCCTCCAGGTGCTTTTCATCATTTGAAGTATTTTCTTCAGTGAAGGTGATGCTGGAGAAAAGAGGCTGAATATATTCCTCTTCCTCAGAGCTGCAATCGTCACACTCCACCACATGGTTGCTGTAAGAGTTCACAGTGGAAGATAAACAATCATTACACTACACAGCTTGCAAAAGCACAATTATGTTAAATATGTGTAACATTGAGCAGTTATTTCATTTGGTGGTGTGTTTAAAAGACTCAAAATCATCAGAGATAAAGTTTGGACAAAATACCTGTTGACAGTCTCTGCATGGTCCAACTCCTCCAGGTCCTTTTCATTGGTTGAAGTCTTTTCTTCACTGAAGGTGATGCTGGACAAAAGAGGCTGAATATACTCATATTCGTAAGAGCTGCAATTCTCGTACTCCACCACCTGGTTGCTGTTGGACCTGGTGATGCTGGCAAGAAGTGGCTCAATATATTCGTCCTCCTCAGAGCTGCAATCATCAGAAAGATAAACATTACAGGTCATTACACTCAACAGCTTGTAAAAGCACAATGATGTTGAATATTTGTAACACTCAGCAGCTACTGCATTGGTCTGTTTGTTTTAAAAGACCAAATCATCAGACAAAGGAAGTTTTGACAAATACCTGTTGACAGTCTCTGCAATGTCCAAGTCCTCCAGGTGCTTTTCGTCATTTGAAGTCTTTTCTTCAGTGAAGGTGATGCTGGAGAAAAGTGGCTGAATATGTTCCTCTTCATCAGAGCTGCAATCGTCACACTCCACCACGTGTTTGCTGCAAGAGTTCACAATGGAAGATAAACAATCATTACACAGCTTGCAAAAGCACAATGATGTTGAACATTTGTAACACTTAGCATCTATTGTATTGGTCTGTTTGTTTAAAAGACTCAAAATCATCAGAGAGATGACGTGAGGACAAATACCTGTTGACAGACTTTGCAAGGTCCAACTCCTCCAGGTGGTTTTCTTCAGGTGAAGCCTTCACTTCTGGAAAGAAATCTTCTTGCACCGAGGGAAACCCATGGCTTGTTCTTTCCTGGCCATTTTCCACCTCTTCATGCAGGTCCTTCAGCGCTTTTTCCAGAGCATCGATTTTCTCCTGCTCGTCATTCAGATTTTTCAAGAACATCGCTGCAACTCCCATCACCTCCGCCGCGAGGGTCTGTCTGTTAATAGTGGGAGTGCCACTAATGTACTGCAAAACACAACCAAAGACCATCATTAGACCTGCTCAATTTAATTTTTGCCTCAGTTGCCGTAGAAAACGTTATTATGGTCTTCAATCTTCCTCTCATTTCATTTACATCCAAAATTGCGTGGTTCTACTAGAATTACTTGTATTTAACAACAACTTACATTCAAAATCTGGACCACTCTGTGAAGCACATTCCCCTCTCCGGTCTCCATCTCTGGAAGCTGTGGTGGGACCGTCAAGTTGTTCATCGTGTTGTCACGACAATCTGCAGCAAATATATAGAATAAAATATTGTCAATTTTTCACACAAAATTGACAATTGGTAAGGTCACCAAATGTACTTTTTTGCATTCAACTCACAGTTTTGACTGAAATAGAGAATGTTGTCTGAAATCAAATCCTTGAGAAGAATCTCGCAGTGAATGAAGTCTTTCAGAGAATCGCTGTCGCGTGTGTCACAATCGCTGGAGGGTGAAGAACTGGAAATCGAACTGGAACCTGGAGAGAAACAAGTGACTGCCAACGCTGAACGAAGCTGATCCGGACTGAAAGGAAAAGGCCAAATGGGTTCTATCTATCTGCTGTCTGTCCTTTGATGTGTCATAAATGGCTCTTTAAAAAACTGGAGAAGATCAAAGTGATAAAAGGTCCTTTGATATCCTCCACGAGGCTCCTCCCCCACGAGGCCCCGCCCCTTGAGGCCCTCAAAGGACACATCAAAGGACAGAGAGCAGATATATAGAACCCATTTGGCCTTTTCCTTTCAGTCCGGATCAGCTTCGTTCAGCGTTGGCAGTCACTTGTTTCTCTCCAGGTTCCAGTTCGATTTCCAGTTCTTCACCCTCCAGCGATTGTGACACACGCGACAGCGATTCTCTGAAAGACTTCATTCACTGCGAGATTCTTCTCAAGGATTTGATTTCAGACAACATTCTCTATTTCAGTCAAAACTGTGAGTTGAATGCAAAAAAGTACACTTGGTGACCTTACCAATTGTCAATTTTGTGTGAAAAATTTACAATATTTTATTCTATATATTTGCTGCAGATTGTCGTGACAACACGATGAACAACTTGACGGTCCCACCACAGCTTCCAGAGATGGAGACCGGAGAGGGGAATGTGCTTCACGGAGTGGTCCAGATTTTGAATGTAAGTTGTTGTTAAATACAAGTAATTCTAGTAGAACCACGCAATTTTGGATGTAAATGAAATGAGAGGAAGATTGAAGACCATAATAACGTTTTCTACGGCAACTGAGGCAAAAATTAAATTGAGCAGGTCTAATGATGGTCTTTGGTTGTGTTTTGCAGTACATTAGTGGCGCTCCCACTATTAACAGACAGACCCTCGCGGCGGAGGTGATGGGAGTTGCAGCGATGTTCTTGAAAAATCTGAATGACGAGCAGGAGAAAATCGATGCTCTGGAAAAAGCGCTGAAGGACGTGCATGAAGAGGTGGAAAATGGCCAGGAAAGAACAAGCCATGGGTTTCCCTCGGTGCAGGAAGATTTCTTTCCAGAAGTGAAGGCTTCACCTGAAAAAAACCACCTGGAGGAGTTGGACCTTGCAAAGTCTGTCAACAGGTATTTGTCCTCACGTCATCTCTCTGATGATTTTGACTCTTTTAAACAAACAGACCAATACAATAGATGCTAAGTGTTACAAATGTTCAACATCATTGTGCTTTTGCAAGCTGTGTAATGATTGTTTATCTTCCATTGTGAACTCTTGCAGCAAACACGTGGTGGAGTGTGACGATTGCAGCTCTGAGGAAGAGGAACATATTCAGCCACTTTTCTCCAGCATCACCTTCACTGAAGAAAAGACTTCAAATGACGAAAAGCACCTGGAGGACTTGGACATTGCAGAGACTGTCAACAGGTATTTGTCAAAACTTCCTTTCTCTGATGATTTGGTCTTTTAAAACAAACAGACCAATACAGTAGCTGCTGAGTGTTACAAATATTCAACATCATTGTGCTTTTACAAGCTGTTGAGTGTAATGACCTGTAATGTTTATCTTTCTGATGATTGCAGCTCTGAGGAGGACGAATATATTGAGCCACTTCTTGCTAGCATCACCAGGTCCAACAGCAACCAGGTGGTGGAGTACGAGAATTGCAGCTCTTACGAATATGAGTATATTCAGCCTCTTTTGTCCAGCATCACCTTCAGTGAAGAAAAGACTTCAAATGATGAAAAGCACCTGGAGGACTTGGACATTGCAGAGACTGTCAACAGGTATTTGTCACAACTCCCTTTTTCTGATGATTTGGTCTTTTAAAACAGACCCAGTGATGAGTTGGATGCTAAGTGTTACACATATTCAACATCATTGTGCTTTTGCAAGCTGTTGAGTGTAATGACCTGTAATGTGTATCTATCTGATGATTGCAGCTCTGAGGAGGATGAATATATTGAGCCACTGCTTGCCAGCCTCACCAGGTCAAACAGCAACCAGGTGGTGGAGTACGAGAATTGCAGCTCTTACGAATATGAGTATATTCAGCCTCTTTTGTCCAGCATCACCTTCAGTGAAGAAAAGACCTCAACCAATGAAAAGGACCTGGAGGAGTTGGACCATGCAGAGACTGTCAACAGGTATTTTGTCCAAACTTTATCTCTGATGATTTTGAGTCTTTTAAACACACCACCAAATGAAATAACTGCTCAATGTTACACGTATTTAACATAATTGTGCTTTTGCAAGCTGTGTAATGATTGTTTATCTTCCACTGTGAACTCTTACAGCAACCATGTGGTGGAGTGTGACGATTGCAGCTCTGAGGAAGAGGAATATATTCAGCCTCTTTTCTCCAGCATCACCTTCACTGAAGAAAATACTTCAAATGATGAAAAGCACCTGGAGGACTTGGACATTGCAGAGACTGTCAACAGGTATTTGTCACAACTCCCTTTTTCTGATGATTTGGTCTTTTAAAACAGACCCAATGATGAGCTGGATGATAAGTGTTACACATATTTAACATCATTGTGCTTTTGCAAGCTGTTGAGTGTAATGACCTGTAATGTTTATCTATCTGATGATTGCAGCTCTGAGGAGGACGAATATATTGAGCCACTTCTTGCCAGCATCACCAGGTCCAACAGCAACCATGTGGTGGAGTGCAACAATTGCAGTTCTTACGAATATGAGTATGTTCAGCCACTTTTCTCCAGCATCACCTTCAGTGAAGAAAAGACTTCAAATGACGAAAAGCACCTGGAGGAGTTGGACATTGCAGAGACTGTCAACAGGTATTTTGTCCAAACTTTATCTCTGATGATTCTGAGTCTTTTTAAACAAACAGACCAATGAAATAGCTGCTAAGTGTTACAAATATTCAACATCATTGTGCTTTCGCAAGCTGTTCAGTGTAATGATTGTTAATCGTCCAATGTGAAATCTTACAGCAAACCCCTGGAGGAGTGCGACAGCTGCAGTTCATATGAATTTGACTATATTGAGCCACTACTTGCCAGCATCACCTGGCCCGGATGCAAATATTGGTCCAAATACAGTCCGTCTGACCTGAACAAGCAGGACCAGGCCCCGGCACAACATGTCTCACAACAACCTTCAGCCTCTGTCAACAGGTATTTGTCCAAACTCTACCACTCTCAGGAGTTTTTGTATTTTAAGAAAAAACACTAACTGAACTGAAACTAACAATTTTCCTTCTTGCTTATTAAAGATCACCACAACCTAATAAAGAGGAGACAAAGGTCACGGCCTCTGACTGCTCCTCCAACCCGATGGAAAAGAACCAGCCCAACAATAGTCCAAGTAAGCGCCTCAATGACAAGACAAGCTGTTATTCATCATTGAAAAGTGACTGGATCGGTTGGATGGGCTTTATTTTATATTGAGTTAATTGGAGAGCTGCACTAACCTTGGTTGATAGGCTGTTTAACCAGCATTGTTTAACACAAAACACATTTTGTTTTTCAGATTTGGGGCAAGGAAAGAAGTTTGTGACCAGAAGACAAGAGAAGAAAGCAAAACAACAGAAGAAGAGAAGAGCTTCACGATGGTGAACCAGAGACGCCATTTTCTGGGAGCCTGTTGTTTGTTTTCTATTGCTCAAACATGTAAATAAAACCCAATTTTGTTTGACAACATGGGAATGTCTCGTCTGTAATTTGATGCCTTTGGGAGATATTTTCAGCTTCCCTCTGCTTCATTATTCACATTTATACACATTTTGACCCGAAGGGGGTGGGGGTTAGGGGGGTGGCCGTGTTGTGTGTGTTTCAAATGTGTTGTGACTCTTGCTGTGGTATGGCTGTTAAACACATCCATCCCCCCCACCCCTGATGTGTTTCTCTAGAGCAGTGTTTTTCAACCACTGTGTCGCAGCACACTGGCGTTCCGTGAGATATAGTCAGGTGTACCGTTGGAAATGATCCAATTTCACATTTTTTTTCTAAAAAAACATTTGTGTTGCAGAGTAATCATGTATTAATACTCTTCGCCAATAGATGGCAGCACAGAACATTGCCGTTGAAATCGAAACTTAACAGACGTCAGTGTGGTTCATCTCCACCTCCTGCTACCATCTTGTATCAAAGTACTGTGTCAGTGACAGTGATGGAGAAGTTTTTGAAAAGGAAGAATGTGAACCAGGATCTCAGCTCTTCATCCATCAGGTCCAGGTTTCACACTGAGGGAGGAAAAATTTAAAAAAAGAAATTGGGAAATACTTTGTTGTGTAATTAATTGATTCCTGTTGATAAAGCATTGATGAGAATGACTTTATATTGTTAATAGAGGCCACAGAGTTTAAAATTTTAACATATTCGGGTGGTGGTGGGCCTCCAGATTTTTCCAAAGAAAAAAGTGTACCTTGGCTCAAAAAGGTTGAAAAACACTGCTCTAAGGGCCCGTTCAGAACCGGCATTAACCTGCATTTCAGGTAATCACGTCACACATGGCAGTTCCTGATGCAGGCTGTTTACATTGTCCATATCATGCGCTTCAGGGTAACCACTTCAGATCAGTTTGTGTTAACTACCTGTATGTCACTTCTGCTAAATTGCCCAGATGTGTCATGAACTGATCTTCTGTGGCAACGTGTTTCTTCAGACATCCATGCTTTTTTCTCCAGGGCTTCTTTGGAAAATTGGGAAGTTTAAAAGACTTTATAATTCAGACTAAATCTCTTAAACGAAAACACTGATGATGTTTCCGTCTCATGTATCGTCTATCTTCCCACCGTTCCAGAACACATCAGTGACGGATGCTATGTAGACGACATAACCTCAGTGGTCAGGCGCGTCCATATTTAAAGTTGTACTCTTTAGTTTCAGTTAATGAGTACAAATCTCCATCAAGGTTTCTCTAGTCTGCATCTTCTTAGAAACAAGGAAAGTAGTGGACATGAACGCCAAAACTATGATTCACATTTTCTTTTGCATTGTTATTTGGTTACTTGCAAGTTTTCAACTTGTTAAAGTACCTTTGAACTTTAATGCCCAGGAATTCACCCCCAAAAAAATCCAAAATGTGGGTGAACCATGGCTGCACCTTCACACAGTTGGCTGTCGGGTGTCACGATGCGAAGCCCGACAGCTCGGGGTCTTATAGGTTACAGTAAGCTGCCTCCGCTGCTCCGACGCAGCTGTTTGTTCATTCTTCAAAACACAGCCACAGCTACTTCTGGGCATCCTGACCCCGCTGTTACCGAGCGAACCAGCTGGCTATGATTATGTAGCATGAGGCTTTGGCAGCATCCACTGAGGAGCCATCTGGAAGAAAGCGGGAGGTTTTTTCCCAGCGGGCTGGTCAACCTGTGAGCCAGCAGCGGCAAGAGTCCGGCGAAGCCGACGCTCGATGCTAAAACACGGTGTGATGTTGCAATGTGGTCCCACTGCAGTGGAAATGACACATGCATAACAAGGGGAAGTGTCAGAGAAGAGCTGAGTTCATTCTGACCTGAAAGTGTAAAAGACGTATGGAAGAGGATAGAACGCAGCTTTTAATTCACACACTAGAATCTATTTAGATGATTTTTGTCAATATGTGCTCACTTTGTGCAATTTTCTTTCAAACGGAGCCTGTTTATTTGTCCGCCCATCTGTCACTCAACAACATTTTCAAGTGAAAATGGAAAAGTTTCATAGAGTTTTAAGTGTCCATTGACATAGCAATGGTGCTCAGAGACTTTATAAATGTACCTTTTTGAAAACGGCTCCCAAAGTGGAACTTTCTGAAATAGCGCTGACTCAGTTTCCGTGGAAACAGGGGACAATGCAACTTTTTGGAATTGTCACTACTGCTCGTTCACACCACAGCAGTAGTAATTGGTTGTTGTGCACATGTTCAGTAGCTGGATACAAAGATCGATGTATTCTCCGTGGTGTCACGACTCCTAGTCCATATTCTCCTGGGATTTGCTAGTTTTATTTTGACAATCACTATAGTAACAATCCAACCTGGTCGTCTGTCCACATTCTCCTGTTTTTAATCTTTGGAGCTGATTGTTTCCTGCACCCATGCATATGTGTGGTTTCACTATTTTAATGGATAGGATATATCATATCTTTTGCTTATTTTATCTTTCACCGCTGTAAGAAGTACATTTCTTGTGGGGTGAATCAAGTATAATCTCATCTAACCACAAAAATGTTGTTTTTAGCATTTGTTCCATTTCTGTGGAAACAGACGTTTTCATTTAAAAAGATGTTGTGTAAATGTAGCCTCAGCCTCTCAATAAATGTAGTTCTATACCGTATATCTCCGTATACCGTATTTATCTTTCTATCACTGCATCCCTCCCCCTCTCTGTCATTTCTATTTTCTTACATCTCATCCCAATTCAAGTTACTTACAGACACTTACAGATCAAAGACAAATTTTCAACTTTTTTTTTTTATCTCGTCCCTGTTTGGCAGGTCTTACTTATTCAATTTCTCAAAGTGTTTCTGTCAAACACATTTGATGTTACTTTTTAAGTGAATTTTAATATTTGACAGACACCTGCTTTCTAACATCTCAGTAACACGCACCCTGTGATTTCAGTCTGTAGCCAATATGATGAACTGAGAGCAGTTTTAATGTAAAAGACAGTGAAAATAATGAAAATTCACAAAAACAGGAGGTGGGGATGAAGTGGATTGGCTTAAAATATATCAAACACAGAGCGAGCCACTGTGCGACTTGAAGTGTTGATTAGATGCGATTATTTTAGATAAATGATGCTTCAAAGGAAACACATGCAAATCAGGAAAAGAGATAATGTTCAACTTCTAATTGAAAATTACATTTACAGTATTTATTATGAAACGTTTTTATATTTAACCTTTTTTCTTTAATGAGCTGTTTTATCAAACTCAACTTGTATCATCAAGCATTTTGTGCTGCGTGAAAGGTTTTATGCAAAATCAAGTTTATTTAAGTGGAATAGTAGGAGTAAAATAGAAACAAATGACATTTAGAGAGAATGCAGGTAATTAATACGAGGGTATAATAAAGTGGCGAGCAGCAGGGACAGGCTAATCTGTAGGAAGTGTGTAGCTTCTTTCATGCTGCCTGTTATCTTTGTGTCACACAGTTTGATCCCGTCTTTATCTACGCTTTGCCATGTGGTCTCATGCCGGTCCTCTCATCTATCCACTGTCCACACTCGCTCTGTTCCGGGCCGTCTGAAAGCTGCGAGTCACGGGGTCAAACCTAAAGTCCGAGCCTCAAAGGGCCGCACGCCACCGTCTCGGCTGAGACGACTGCGGACAAAAGAGACGGACTCTCACTGGGTCCGCTTTCTTCCAACGTTGAGTTTTTGAAGTTGAGACTTATCGTGGCGAGTTGCACAGACGAGATGCTCCGAATCTTATCAGATCAGACGCTGACAGGAGGAATGTTAGCGGGAGAAAAGCTGCTGGGGGACATCAAACACCTCCGGAGAGACGAGAACATCAGCTTTTTCCTGCTCATTCTGTCATCTTCTGACTGACTTGTACAATGTTAAGACACACTGACGTGCATTTATCTGAGACACTGCAGTCCGTCACACAGACAGGACGGTAACATTAAAATCATCTTGTAATTTCACTCTCTATGGCAGGCAGCAGCGGTAGCAGTGGTTTGCACTATTGCAATACAACAGCAGAGTCCGGTACGATTCACGTCTGTGTTGGGTTTGCATGTTCTCCCTGGGCCTGTATTTGCATGGGATTATTCTCAACACAATCCATTTTCCATATCTATTCTGTGTAAATATGTTGAAGACAAAAGTTTAAAGAATGGAAGATTCTTCAGATTTAAATCACATCGTACGTTAATCTATTAGCATAAATGCCTTACACTATTTTGCCAAATCAATATCATCTATATTTTTTAAAGGAAGTCACACTTAATAAATTTCACTGTGCATTTACAATATCAATTTATGCAATATAACATAAAGTCTGCAGTTTAATACAATATAAAGTTTGCACATGCAAACCTTTAGTAGATCCGTCCCCGTGTGATTGCATTCTCTACCTGAGCCTGAATGGGGCGTCTTCAGTCACCCCAAACTCAACTCAATAGGACAATTCATCATAATATTAATATTCTTACCATGAATATGGAAGGAAATAACGATGTCATCCAACAGGCTATAAGACTAAAAGAGTGTCATCATTTATCTATGACGAAAAGTTCATCTAGAAATGGTATCGAAAATGTGAACATCAATAACTGAACATGAGAATTGATCCAAGTAGGAGTTACTGATACCATAAAGACATGGCGGCACTATGTTGACTGTTTTCCATTGCTGACACATTGACTGATTATCTAATACTCCATGATATCCATTTATTTAATCACCAAACTTTTTACTTCATGGCACGGTGACCCATTGCAAAGGTCAGGCTGGTGCCACTCTCCTGCATGTTCTTTATTGTTGGCGGATACTGTGGGAGGTTTGTGGCTCGGCTCCAAGTAGCTTCACTTCCTTCAGCTGGAGCTTACACCGGCAAAGTGAAGGTTGGCTGCAGCGTCGGGTGGATGAGGAGAGATCAGCCCAGGCTGGGAGAGAAAGGTGTGAGAGATACCTGTAGGTGAGAAATTAATTGAGCCTGTAGATTTTTTTTTATTTTGTTGCAGTGCAACATACTTCAGCTGACACTCCCTGACTGTTACTCCTTCTCCTCAAATACCCTGAGAACATTTTAGCTGTGGTTTTGTGAAGCGTGCTGAACAGAGAGGCATTAGCTCTGAGGAGTCAGACTTTATATACGTGTCTGTCTGCTGCAGTCAGGCCTGTTTTCCCTCAGTGGAGCTGATGACTCCATAACCACATCCAGCAGGCAAAGCCATGTCAAAAAACCAGGAAATCACAAGTAGCACTTAAATTATCCTGTTTCATTTCTGAACAGAGGGAATAAAAAAAAAAATAAAAAAAATCCTCACCCCGTGTGAGAGTGTGTGTGTATGTGTGTGTGTGTGTGTGGGATCTGTGTTTTCATGTGGGGCAAGGTTTCCATAGAGACTAGGCCGGCTAATCCGAGGAGCTGTGGAAGACGGAGAGAGCAGGTCTGAAGTGCTCAGCATTACGCCGACTCCTAAAAGCTCCCTGCCTCTCAGCGCCTTAGTCTTCATTACCTTCACATCCCCTTTTGATTGGCCGCGTTTATCCTGAGTACCCCAGGATCGGGGAGGCAACCGTCACCCCCACACACACCCTCCCACCATCCGACACCGCTCAAGTCTTCAATTTGTACTCATAAACTCGATATTGTGTCACGTCCTGTCCTGGTAGGAGACAATGCCTGGTTCCCCTCTGGTCGTGTTCGGTACCATAGATCACAGGAAGAAGCACACACAAGAGTGATTACGGTGTGTGATTTGTGGCTGTTAAAATCATATGAAATAGAATTTTGTGCACCCTTGAGTTTGCAAAGTGGCGAAATAATTTTTGCGTTTTCTGTTTGGTTTGGATAGCGCCGGTTCACTCCACATTCTGGCAAGCATTCAGTCATCCTGAGATTGAAATAGAAAATTAGCTGGGGGTCTTAAGCCCCTCCATCCAAGGCGTGTGCTGCCCAGTGCTCCCTTATCTGGAGTCAGCTTTAAGGCTCCTTTGGAGTTGGAGGCAGTGTGGGGGTGGGGGATGTTGAGGATAAATGCTTCCAAAGATGCTTAGCTTGTAAGGTTGGAGAAGCTTTAAGAGCCCATATTAAATGGAAAAGTATTCTGTTTATGGCAATAGTAAAGGTTTGCTCCGGTAAAAAAAAAAAAAAAAGGACTAATGGCCCATTTCTAAACAAGTGCTGGAAATGGCTATTTTTTTTTTTGTTGATAAAAATGTCTTTCATTTCCAGACAGGTGAATCTACAAATATGGACTACAAAATAAATAAATAAATAAATAAATATATATATATATATATATATTTAGTGTTTTTTTTTTTTTTTGGGGGGGGGGGTGGAAACAATGTCAATGACTCATTATGCACTTGCCAAATATTAAAAATGATCAGGCTGTTGATCACAATAAATGGAAATTGCTAATAACGACAAGAAATCCACATCTTGCCAACAGCTCACGGCTTAGCACCGGTGAGCTAAATAAAATGACCTTAAGGTTCACATTTCTAGTCTATATAAATAGTTTTTTTGTTTTCATTTCTCAAAAGTTTTATGTTGACACAGCAACATTCTGAAAACAATGTCCACTGACAACATTTCAAGTAGAAACCCATGCTTTTTGCATTTTCGTTTCAGAGAAGTTGAATGTTCAAACTAAAAATTATGTTTTTTCTCAGAACTGCTAAAATGACTTAGTTTTCATGTTCGACCACTAGTTGGAGCTGTTGGTTGTTTTTGCAATGGGACCACTCAGACATGCAGCAGAAAACAATACGTTATAAACATTACGAACAGGAGAACACGGACATTGTGCATACATGGACAGACGACCAAGTTGAACTGTTATTACAGTGACTGTAAAAATAAAACTACTAAGTTCCAGGAGAATATGGACAGAGTTATGACAAGATGGATGAAACACTGTCCTGATTGTCCAGCCACTGAGTACGGTGGCCCAGAAGGGCCAACAGCACAACACACCAACAAAAGCCACAACAGAACAACAAAAGCCGTGTTGGGATCTCACAAGACCACAGAAAGTTTGTTAATTTCTAGGGAAAGACAATTTTCATTTGTCATGATACAGTCATGACATATGAATTCTGGTCCAGGAATGTGATTGACCATCACACCCAGTGGGAGGGACCTTTTTCCACAGCAGACCCATGCAAATCCTCCCCTGCTTTCTGCTCAAAAGACATTTCCCCCATGCACTCAGCCAGTCACTGATTGGTTGAAGCTCTCAGGATTTCACACCTTCAAATCCACAAACCGTCAACCAAAAGCCTTTGCAAAAGCAGTCTTGCAGAGTCTTGCTCCAAGTCTTCTCCTGTGAACACCCGGGAGGAGCTGCATTCCAGCAGCACAGCTCACCCAGCGTTACAGCTAACACCAGAGGCCTGCAACCAGGGGCCTTCACTCCTCAACTCCTCTGCTGACCCAACCACGAGGGTCAGACCTTCCCAGGACCCAGAGACCAGCGCCCAGAGTCTGACCTCCCATCAACCAGGGAAACAAACCAGTTCCTCCAGGATGGGACCAGGGAAACGACGCCTTACAGAACTTTTGTGTTTTCTTCAACCAGCAGGAAAACCATCACAGACCTGAGCGACCAGCTCCTCAGTCTGGACAAAAGGAACAACCAGGAGCTGCAAAGAAGGACTCCTGAAACATCAACTTCATCTTCTTCTCCTCAGCCTGCAGAACCAGCAAACCACAGTTAGCAGGAGGTGCTAACTACAGGAGAAGACACCAGCTTCCCTCCAGCAGGACAACAACTGAACTCCTTCAAGGAAGTGGGAACAACAACTGGGCTTTACCTGAGATTAGTTAAACCTGATGCTATGATAGAACTGTTTAACTTTATGAAGATGTGTTGATTCTGTTACAGTGATTAAGTTCTTTTGATAATGATATTAGGAGCAGTTGTCAACCTGTAAACCACCGTTAGCTCTGCCACAGACACAGGGTCTGCATGCTAATCTTTGCTTTACTAACTTGTTAACTCACAATCCTACACATATCACATCAAAGACAACATCACACAGTAACTGAACACCATCTGACGACTCACATTCACATCAACTCATTCTAGAAATGGTCCTCTAGCAGAGACACACAGGAAGCAGATGCAGCTTCCGTGTTCCATTGTTCCCAGCACATGGTGGAGACCCAGGACAGACTTCCTGTTCTCTGATAACATTTGGAATGTAGTTTCTTGTGACTCGCCATCTTGTTTTGTAGTTCCATCACACATCTCACAAACACACTCCCTCCACCTCTCTTTCTCCCCACACACGCACGCACACAGACACACCCACACACACACACACACACACACACCAAGCTGTATATAGGTTGTTAGAATATGTGTTTATTTGTTTTCATCGTAAATAAATATAATTTTTGGAATCATACTTGCTGTGTTATTAATGAGCACAAACGTGAATGATATGTCGACCTCTTCTGTGTATAGAACCCCAAAATCCTTCAAGCTTTATTGTTAATTCTGGTAATTGTAATCATTATCATTATAATTATTGTCATAACGTTGTGTGTGCTCTTTCGTCCATCATTTGGACGCAATTTCAACATAGTGATCAACATTGCTGATATCTGAAAACACATAACATTAATCATGCAACAGTACTTTACTTACGTCTCATTAAACTCTCCTTAATGTCAGAAACTGTTGTCCCCTCCGGTCCCAAGTCCGTCAGAAACTATGGTTCCCCGGAAACAGCGACTGCTCTCCGACTGCTGTGTCTTTACATTGTGGCTCTTTGTTGTTGTGTTGTGACTTTTGTTATTGTATTGTGGCTTTTGTTGATGTGTTGTGGCTTTTGTTGGTGTGTTGTGTTGTTGGCCCTTCTGGGCTAGGGTTAGGGTTAGCCGTGGTGTGCGTACGCCATAGCAGTGTTTGAGAAAAGTTGTTTTTCACCCATTTCCATGAAAACAGAGTTGAATCGTTTTCAAAAAGTTGCATTTTACACAGTTTTGGTTTCACCTTGAGAGCCGTTTTCACAAATTTGCATTTTCAGTGGCTCTGAGCACCGTTGTAATTTAATCTGGAATAATTCAACCTGCTCAGAATAAGCTCACACTCTCTTTTTGTGTGCAATAGTTTAGTCTATTTTGTAACTACAGCTATGAAATGAATATCAAACGTAGCTCAGTTAAACCTGTTTGTGCACAGTGCCGGAGTAAATATCCTCATTTTCCATCATTGTGTGACACTTTCATCTCAGGCATAATACAGTAAGTAGCTACAGGTGATGGATGATAATTCAAGGAGAGTCAAAGACATTAAACCTTCAGATGCAACGTGGGTCTTAAAGCAAGAAATGGAAAATAAGCTGAGCAACTATTTGTACATCAAACTGAAGCAGTCTCAACTTTGAAAATGTTGCAATATCTTTGTTGTATGCATATATTACCATTGACAGTGGTGCACAGGGGGAAATGCAAACACACCTGCAGGAACTTCAGGTAAACAAGCATAAATCCTTTCAGATATATTTTCTTCTCTCTCTGTTTAAAATGTTTTCTCAGGCATCTGTGTGGAGAACGACAAATGAAAGTTAATGTGTTATCATTTTAACATTGATGGTGCGATTGTCCCTGAATTTGGTTTGAATTTCCAATCCAAAATTTGCATGTTCCCTTTTTTCCATGGATTCTGAAAAGTTTTAGAATCCATCTTTTTCTCATTTCTGTGGGATTGGAGTGTTTGGAGTATTTTGTCTGTGATTGTTGTGGTTATTCGATGACATTGCATCGTTTGCATGAAGAGTTTTTGCACAAAGCTGCCTTTTCCCCCCCGTTTCCATGGACACAAAGTTGGAGCATTTTCAAAATGTACCACCTTAGTAGCCCTTTTCAAAACGTTGCGTGTTCAGTGGTTTCCAGCAAGGTTGCCACGTAAACGGATCCCAAGACGAACAAATTCTTTTCTGTTTTCACTTGAAAACATCGTTAGGTAAATGGATGAGTGTGTGGTGGTCTGTCTCTCTGCATTTGGCCTGTGATGGACTGTTGGTGTGTGAAGATCTACACAGCCTTTGATTATATTTCACTGCAGAAACAATAATACAAAGTACCCTCGGCTGAAAATGAGTCATTCCTACCAGCTACATTAATACACTTATTTTCCTTCCTAAGAGAAAGTGAGAAATGATATGCATGCGTAAATACAATCAATAACGACTAATAAGATCTTGACTTCAAGAAAATGTGTTGGACATTTTCATATTTCTACCTTTCTTTTTCAAGCCAGTAATACACATGACAAACAAGTGCTAACATGTAACCCCAATGTCAGGACAGTTAACCCACACATTTCAGCCTGGCCTGAAATGAATACAGGTATCAGCTCTTAAAAAAAGTCAGTGATTCCCCCTTCAAAAAGCTGCACTTCAAAGTACACACACACACACACAGACACACTGGTCTTTCCCGGTCAAGAGAAATGCATTGGTCACCTTTATTCCCTTCCCAAAAGGCCCAGCTTTCATCTTGACTCAGCATCCTCTCTTTATTTTTCCTTCTTTCTCTCTAATACTCACATGCAAAATCACCCAGGGAAAGCTTTTCAACTCCTATTCTCATTTTTACATCCACCCTGACCCACATACTCTCCGAACTCTTCTACACATACCTTTTTTTCATGTCAACCTTATTTCAACCTTTCCCTTTCTTTCTGTCTCCATTTTCTTTACTGCTCCACTTTAGGTGTTTGTTGGGTTTTTCTTTTATCTCGCAGGTTGCTGCAGCCTCTATTTGTTTGACCATTTGCATTAGGATTTGATCCTTCTTATTGTGAAAAGCCACTAAAAGTGTGACACCAGAACTCCTCCACTGGATCGAAACGTTGACCCTGACGTGTGTGACCCTCCATGAAAACGTTGTTTTTTTTCCTCAAAAGCCATTTGATTTCAGCCAGAGAACCCAAAAAATGAGCAGAAGTTCAGCATTGTTGATCATGGCTCAAACAGATGAAAATCCAAGTAACTAGAAAAAAAACCACCAACATGCACAAGGAAAACTTCTGCACAGACAGAGATCAAACTCGAACAAAAATATTGTCATTGTGAAGCAGAAGTACAAGACACAACACCACCATCTACCTCATATGTGAAAAGTGTTGTCATGTTCATGTTCCAGGATCAAATATTACTGTGATCAATTTCTACATCAAGAAGTGTGTCAGGATCGCTGACTGGGGAAGGTCTCATGGGGTCAGACACTGACATTTAGGTCATTATAAGCGTTGGGTAAACGTTAAAGGAAGCATCCAGGAACGCCATGGTGTCCAGACAAAAATACAAAAATCTGGAGCACAAGAACGAAGATGTCACAGAGACACAACCACCACTGAAACACAGACAAAACTGGCAAAAGAGAGACACAGGGAAAAGTCCCAATATATAGCAATGCCAACAGGTGCAGACAATCCCACAATCAGACACAGGTGAAACACATCAGGGTGGGGAGAACCAATCAGGCCACGTTTTTTACAGAGTTTATCCAGATCTCCACTGTGGCCGGAGTTTTTAGGCTCCATAGCTGCCTTTATGTGTAAATACGCATCCCAAACACTGAGAAGTATAGGACAGTTTTTTCAAACACTCGTGTGTCGTGCAAACATGACCTCAGAGCCTGAAACCAGAGACAGAGTCAGAATCTCGGAATAATACTAAACGTGAACCGTGACAAAGGGTTTAATGTAGCATTTTACATCATGGGGTTTAAAATATAGAGTTTTAAACTATTTAGATTTGCAACTTTTAAACGTATTTGCTTCCATTCATATCCAATTTGTTTGTTTTGTCTATTTTCCTGTTAGTGGATGTGTGTCAGGTTCAAGGAAACACCAGATGAACCCTGAAAGCGCTTTATAGTACAGTTTCGGTTTAGAACTTGCAACCATTAGCATGTATGGTTATTTTGTATTTTGTCTTCATTTATTTATTTCATTAATTTCAGCATTTTGATCTAAAAATTAAGTTTTATCTTCAACTCTTTCCTTTTTTTCTACAGTAATCTTGAGGATATGCCAGGAAAAGAAATACTGCACTGTTTTAATGATATGAACTTTAAAACACAAGCCAATGTGATCTAAATCTGATGTAAAAAGTAACAAACATCTCATCAGGGGTGACCCAAATGGTGTGCAAAAAGCCAAAGCCACACCAGAAAGGATTAAACTTTGAAAAACACATGTGAATTACAATACAAAGAAAAAGTTTGTCTGGCAACTGTTGCATGTGAACCTTTGTTGCATCAGTTGAACATTGTGGCACCATCTTTGAGAAGTTCCATTAGACTCCTGTTTTCTGTGCTGGAGGCCTCGAGCACCCAAACGGCAGGGCGAGAAAAAGTCCCAGCTTTACTTCTTTGTTGTATCAGTGTCACACTTAAAGATGTTTTTGACTGTAGAAAGAAACTTTTGCAGGTTTTGAACAACAAAAATTTTGCGGCATGAGTGACAGAGGCCCTTTCCGTGTAAACGTGAAACTTCTGAATGGCAATAAACTTGAAACCTTGTGTAAATGGAGCCAGAATCTCCATCACATTTGTATACCTTTGTCCCGTCAGTCCCTCAACAGAGCAGCGACTCAGTCAGGAATGCTGAATGGGTGAGTGAAACACTTATTTTTAATAGCCATGAAAGTATGGCGACGGGCTCTTATGTGCATGTTTCCCTCTGATGATAAATGGCTTCTCCGCCGTCGGCTCCGTCTGCCAGTCCAACCTCGCTTATATATTTTTATAATGTGAATCGGAAACTCTAATTAGGGTAAGGTCAGCTTGGTGAAGTGGTAATCACTCTCTATCAACCGCGCTATCATAAATTATTGAGAACAGCCATGAAATGCTATTTATGGCGGCCGCTGTGGCGAGAGCAGCTATTAGCCATGCTGGTTAGCAAATGAAACCTTCCCCGTGGTCTTTTAATTCTCAGAGGAGACGATCCCTGGTTACCGAGCGCGAGACAAGAAGAGTAGTGGGTAGCAAGGGTAAAGATTATAACCTCTGCTAAATTGTGTGTCTGTGTGTGTGTGTGTGTGTGCGCACTATTTGATGGCATTAATGTGAACCCAAGCCTATATTTTAATTGGTGGCTGTGGCACTCGCTTTCCGGAGCCTCCTGCATTCACACACAATGCAAGCTATAAATCCATAATGGAGGGAAAGACAATGGCACATGAGGTAATTTCTGTCCGGCCACACCCACCAGGCTCTAATTGCACCACGAGGCATGCAAAGGAAAATCAGCGGCTGTGCAAGGCTGGACTGTCAAACCCCGGGAACACTGTGGCTCTGACAACTTTAATTGGTAGTTGTCGTGTATATCCCTGTCTTCATTAGCAGCCCAAGACTACCTGCTTCTCCTCCCACCCACACACACACACACACACACACACACACACGCCAGCACAGCTATTGGTGAAAAGGTCATTAGATGTGCTTGGTTTAATAGCAGATTGTCACCCGCGACTGCCTGTGTTCCAAAGACACTCATATTTTAAAAAAAAAACAGAAAAAGAAAAAAAAGCATTTATTCAAATTATGAGAAAACCCACTCGTATACATTGCAGATGAGTTTTGGAAGTAATTATAATGGAGCAAGTGATGGGTTTTGGGTTTCTTTTTGTTTTTTTTGTTTTTTCAGATCCAGCTACTTTCAACCTCTGAAGTAATGTTAAAGCAAGACTGAAAGAGTATTGCTTAAGAGTTTCAAAGAAATGAAGATTGCTTTGGAGTTACTTTCTTGAAATAGAAATCTGACAATATATTCTCACTGTGAGCCTTCCTGAAGCCTTGATTCAAGGGAAGCCGTTTCTTCCCGATCCTGCAGAAATCATTCACACGTCGTTCAGGTTGGCAGCATTTAAAACAGGGCAACCGATCAAAATCAAACACGCGGTTCAAGTACTGGTTACATGCTTCAGGCTCATTGAGAAGGAGAAATATTAATACTTTGTCCAGAGAAAAGATTCTTACATAGTCAAATCACTTTATGCGAGGATTTTTCTGGACTAAAAGACAAATGCACTGTAATGACTTTTTTTTGGTTTGAATTTTTTTTATCTTATTTTATACCTTATTCATGTCCTTCATGTTGGTTTGGCTCCGTTTCTCCTCTCAGGTCCCCTTTACGAGTCAAAACAGACACCGGTGTGGGGATCCGTTGATGTGACAGTGCTGCTCGGAGCCTCTGGAAACACAACTTTGAAAATGCACCAACTCCATCTCCATGGAAATGGGGAAAACCCACCTTGTCCTGTGCACCACGGACGTAGTAACTAGTAGTTCTGCACATGCTCAGTAGGTGTACAAGGTGAACAATGTTTCCTCCATGGTGTCATGACTCCCAGTCCAGATTCTCCTGGACTTGGTGGTTTTATAGCTGAGTGTCACCGTAATAACAATCCAACTCGATCATTTGTTAATGTTTAGAGCGTTTTGTTCTCTCCATGTGTGTGGTTTCAGTACAAAAACAGACTAGAACGGACATTTGCTCGAGCGCACATCTTCACCGACGCCACAACGGAAACTAGTGGATTACAATCTTCCACAACACCACTTCTTCCATCATTTGTCACGGTCATTTGAATGGCTTCATGTTATCACTGTTTGACACTGACGTACTCACATTTGACTATTTTCATGTGACCACAGA
Organism: Blennius ocellaris; assembly: GCF_963422515.1. NCBI lineage: Eukaryota > Metazoa > Chordata > Actinopteri > Blenniiformes > Blenniidae > Blennius > Blennius ocellaris. The sequence goes on along the minus strand of NC_137671.1, from coordinate 16,066,926 downwards.
CGTTTGACCCCCAACCACTAACCAGAGTAATGACGTCACTGTATCAGGTCATATCGGAGGAGAGAGAATTGAAAACATTTTGACGTTGGTTTGACATCAATTAGATTAAAATAGACTGTGTTTGTGAGAGAAATACCCATTTGACATTGTGGTGACCTTGACCTTTGATCCAATTGCTCTCAAAATTTAATGGAACCATCATTGGATGAAGACAAATCATCACTGAAAATTTTATGTCAATAGTTTCTGCTTAAACTTGGTAAAAAACATACATACATACATACATACATACATACATACATACATACATACATACATACATACATACATACATACATACATACATACATACATACATACATACATACATACCAATAAGACCTGGCATGCTAACTACATCTTTTTCAAAACATTGCCATGTAAATGCTAAATTTTCCTGTGAAAAATAAAACTCCATGATTTTTGGTGTCTAAGTGAAAACTTAAATGCGGTCTTAAATTACTGCTCCACTTAAGCTTTAGTACCCACAGCGCTGCACCAACACACACGAGGCCAGAGCTTGGAGAGGCATGCAGTGGTGCACCAATGAAGGTTATCTTGGCCGTCGCGACTCTGAAAAGGTTGAGAACTACGAAAGCCAGGCAACAAACCACTGGCACAGACAGCAGTACACTCTTGATGACTTTCTGGAGGAACATCAATATGGACACACAACATACACAAACACCAGGGCGTGCCCAACTGTTGCCAGTGTGAATATGAGCCCTGCCTTTGCTGATGGTAGCCACTCTAGGTGGCCAGGAAGAAGCTATGCATTATTGAGGAAGGGCTTAGGGGGGGTAAGAGTGGATTAGTCTGATATTAACCTCCAGAGGAAGAGAGAAAGGGAAGAGGATGACATGATGAGGATCACCCCTGGCCATTTAAACTGCTTTAATTAAATCGTGGATGGAGAGGCCACTACTCAGCCTGGGAAGAATGGGGGAGAAAGAGGAGGAGGAGGAGGAGGAGGAGGAGGAGGAGGAGGAGGAGGAAAGGAAGGAAAATGAAGAAAGGTGGTGAAAGAGACTGATTGTGGGAAGGGAAATAAGCAAGGAACGAAAGAGGATGAGGCGAAAAGGTAGAGTATACGTGTGTGTGTGTGTGTGCGCGCGCGTGCGCGTACGTGTGTGTGTGTGTGCAAAACCTCCCTCTGTGATGAGGCAGACTAATGAGTTAGCCTTTTGCCATGCTGGTCACATGTATGTGTGGCTGACAGCGACCGGGGCGAGCTGATAAATCAGCAGCAGAAATGAGATTTATAAAAACCTGATCTCCATCTCAACCTCCTGCCTCGCTCCCCGGCCACCCTGTCACCTTGCTATCTTCATCTGCAGAAGTTACCGCAGCCGGTGGTGAGGGGAGGGGTACGGGAGATGCCCCTGACATATGTACTCTGAAAATGTACTTCTCAGTGAAATGTGGAATTACGGTATAACGTTAGATAGTTCCTTTTGTATTTGTAATTATGTTGGTGTTAATTGGACAACATATTAAAGGTTCATGGTTATTCATCCTCACAACTTACTTCCAGATCTGTGTATTTGTCGAATATCACCTCAACCCTCAGATGCGTTTCAGTGCACGTTGTGAAAAGGAGTGTTATGTTCACTGTCACAAATAGCTTTAGCTGCGCAGACGGAGAGTATTTTGGTCCTGTAAGGTGTAATCTACACTGCTGGACCCCCTAAGGATAATTATTAGACTACAATTACCTTTTTTCAGATTCAGCATGTATCCTATGTCGCAGTCACTTGAAATGACAATTTATGTTCGTGTTAACGCTGATACAGTCTCAAATAAAAAAGTACATACAAACACAGTACACATTTTTGGTGTATTTCTGTGGCGGCGTTGCAATGCCGCCTATAGGCCTGGCATATGTACTCCATAGTTTTGAGGGGTTTTCATGGTGTCACATTGAAGCAGATGTTTCCTGCACCGACGCCGTGAGGACAGGACATTTTTTCAGAACAATGGATAGAAGATCACTTTGTCTCATGTGGACAGAGACTATATCTCTAGTTTGTTGCGGGAGTGGCTTGAGTTCCACTAGAAACTCTAGATGATGTTGTGGAGAATTAAACTGCCTGGGCTTCTTTGGTTTGGCCACATCGACGCCACACTGATGAAGAGGGGGAGAAGATGGATGAATGGATGGGTGGAGGTATCTCCATTTGCTGATACACGGAGCTGAAAGCTCAGACAAATGTTCTTTTCTTAGCATTTCATGTGAAACTTCTCGGGCCAAAAATAACAGTGAGAAGTTGTTTTTCTTTGTAAATGCCTCCAGTGTGTTAAGTAAAAACGTGAGTGAGAGAGCTTGTTTCTAACAGTCCCTGCAAAAGCTGAACAATATCGACTTCACAAAGGTAGAACTTATTGCAGGGCGATTGCATTGAATCACATTAAACCGTGAGCTCATCTTGTTTCTCTTCACCCCCCGTGGCTACAGACCTCGGCGTGCGTTCGCCTGACAGATACGCTCTCAAAGAAATCGCATTGTAAATGATGGAGCAAAGCTCCAACATCTTGTTTTTGTCAGAGCAGAGGAGAGAAAAACTGAAGTCTGGGTGATGTCCTGTTACGTCTTCTGCGATGTCCAAACGTGAACACGTGTATGACCTCTAAAGGTAATACCCAGAAATCGAGCTCATGTCCAGCAGCTCCGTCAGACTCATGGAGGGGCTGAAACGTGATGCTGTGCACACGTCGCCGCAGTATCATCAGTCTGCAGTAAAGTGTACCTCATTAGAAGTGTGATTACAGTATTTTAATAAGAGGAGCCATAGTGAGGCGTGAAGAAACGGTGTTTGATTATCTCCACTCCGCCTCGCGGGCTCCGCCCCTGCTCGTCCCAATCCCTTCCCTCTGATCGGAGCACAGTAATGAGTAATGAGTGAGCCTACAGCCAGGTAGAACAAAGCCCGGGGAAACGGATCAGCACTTCAGAGAGTCTGAGTACACACACTCAGGTAACTGGCTAGCGCAACACAGGGAGGGCGCTCTTTTTGGTTCAATTAAACACATCTTCTGCAGAGGTGCAATGTAGCAACAAGAATGAAGATTTTTTTTTTTAAATAGCGGTGTTACGACATGGCTGCATAGTGCTGTGTTGGTTAGGACTCACTGCAGGGGCACATCGCTTTGATTCCGCATGCATGTTCCAGAATGAATTGCCTGCCTTTTGCTTTACGTTACCGAGGACAGGGGTCTTCAACCTACAGCTCCATGAAGCTTTCAGAAAATGATACGTGAATAAACACTTTATTACATTTTCTTTGTCTTATTTTTAGGTCATTTACACATCAGTCATTTTTAAAATAACTTTCAACCTTTGTCTAAAAAGGGATCGAAAGAAATTACTAAAATGAGAAAAACAGCTTAAACCACCATAAAATGTTAAAAGAGCTTTTAAAGAAAGAAAGAAAGACAGAAAGAAAGAAAGACAGAAAGAAAGAAAGAAAATTAACTACGAAAAAAAAAGCTTGAAAATGATTGAAAAACATGCACAATTATGAAAGAGCCAAAATTGATTAATGAAAAAAAAAAGCTTATATGTCAAAATTATCTTTAAAAAAGATCCTAAAATCAGGTCAAAAAACAGCTGACAATGTTGTTGTTAAGCTGAATTTGCATAAGGTTGCAGGGGAATGGCACATTGATCGGTCTCTGGACTGAAAAAACATGTCTTTTTTTAATTTTATTTTAAAAGAAAGAACAACGGTTTGTTATCAAAGACAATTCAATGTTTTATTAAGACAACCACTCAGCAAAAAAATGTTTTTTAAAAAGAAGCAAAAAAAGTTTTTCACCTCTGATGTAATTGTTGATATCAAACACACATTTTTAACAACCCGAACCCTTCAGATATCAGCTTCCTGTCACAATAACAACTTTACTTTTTCACGTAGATAAATAAATATGAGTATTTGTGATATACTACAAGAATTGTTAGCTTGGATTGAATCTGACACGGTCTTGGCTGTTTTAAGTCTTAGTTTTGGGATGGCGCAGATCTTTGTTGTTTCTCGATAAAGATAATATTTGAATTATCTTTAAAACCGAAAAGATAATCAGATGTGTTCGTCTGCCATTTTTAGTCCAGCAGACGTCGTCCTTCTCTCATGTCTCCAACCCTTTAGGCCCTGAGCTTCAAGGCACAAAGGACCAGAGGTCAACCAGTTGGACGGACACAGACTCAGAGCTTGAGAAGGTGCTTCAAGTTGCATTTAAAAAAGTCCAATGTGTGGGCTGTCAGGCTGCTAATGCAGACGGCTTCATTCATTAGAAGCGACTTGTGTGTGTTCCATCAACAAGACTGAAAAACATTGCACAGTGATTAAAATATGACTCCTGTTGTGCCAAATTAAACTGAAGAACTTCATCACGGTTTTTGCAAAGCGGTACTAAAATGATTTCTCCCTCAAGACAGAACAGGAGAGTCTCTCTCAACACAGCACACATTTCTGAAGCTGCATTAAAATACTCAGATTTGTAGCTTTTACTTTCAGATTCTTTTTATATCTGTGGTTCTCACACTGAACCGACACAGAACATTTCACTGTCGTGTTTCTCATGACTGCTCGCAGACGTCGCTGTGTAAAAGCAGTTGCCCTTTAAATAAATGCTGCCATTCTAACCCTCCTGTAATTTATTTCTCACTTTAATAGTACACTTTATTATAGTCATTAAAGTCAACCTAAAGGAAAATGGACAACAAACTGCAATAACAACAAAACAATAAAACATAAGTGTGCCCATCAGAAAAAAATAGCTGGAGGTCAGGGTCTTTAAGAGACCCCAGCTGTGCAAGCGCAATTCTTATAAGTCTGCGTTGCCCCAAGGCGTCGAGGCAGGGTGGCTGAGCCGCTCATAATCCTGATTGTTTTGTGGTAGAAAGACACCATAGAGTTCAACAGCCTCTCAGAACTCACCACATCATTCCACATTGTTCGAAGAAATCCACTTTTTCTTCCAATTGAGCGTCAAAATGGACTATAAAGCCCTGTTTGTGACGGGCGGCTTCCAGGTGTGTTGTAAATACGGATCTTTCTGCTCCTCCTTTATGGCGTCTCGATCGTCATGCCAGCAGTGAACGCAGGAAAACCAAGGACAATGGTCATTTTCAATCTTCGCTTGATACTCCAGCCTGCACAGAAACCCCCAACAAGCAAAACAGTATTCTGTTTTGCTTGTTGGGGGACGACTGGACAGCCGGACAATGAAGGCTTCACTCCTTCATTGTCCGGCTGTCCAGTCGTCTCAGAACATCGCCTTATGTCTGGGGTGTTACTTCAGTTCCGTGGCCACGTTCAGACCAATATCATCTCAACTGGGCCAAAATAGTGCCATACCTGATGAAAATGTTGATATTTTCACAAAACCAAGTCAATTTCAATGATACCTCCTGCTGTCCAAAAACACTTTCCCTACAGCTGTTGCATTATGGGGTTTTTTACAAATCAACCCGGCAGCATGACTTTGAAGCTAATGTTAGTTTGCTATCTTTCATGACAGCGTCACCAATATCTCATCTCGGGTTTCTGTGTTGTTTTGTGTTTGCAACTATTAAAGACATTTGTGTAAAAAAATGCATGATTTATTTGAAGTTTTTATAATTTGCATGTAGGTTTCATGACCAGACTGGAATCTCTTTGGCCAACACACTTTGTGTTTGATATCTTTGCCTTTTGTGCAAGTATAAAGTTTTTAAATCTGAGTAAATAATGTCTTTGTGTTCTTGCTGAATGCCGGATTTTGGCGTACACGTGAATTTGGTTCAGTTCATTACTTAATCTATTAGACAATGACTCCTTTTCTTGACTTAACATAAACCACAACTTTCCCATGCTTGCTTTTGAATTCAAACTAATGTCCAGTTATTACTTTCTATTAAGTTTTCTACCAAAAAGTTAAAAGAAAAAAGTGCTTGGGGAAGTTTTCTTCAACTTTATCTGATCGATTTGCTGCTCTCTGGCGCCCTCCAGGGGAACAGCAGTATCGAATTGAATTAATGTTTCTGGATGTGTGGGAAGGAGCTTTGAGTTCTCAAGAAAAACTCATTCCTAAAAACAACTGCGAATGGTGACAGAGCTTACCGGTACACGTCTTTTTCCTGTAAGGACACTGTAAGGCTTCCCACTGCTGTCCAGCCTTCACCCACATACACAAATAAACTGACCACCCGTTTGCTGCATGCTTAGGTTTTAATGATCTATTTATGTGTGAGGGTAAATCTAAAAACATGAACACATGAAACAAGACTGTGAAGGTGACAAAATGAAACATGGGCATTTCAGTGATTGAACCTGCCATTAAAAGAATGAATGAATACATCTGTAATCCCCAGCTGTACACTAATGACTGATTCATTGATTTAAACAGTGCTAGCACTCCGCTGTATTTTCCCCAAGCGTCCGGCTACAGAAGTGTGAAGGACCCTCTCGCTGCACTCTGCACCGGGTCCCTCCAACGCTTTTAATTCAAGGGGCAGGTAGCCATTAGCAGACCACAGACAGCAGTATTCTCCACACACGCTCGGCCTCCCTCCACTGCACTGTAATCTCTTCAAATTATTGATTTTCCTCATCTAAGTCTCTAACACCATTTTCAGTTTGCAAAGGCTGTCGATGGAGACAAGAAGCCACAAAATGTTCCAGCGGTGTGCAGTGTAAAGCTTGCTGGATCCTCTTGCACTGAGCGATGAGTGTTAGCAGTCGTATTAGAATGGAAATACATCAAAAAGTGGTTGATATACAGTGACTGATTCAATATATTTTGAAGTTAGTTTGGGATTATTTAGGTGTTATTGCCTCGTACTGATCCCACCGATGCATAAGTCATTTGAAATGGATGTGTCATTGAAATGTGCTGCTTGGTCTGGTGCATGAAAAGCTTCCGTTTGAAAGGTGTGAAAATAGGCACGTTTACACAACATTTCCAAGTGAAAACGCATTGTTTTTGCGGCAACATTTTGAAAACGATGTCCGTTTACATGGACAACAGCGGAAATGCTGAAAATTATGTAGTGCGCATGCTATGCTTGGAGTTGGAACTGTTATTTTAGTAATCAAACCACACACACACACACACACACACACACACACACACACACACACACACACACACACACACACACACACACACACACACACACACACACACACAGAACAATACTTTAAGAACTTTAACAATGGGAGAACACAGACATTCATATGGACAGACAACCAAGTTGGATTATAATTTCGGAGACTGTCAGCTTAATGTGCAGTTCCAGCTTTGTAAAAAATTCCATTTTCCACCATTTCCAAGGAGTTTAAGTATTTTAGAAAAGTTCCAATTTGGGAACTTGTCAGTGGCTCCGAGAATTACTGTCATGTAAACGGTCTCGCATCTATGCTATCCACACAATGCTAAGCATAGAGCCACGAGCAGAGCTGCCCAAGCTAATGTTAAGATTATCAATTAAGAAAATCGCATTTTATATGCAATTAAAAAAATGCTATTTATCAATTACAATATAAATAATGGATTGGATTTTTTCTTTTCTTTTTCAACTGCCAGCACCGCAGCAAGAAAACAAATTCACTGATGCTAATGCTAACAGTTGGCTAATGGGCAATAAAAGGAGACAAGCTCACTGGAACATCCGCCGTAATCAGTCTCTCTCACGCTTTCTAACATGGCTCGCGACCGTGCAGTCACGAGACGATCGACACGCGGCTTAGCTCCGTTAGCAAGAGTCACCAAATGCAGTGCAATTCCAGCCTCTGCCTTTTCAGATGATTAAATACCTTTAACTCTCTGCCAGTGGCAGGACAGGTGTGTGCACTCCATCTGAAGCCGGTGAATGAAGAGCTGAGGTGTGTCTTTTCAAAGAGATGCACAATCACAGGCGTCTTGAACACTGCGGGCACCCTGATGAAATCTTGCGCAAGAACCACAATGGTTGGCAAACGCACAAGTCAAACCAATACGGTGTAAATTGGGAGGTTACTCTTGAGGGCTTATAATTTCATGATGGATTATCATCTCCCAGACCATGTCAGCTGCAATGTTCCTCTCACACTGGTATTGTGTTCATACACACACACACACACACACACACCCACACACACACACACACACACACACACACCATTTATCCAACTCGATAATTTCTTTGATTGGAATTAAAAGTTTATCACCAGTTAATCGGGCTTGCTTTTTTTATTTGTATTTTTTTAATTAATTATTAATTTAATTTGACATAATCTGAGGACAAAATGTGATATTATGACAGCGTATTAAGAGTTATTCACGTTCATAATTGGATTTGAACAGTTTCATTAAAGTCATCAACACAAAACTGTGTTTCTCTGATGTCAGGTAAGAATCAACATTTCAATAAATGTTTTATAGTAATTTATACCACAACTTCTTTTCAGGTTGGCCAGATCGGTTAACAACAGATTTTTAGAGTTATACTTTATAGATTATGTTTATATGTTATGATGTCCTTTATTTTAATACAGTATTAATATTTTCTGACCCTTCTTCAGGCATGTTAATAAGATATAAGATGTATGTATGCATACAAGTATGTTTTGGTGCATCTGAATATAGATTATCTATTATGTCTCAATATAATTAATTACATTTGCATCTTTTGAACATATATTTTCATCAAGGGTGTTTATATATGGATATGTACATGTATGTATGTGTTCACGTGTCGAAAATGAATTTATTAAAAAAAAAACATGATGAAGAAGTACGTATGAACATAATAATAGAACTGCAATTTCCACAGTATTGTGTCTCAGTTCACTATGTGCTTTACAACGTACAGATCACAGTAAATTTTTTATTACATTATTTACATCTTCAAAAGCATGAAACATTTGGGCACATGTTGCTGGAACTCCAAAATTTAGCAGGATAGTTCATATTGCAATCAGAATAACTTCTTAAAATCTAAAAATCATCAATAATGTTGACACATTTCATCTATGTAGTAATCCCGATCACCTGAACCGATTTACCACACAATACAGGCTAAATTGTGCCCCTGGTGGTGACATTAATATATTGCAGTCAATGTCATAATTTCTCCCTGACATCAGGTTCTGCCATACATTCGACACCTCGAGGATAGATCACAGTACTGAGACCTGAGCCGATTGATCGATGAAAGCTAGCAACACTATTGATGAAGTAATGGAAACTAGAACATGGAAAATCATGTGCCTTTTTGGTTAGTGATATTGAAATGATCTCAAGGTCATTATAGTTCTCACCATAGCCCAGCTGGACCCCCCACACCACCCCCGACCGGGGGACCAACACCCACCTCGACAAGGCACCGCAAGAGGACCCCCACCCCCAACCCAAAAGCGGCAGGGCAGAATCTAAGACCCGTAGGGCCCAGCACGTGCACAGCTGGATGCCTGCTGCACCCCCCCCCCCCCCCCCCCCACACACACACACACACGCTCACATGAGACAACAGACACACACACACACACACACACACAGAAAATCATGTTACTGTCTAGATAGAGCTGCTGAGGTTGGTTTATTCTAGAAAATGATCTTACTGTCTAGATAGAGCTGCTCAGGCTGGTTTATTCTAGAAAATCATGTTACTGTCTAGCTAGAGCTGCTCAGGCTGGTTTATTCTAGAAAATCATGTTACTGTCTAGATAGAGCTGCTCAGGCTGGTTCAATCTAGAAAATCATGTTACTGTCTTGGTAGAGCTGCTCAGGTTGGTTTAATCTCATAACAGTTGGAAAATATATATATGTAGCACAAACAAGGGTATCGTTTGTGCTACATATATATATATTCTCTCTCTCTCTCTCTCTCTCTCGCTCTCCTCAAACATCTCTCTCCTCTCTCTCTCTTTGAGCTCATGCCAACTTCTAATAAAGGCAGTAACATGGGAGACTCAGTCTCTTCCTGTTGCAAGAGCAAAAACTGTTCTGACATCAGAAGGTTCTCAATCACATCATATTGTCTGCCCAAGCTGCCGAACAGGACAAGGGTTCAAATAAAACAAAGCTCTCTCCCACTTGGCTGTATGTGGACTTTAATTTCATGTTGTGTCACGACTTTTGTTTCTATGAATTCTGATATGAGCTTTAATATGGCTTTTGTCTTTGTTTTGCAGCTTTAGCACTGCAGTGACTCCTTTGGGACGCCATAAAAGTGGGTTTGCTAAAAGAGAATTCATTGAAAGGAAACCAAAATATAACTTTAGTGTCCTCATCTAGATCTGTAATTGTATAAATAATGTAAATAAAAGGTCCGATTGAAATATTCATATCTCCATTGTTAGTTGTTATAGCCACCTCTGTTTCCTATTCAACATGTCAGCATTTAATCAGGTCCCTCGACACAAAACTCTTGTCTTTTGTACAAAAACTATTCTCAAGCCCAGTCATCAAGCAGGATGGCGGCTATCTTGGGCCTCTATTGTGCCAAGCTGACTGTGCCACACATTTACTCTGAGAGCTGATAGCACTTTCCACTTAATAATGATTAGTTTGTGCCCCAGCGTGAGGGCTGTTTGTTCCCTCTCTCCACCGAAGAATCAGACTTTATGAAGGAAAGCGAGGTCATGCCAAGTGGAGCGAGAGGCTCTGAATGTCCTGTTACCTTTCCAGCAGTTATGCGTGTTTCTGTCCGGCTGCCTTGTTTATAGGCCAGCCATTACAGTTATAATACCGTGCCCTCCTTTGTGGCACCTCCTTATCTGTGATGACTTTGGTAAACTTCACTGATCTGCAATGAAACTGATGCACTATTAAGATTTATTTCATGAGCTAGCTTTTTGTAATGGAGCCACTATTTGGCTATTCAAGTAATTTTAAATTTTAACTAATTTAGTGCATATAAAGCCCCATTTACATGACAACAGTGCTCAGAACTACTGAAAAGTTTTTGAAAACAATTCCCCAGGTGGAACTTTTAAAAAGCACTCCGACCTCATCTCCATGGAAATGGGGAAAACACAACTTGTTGAAAACAGTCTGACTCCGTATAGACAAAGGAAGGCTTAACTTTGTGAAAATATTAAGATGCAGTTACCATGACAATTGGGGGGGGGGAATGCAACTTCTCAAAAATGCTCCAATTCATCTCTGTGTAAACAGGGGAAAATGCAACTTTTCTAAAACGCTGTTACTGTGTACCACGGCCATAGTAACTAGTTGTTCTGCACATGCTCAGTAGAAGAACAATCAGAACAATGTTTCCTCCGAACTGATAGTCAGGGATAAAATCCACAGTGAATTTTTCTTATTGTGAAGACAAAAACCCAATAAACCTATATTTGTTTAACGTTCCTCCAAGGTATGGCTTCACATGGATGTGCTCGGACGTCTTTGCAACTGGAAAAAAAAGTACAAAGAAGAAATTCTGTGTTAAAACTATTTAAATTAATATTTTTTAGCAATTGATTTTTTTCCCTTCTGGAATTGGATGTGAAATTAAATATCTTTTTTCATGTATTTTTGTGGATCAAATTTTCTTTCTCATCTTCAGAAATATTTTGTAAACACTGGTCTCTGCTCTGAATTGAGAGATATGTTGATGATTGCATATAAAAGGAAAAACCCAAAGAAGTGCCCCATTTGTCTTATCAACCTCTTATAATCTCACAACGGATAGGGGCTGTGATTTGAAATCATTTCTTAATGGTTTGCTAACTTCTAAACTTCTCTGAATTGCCTACCAACGATCAGTTATTTTAAACTGTGTGGACAACAAAAACATGGTCTTCTTTGTCCAAACAAGCAAAGACAACTTTCTTTCCAAGTCCAAATGTTCAAGTGACAAAAGCACTGAATCACTGTTCTTTAATAAGAATCTTTTGAAAGCTATCTGACCTCTCACATTCCTTTTGATTGTGGCATGAGGGAAACACTGAGTAAGTCACTAATTCAATATTTGATAAGTCAAGGGTTCAAACTGAATCTACTCAGCATCACCTGCATGTTTAGATTACTTACAACATGTGTTTTTTTCTCTGATTGTGGGTTGTGCATGCACACCTACTCTCTGATTGACAGGCACTGATCGGCTGCCTTTGCAGGACATTCGCATCCAATCTAATCCGCCTTTACTGTGTTAACTGACTCTGTCTTTGCAAGAAGAAGAGAAACAGACATGAGAACATCCAAATTCCCAACATCCAAAGCACTGCTCCCCCCATGTTGAGCTACACTTGTTTGATATAACTACTGGGTTTCTTTCCCCACCACAACTGGCGTGGCCCACTTATGGTTGAACTTACTGAGAGAATAACAGGCTGCTGAAGCTCCCGGTCTGACCACTCACCACAGTGTTAACACATCAGCTGAGCTGCAGACAACCACAGCGAGCTATTACCCCGACTGCCAACCTCTGCTGGTTTGGCAGCTGCACTTTGAGTGACTGGATATGTGCTCTGAGCCCTGCTGGCTGGGGTGAAATACATCAGACATCTGTTTTGAAATCCTGCTGGGGGAAAAAAATAAACAAAAAACTGAAATGAAATGAAATGGTAAATTCACCATTTTGAGAAGTCTCAACACGTTTAATATGATGCATCACGATCACACACTCACACCAGAGGTGACTGTAGTTATGTGAGGGGGGTCACACACTATTGGGAAACATTTCAGGCGCAATTTGGGGTTTGCTGCCTTGCCCATGGACAACTTGGCCTGCCGACTTTGGGACTGAAAGACAACAAGCTTCGCTCACTGAGCTGCTCAAAAACAATTTGCTCTTTGACATGGACCTTGGAACAAGGGTGTGAAACATAAGGCCCCTCAAGGAGCTCCAATCTGCCAAATTAAAAACATTTAAAAGAAAACATGGATTTTTGCACAAGAATATCAACACAACACTAAGACCCAAGCAGACATCTTAGTGATGCTAGTTACCTCATTGCTATTAAACTAGCTGCAAAACCATTCTATGAGGGTGCGTTTGTTAAAATACCTCTAATGCAACAGCTTTCTTAGAAGTTTTCTGGATTTCTGGAGAGGATTTTCCACCAGAATGTTTCATTAAAATTGGCTTTATGTTTAGATTACAGTCAGTCTTGCTAGTAATTAAAAAAAAAAACCTTTAAAATTGAAATGTAATGAGTATTATGGCTCTACTTTGCAGGTTCAGCTGTATGTGGAACCTGAACTCAGCTGGGTTGGACAACACTGAACAATGACTCCCCCATCATGAAAGACTCCTGAGCCACCGACATCATCGTAAAGTACGGTCACTGCTATCATCTTGTTCTGTATTATTATACTGTTTGTTTTCTTTATTACTGTCCTCTGCTGCTGTAACAATGAAAATCCCCCCAATGTGGGACAATAAATGATTATCTGATCTTATTGGGTGGAAATGTAATTGGTTCAAACCAGAGCTGGAAACAATTTAGATGTAGTTTTGTTCAATTATAAATCACATCTTGGTGATTTCTCTTAAGAACCAATCTTGTGCATTTCCCCGGTCATCCATTGATCGACAAATGGCTGCAGTATCAGTGTGTTGACAAGAGGGAACATGGGCCCTCTATAGTCTGTACAAAAGATACAAATATAGACATCAGTAAAGTACATTTTTAAAAGGAATATCCGATTGTTTCACGAGTAGTGAAGTGTACTCTCACAGGTCTTTTTTTTTTTCGGCTTTAAGAATCAATGACTTTTAGTGAGAAATGCTGATGTGAAATGAAAATGTTTAGAGGGAAACAACTCCACTGGGTGAATTTTTAGAAAGTGCATCATTGCTCTCATTAACTCCAGTAATCCTCATTAAATGTGTGCTTTTATTGATCACATCTGAGGAGATCTCGAGCAAACTGAACGTGTTGGAATTTACCGACCAGTGAAAACCTGTGTGGTCGGGTTTCGATGCTCTTCAGCATGACTCTGCATCCCTACATACAGGTAGGTTGATGTATGAACTCATTATTTAGTAAACAGTGAGGATGATGTAAAGTAATGTTCAAGTAATTCTGTGCAGCTGAGTGTTTCCAGGTTTCCAGCTCCCTCGTGTGCATCAGCCCCACACCTCCTCAAAAGCCCCCACCAGCCACCAACTTGATTCCTGTCTTTGAAATAGAGAGAAACGTGATTGAACTACTCTCTTTTATTTCCCCCCCCCCCTTCACTCGTTTCTCTCTGATTGAATGTGTTTTATCTATTCGTCCAAAGGAGGGGAGGTCGGGCAGGGCTGCGAGGAAGTGGAAGGAGGGAGTAGGGAGCGAGGTGGAGGAGAGGAGGCGGCAGGAGGGTTCTGCGGCACAAGTCATCGTGATGAAAGGGGTCTTTCACTCTTTTACTCTCCTCGTCTTTCCTCCTTTCAGCTGTTTGAGGCATCTCATCAAATGGGCCTGAATAGTAGACGTGACACTATCTGTCTGTCCTCCGCCGCAGCCACCTCCCCCTCCTTCCATCCTTGCCACCCTCCCTCCTTCCCTATCTAATCCCACACTGTCGTCTATCTACCTGCAGCCACAGGCGTTGGTCCACGTATTCACTCGCTCACAATGCAGCTCAGTGACCACTGACAGGATCCTGGGCAGAGGAAAACCACCTCCAATTCAAGCTAACAGCATAAAGTAAAGTGCCAATTGTCCTATTTGGACTTATTCTGGATACTTTCTGTTTACAACCTGCAAGTAATGCTGTCAACGTCATTAAATATGACCCACACTCCCCTGACAGCAGGTTAAAGCTCTCTCTCTCTCTCTCTCTCTCTCTCTCAATATACTGAAAGATTTTATCTTTTCAGTGTTGATTGGATGGGACACTGGAGTCACAGCCTATAAGCCACACCCACAATGTGAAGAAAGTGATACCTGCCAGCAACAGTGTGTCATGTATTGTAATGAAAACTTATTGTTTTTGCATTTGTATTGCAGAAATATTCTAGTTTGTACAGCATTTTGAATGATGTCCATTTCCATGGAAATGGCAGAAATATATTTTTTAATGGGGCTTAGCACGTTGGGCCACGAGTTGGTGCTGTTGGTTGTTTTTGCCATGAAACCACACATATAAATGCATTGGTTCTATAGATAACTCTCCTTGACACTCAAAGACACTTTGCATTACATTATTTATACATTGACTCCATACTGGATGGTGGTAAACTATGTATGTAGCCACAGATGCCAAACAGTGCCAAACTGGCCCCTCTGAACACCAGCAACCACTCACTCTCACCCTGCATTCACCTGCAAAACTGCAAAACTAAAAGTCCCAGGAGAAAATGGACCGGGCGTCATGACACGACAAAGGAGAAGAACTATTTACTGCAGCCGCAGCGCACATGAACATGAGTAGCATTTTGTTTGTCAGCACTGAGACGGAGTTGGAACATTTTCAAAACGTTCCGTCTTGGGAGATGTTTTTAGAAAGTTGAGTTTTCAGTGGCTCCGGGCACCCTTAGCCCCGGTCCCACCGCACACAAGTGCCGGGACGGAGCGGAGCGGTACGGAGCGGTACGGAATAGAGACCCCGACCGAAATTTTGGGTTGCGTCTCCACTGCAGAGAGGAGCGTGAAAAGTGGGCGGGGCTTATGAGCTCCGCAGAAATGTGACATTATAACAGAAAAGAAAGTCGTCAGATGTAGATCTTATGAATCCTCTGTTGTTGTTTAAATTCTCCACTTTGCACTGTTATTTTTTGCAGCGGAAAAAAAAAAAGCTACTTTTTGCAGCAGTCATTGTTTGCAGCGGAGAGCTGCAGCCGCTTCCGTGTTTGTTGTGAGAGAGCGAGCGCTCGGCCACTTGCCGGCGACTTGGGGCGACGTGCCCCGCACTCGATCGCTCAGGTGCGGGGCAAGTGGCCGGAGCGTTCCCCCCGGTTGGCTGAGGCACAGACACGGGAGTCTGAGCTTTCTGCTCAAACGCAGGAGGTTCTCCACTCCGGCGCTGATCGCGGTCTGGCAGCACAGCGTTGGAACACGGAGGTGCCGAGCTCCGAGCTCCTTTTCATCGCTTCCGCGGTCCGTCCCCGCGATAAAGCGCCGCTGACCGCGGCTGAACAGAACGCTGACCGCCTCTGGGAAGTGGAGCTGCCGGAGCGCGGTCAGCGCCGGAGACGAAAGCTACAGACTCCCGTGTCCCAGACGCGCATCAGCGCCACGGCGAGCGCTATGCTGCAAACAGAAAGCTCCAACGCGATGCAAAGTCCCGAGCCCCAGTCTCCCCCTGCCTCAAGTCGCTCTTTCACAACAAACACTAAAGTTGAGCAGCAAAGAAAAGAAAATGAAAATAAAAACAACCAGTGCACAGCTAACCACACTGACAGCAGAGGATTCAGCCGACACATTAAAATATTGAGGGCGTGTAGTAAATCACTGACCAATCAGCAGACAGCAGCTCAAACTCAGACCCGTTCCATGGTCCCCGGCACCCCAATGGAAGGGGAGCAGAAAAGCGGCCGCCTTTGGAGCGGTCTGGAGCGGTTCAGACCGCATTCCTGTCGTGACACGTGAACCGGAGCGGTTTAGACCGGTCTAGGCAGGTACTTTTTGTGCGGTGGAAACGGGGCTTAAGTCGTGCAAACAGACACCAAAAACGTTGTCATGAAAGCAGGACCTTGAATCATCTGAAATCCCTCATGAATTTCAGTATCAGCAGTAAAAACATTGTATTGTGTAAAAAGATTGATTGTAGAAGATGCAGAGAAATACCTGCATTTTTGTGCAACATGACCTCACAACTTGAAATAAAAATGTATTTTAAGTGGTAAGTTGGTCGAAATCAACAAAAACTTAAGAGTCATATGGCATCACCAGAGTTATGCACTGGATCTAACTAAAAATGTTTCTTTAATCTCAGTCTGTCATGGTTCACATTCAAGTTCCTTCTGTTCTTTTTGAGATTCTGATTTGTCTGGTATTTCAGGCGAAATGACTTCCCACTGTGTCTGATTGCTGTTTCCTACCCTGAAGTGTTTCACCTGTGCTTGAGTGACTGTGGTATATGTTGGCCTTCTTCTGTGTTTTCTGGTTGTCGGTTCACCGGTGGTCTGCATATTTGGACTCTCCAGTTTTTCTTTGCTATCTCCTATGATCTTTTAGATATTTGGTTTTCCGCGCTAAAATAAAACGAGGTCCTGCCCCACCCACAGCAGTGTTGGACGTCTTGAGTCCTCTTCTGAGTAAACCCTAACAATGTGACTTCCACTTGTTATTTCTGTCATGACTTGAAACAAAGATCGACTTTAAGAGGTTCATTAGAACACAATTGCACACTGGACTTGTTTCTTTCAGCCCAGTCAACGTGAATTCAAAATGAAACAACACATTTCCACATTTCCGTTAGCTGTGAGATGAAGTAGGATGCTGTCTTTGGTTAAGTATTAAGCTTGAAACTAATCAAACACCAACAGTGAGTAATATATGTATTGATGTAACCAATGAGAAGTCCTGCATGGCTCAGATTCACTGTGTTTTGATGTTTCCCAGGCTATGAAGGATCAATCTGGCCGACCCTGTCAACCACAAATGGTGGGCTTCATGTTGGACATAGTTTGCTTTGCTCGCCAGAACATTAAAAAAAAAAAAAAAAAATACAGTAAAGGTGGGGAATAGTGGGAGCTGATAGAGGTGGGGTAAGGTATGAATTAGTGGGGAGTCAAGTAGACAGGAAGGAAAAGGTGGCGAGAGAAACAAAATGCCGGCAATTGGCAAGCGCATGAGATTGGGTTAGGAGATACGTTAAAAAAGGGTGCGTGCGAGATGGATCAGGGGAGGAGAGGCACGAGAGAGGGTGAGCGATAATGAGAGGGAGAAGGAGAGAGCGAGCGGGAATGAGAAGATAGAGACGATTTCCTATTCCGTCAGACGCACTGTGGCTCATTCATTATATTCCCCAGGCAATTACCCAGGCCACCTGCTTTGTCTCTCCCCTCATTGTTTCCATCTCTCTCTCTCTCTCTCTCTCTCTCTCTCTTTCTCTCTCTTTCTCGCTCCATCTCCGTCTGTCATTCTCTCTATTGCTCCTTCACCATTCCTGTGTGATCCTTGCTGTTTTTCCAAACCCCCCCCCATTTTTCTGTATCTGTCCCTGCATTGTCTCCATCCTCCTGCTTCTTTGTGTGTGTGTGTGTCTGCTTGTTTAATGTGAAAAAAAGCTTGACAGATTGGTGTGTGTGTGTGTGTGTGTGTGTGTGTGTGTGTGTGTGTGTGTGTGTGTGTGTGTGTGTGGTGTGTGTGTGTGTGTGTGTGATGTTGGGCTTGTCCTAATGAGCTCAGCCTTGCATTTAGCAGGATGCCAGGTCTGGGCGAGCTGCTGTTGCCGCTTTACTCGTCTCAAATGCTTGAATTCACTGGACAGCTTCACAGGTTCAACCTCGGTCCGGCAGCGTTTAAACATCTCTGTTCACCCCCCAAAAAAACCTGAATAACTGTCAGCGTGGGGAAAAAAGTCTTTAAAGCTGCATCATTTGTGTGCCCCTACTGTTTTCATCTATACTGAGGCTCCTTTATTCATCCCTGAATGTGAATTTCCAAGAAAGAAAGTCGAGTAAGATTTAGAGAAATGATCGTCCACGTTTTTACTAAGAATATATACTGTATCGACTTTAGCTGCATTTCTTTTGGCCATCATTTTGATTGTATTTTTCCAAAATTCCCCCTAAAAACATAGTTTTATGTGTTTTAACTGAACTGGTAAGTTGACTTTTCTAAGTATTTGTATGCTATTTTTGGATTTGCCATCATCGGTCTGTAGAAGCACAGTTTAAACAAAAACTACTTTAAAAAGTAGACGTAATGCAGATTGCAAGATTTGTAGGTTTGACTTGAGCATCGTAAAACATCTTGCCCAATCGTGGGATCTCAACCAGCAAATACCACCATCTATAAAAACAGACAGCGAAAACAGCAATAATGATCAAATCCACTGACTTCAGGACAGGATACATTTTTTTTAATGAACTGTGCATATATTAATGAAAATAATGTGGATAATATTGATAGAATTGCTTCTTAAAATGTATTTTAATAAAAATTGTAATATTAAAAAGTTATATTCTTCAAAAAATGTGGTAAAAATGTTTTTGGAATGTAACTTTTTATTTCTAATGTCGATGTTGAGTGCATATTCACACATCATTGATTGGATGGATTTGCAATAATCTGAAAGCATTTCAATTCACTATCAAAACGTTTTAGGCCTCTAGAGGAGATATGTAGAATCACGCCCCAAAAAAACATTACCAATAATCAATAGAAACTGCAGAAAAACACAAATACAGTACAATAAGTGTGGGATCGAGGATGCTTGCTAATAATGAAATACATTTTGAACTGAGGTAGAAATTAAGGTTATATCCAAAAATAGCAATAACAATGGAAATATCTAATGTGTTCATTATATTCAAATATCACAGTAAGCATAAACTTTTTGAACTTTTCCTTTGTGAAAATTCAAGTATTGAAAATTCACGATTCCATCATTGCTGGTTCCAAAAAAAAAATTGAAAAAAAAAGTACTATTTATGCCTTTAACCATTTTTTCTTAAATTGTAGCCAATGTGTTTCTGATTAATTGGCTGAAATACACCTACAATATGGGTGGACTGTCTTTATGTTGCTTTCCTCATAGGAAGATGCTAGATTTGGTGGGTTTAACGAAAAGGCGAAAACATTAATTGAATCAATATAAGTACAGCTGTTCCCCCACCAAACACCAGTTGAGAGATCAGCTCTAATATAGATGCTCATAAACCAGGGTCTGCCCTCTCAGAGTGTTTCTGGGGGCTTGATGTAGGAGGTTGTCTCGGTGGAGGTCAGATGTCAGGTCCCAGCTGCCCGGAGCCCAGCAGGGGTCTGTGGCTGCAGCGAGTAGGCTTGGCGGTGGGACAGCTGAAGTGTCATTAGGACACTGCGGGCTCTAGCATTAGACCTCATTACTGCTCTCTGATGGATCGGCCTAAATTACATCCTGGCAAAATCCTGCATTCGCAGCCAAAGACAATAACAACTGGATTTCTCTCTCTTTCTCTCTCTCTTTCCACATTTCTCATTGTTTATCTGTCTATATTGGGACAGTGGAAGCCATTATTCCACCAGGTAACGTTGAAGAAACCTGAATAGCATGGACTACTTTGCCGAAGAAAGCCATATTGTTGTTTTAAATGCAGCTGATATTCTCCATCCTCCTCTGTAGACTACAGTACAAATGTCTTTTATCTCTTGTTTTACAGTAGGAAGACACACCACCGACATTAAACATGCCACATGGAGAAACTCTTCATAAATATTTCACTGTGAAATTAGGTGTGATGCCTCATTCCACTGCAGCCTTATAAATAAATGCATTTGAAACCATTGAAAACACGCAGGACCATTTGGCTTCCTACAGCAGTTTGCTCTGAATTTTGTAGTTGTGCAGGTTTATTTTCCCGTAAAATCTAAAAAAAAAAAAGAATATTTCAGGATATAGATGAAAACTATAGTGTAGTGCGAATCTGCTGAATTGAATTTTACTCATTCATAATTTTTCATTTAAGTCAATAAAATCCATAATGCCTATCAAAAAACTAGACTCTACGCTATACCTATAAATGCCCCAATGGCTGTATTCTCTCTCTTTTAGCTCACATTGTAATCCATCCTTAACACAGTTCATAAATACCCATTTTAACACTTACAAGCACGCCTGCGGCAAGCTGCAGCCGCCCACACGCATCCCAGATTTCATAGATGGGCAGGAATAATTCATTCCTCACATGTCCAATTGGACGGTTGCAGAATGCAAGTATAGTGTTCATGGTGTGCGTTTCGCAGAGTCTCGCTATGCTCCATCACAGGAACATAATGGACTGTGCTTATTCCCCGGCAGTGACCTTTGTCTGGTATGTTATCCTACAGTCTGCGGGCCATTGTTTTGAACCCAGTGAATGGCAGATTTAAAGGGATCAGACCCTGCAGCAGAGGGTTTCGCGGGGATGAGGAAGGTGCTGGTAGTGGTACCATGAGCAGAGCTCACAGTGCAGGGGTTAGGCCGACGCAGCTGCTGGTTGATAAGAGCTTAAAATTGTGTTACAAAGAGTGAGGTCTCTGTAAAACTAATCTTGTACATTGGCAATACCTTATTCCTGTACATTGGTAGACCATCCTCTCATTCTGCATTGGCAGTACGGCAACTATCCATCTCTGAATCCTTGTACACTCAACCCTCTCAACGCTGACTGCTTGCCTGGAGGAGACAGAGGTAAGGATGACTCAAAAATTCCTTCAGCCAAAATGTTCAAAATCCAAAGCCATAATTATTGGCACCTCACCAGGTCCAACCATCTTCCATAACTACCATCTCCTTTTTTGGACAAAATATCCTCCTTTCATCTGCTGTCACCAACCTCGTCGCAAGACTGGACCTTCAATTAATTTTTGAAAATCAAATGAAGCATCTCTGTAAATCCTGTTTCAACCATCTCAAAAACATTGCAATACCCCGTCCCTCCCTCACCATACCCGACCCCGAGATGCTCATCCACACCTTCATCTCCCCCAGGCCGGACTATTGCAATGCCCTCTTCATTGGGATCACTAGCAAATGCCTCCTAAAGCTCCAGCTCATCCAGAACAGCGCTGCTAGCATCCAACTGACAGAAAACATGAGCACATCACTCCGCACACTGCATTGGCTTCCCATCCCTGCCAGAATCAACCACAAAATCTCTCTCATCACATACCAATGCCTTTATGGAAATGCACCACCTTACCTCAAAGAACTCCTCACTCATCAAACCCCAAACTGGAACACACGCTCTGCACACCGACACCTCCTTCACCCCCCCCCCCGAACCAAACTCTGGACCATGGAAGATCGGACCTTTTGTGCTGCTGCAACACGTCTGTGGAACTTCCTCCCCAGCCACCTCAGGACCCCACAGACTGGCTTCTTTTAAAAAGCATCTGAAGATTTACCTCTTTAATGGGCCTTTTAAGTCTCTTTAAAGACTCTTTTTAAAATTCTTAATTTTGGTGTTTTTGTTGCTTCTTTTTATTTATTTATTTATTTATTTATTTGATTGGGATAATGCATATTAATGAACAAATACAAATCGTACACAAATTGTAAATGTAATGTAGCAAACTGCTCATTTACATCTGAAACCACTCTTTTATGTGGTTGTAGCACTTTGCAATGTTTAAATGAAAAGTGCATTAGAAATTAAATGTATTATTACGATGATGATGATGATGATGATGATGATTATTATTATTATTATTATTATTATTATCAGTCGTAGTAGTAGTGGTAGTAGTAGCAGGGTTGGGAAGGGTACTTAACTGTAATCCATTACAATTACAAGTTACTTTTCAAAAAATGTAATACTTTAAGTACTAAAATAAAAAAGTAACATACCAGAGTACTTTTAGTTACTTTTGGATTACTTCACCAGCACACATAAAAAAATAAAGACAAGAAAGAATAGAATGTGTGGTCTGCTCAATGTATTGACACATGTTGTACACAAATTGCACTTAAAAAGTTTTGAACTAAATCAAAACTCAGTAACCAATCAGGTGGGGAACACTGATTTTTTTTTTCTTTTAAAGAGTCAAAACCACAATACAAATAAAGCTTTGAATTTATATTCAAGAAAATGTGGCCATCCTTTCCAAAACATTCTCTCTCTCTCTCTCTCTCTCTCTCTCTCTCTCTCTCTCTCTCTCTCTCTCTCTCTCTCTCTCTCTCTCTCTCTCTCTCTCTCTCTCTCTCGTCCCATTTCCTCATTGGTTTAAATGTTTTTTTCCAGACTAAATATAAATGTTTGCTAGGTTTGAGAGGCTGTATCTGGCAGCATGAACCACTGATTGATAATAACAGAACAACCCTTGACTCAGTCAACGAGCAGACTTAAAAAAAAAAAAAAAAAAAGGTGTCGCTCCAATTAATCCCTAAAACATGAGATCCTCTAAACGTATTGAGAATGTCTTCCTACCATCAGCACCAGTACTGGTATTGGCAGGTTACTGGCAGGTTATGAGCTAATAAAACTAGTTGACAGAGTCCAGGTGTGTATCAGTGAAAGTGAGCAGGTTTTATCCTACCAGATGTTTCTTCAGGTGAGACGTCGAGTTCCTGGACGTTCACAGCACTTTCACAGCTGGATGGCGTGATTAGCATTGTATAGAGAGGTTAAGAGGCTTCTTCTTTAAAACATAGTGACGAGAGCAGCTAGCTGTAGTATCCATGGCAACGCATCAGTGCCTGCCAGCCTGAAAGCATCAAGAAGTGTTGTAATGCCAGTAGACGGCGTATGTGACAGCTGCATTTCTAGTTTATTCCATCGCATTTTGCATTGTAATCCTGCTCAGTAATCCCAGTTTTTTATCGAATGTACCTGTAACGAGTATACAATTTTTTTTAATGTACTGTAATGGATTACAGTTAAAAAAATGTTTTATCCTAATTACGTAAAGCAAGTTACAAGTAATCCGTTATTACCCAAACCTGAGTAGTAGTAGTATTAGTAGTAGTAGTAATACCTGAGCTTTTTCTAGATGGAGTCATACAATCAAACAAGGCAAGAATATCTTTGGATTGAAAGAGGAAGGGCTACCCACATTGACCACTAGAAATCTGCACCACCATGCTTCCCTTCAGGAAAGGTTGCAAGAAAGAAAGAAGCTTCTTGATAGTACGACCATGGGGTTGATTGTGCGGGGCGAGCATTCTCTGACAATGTATTACTCTATGTGACATGAGAGAAAACTGACTTATGGAAATACAAAATAAGACTGAAACCATGACAGCAGGCTCGGACAGAAAATAAGCTTTGTCAAGATGGGGTTACAAGATAATCAAGCATATTGGCGCCAAAACGGAGCAAGACAATCAAACACGGCAAGAATGTGGAAGCCGTACCCATACAGGCCAACTGGAACCTGCTTTACTGTGCAGAAATGAGTGTGCCCTTCATGGAAAGACAGAAGTTTCTTGATGGTATGAATATTGGGTTGATTCTGTGGGGCGAGCATTCCCTGATGATGTATGTGACATATGAGGAAAACTCACTAGTTGCACCAAATAAAACAGGAAATCTGTGGAACTATAACAGAGAAATCATGAAATACAAAATAACACTAAAAACATGGAAGAAGGTCCAGAAAAATGAACGGGACAAAGTGGCCAAACACAATAACTAGTCAATGCAAACAGTGACATGTCAAGAAACATTATGACTTTATTAGGCAAAAAAGTTTGAAAATTTAAAAAAATGTTGACACTCGTCAATCTGATTCAGGGATGTTGATTTCTCCGTTCCTGTGTTGCTACCAAGGTGTGACTTTAGCTTGGCTGCAATATGCTCGAGCCAATGAGCACATTGAGAATAAATAGGCTCGTTATTTATTAATCATAAAATAAAATTAGGTGAAAACAACATTTTACCTGCCTTCCTATGCTATTTGTGGACAAATCCCCCAATGCTTGGAACAAAAGGAGCGCTCCCTCAATGCCTTCCTGACGGACACTCGATTTTGAAACTAATAAATTGTTTTCCCTCCCTTGGTGTCCCCGATGGTGGTTGCTGTCACGGCCGAATCCAGGTTTTCACTCTCTCTCTCTCTCTCTTAATTTTTCTTTTTTCATGCTTGACAAAACAAACTGGGCCGAGTCCATAAACAGCCATGTGTCCTGTTGTCTTTCACCCGCACAGAAAGAGAGGACAGATCTCTTGGTTAAGGGAAGCAGCGGTGAACTTTAAATATAGTTCAACATACCTTGAGATTGGATTAACACAGTAATTTATTACAAAAGACAGAAATACTGGCCTAACAAAGATTAGTCTTATACTTAGCCGATAAACGCGAAGGAAAACAGCCAAGGATGAAACAGTTGAGCTCAGTACGAGGAGGAAAAAGACAGAGAGTCAGGCAGCCGGAGCTTCCGCTCTATATAAAACACGCGCTGCTGTAAATCCCCTCTTCCCATTGGCCACCGCTGGAAGGAGGCGTAAGCAACGTGCTCTCCTATTGGCGGACCTTCACACAGACAGAACAAACTACGGTACCCATGATGCAATTCGGTATTTGTCCATCATCTACAGCTCAATAACAAAACAGTCCGCCGCCATTTTAACAGTTTGAATAAGTCCATGCAGGAAGCGTCACAGTTCGGAGGTCAAAGAAAACGTCATAACTCTAACAATAGCTCTCTTGATGTGATTCTATCACATCACAAATAAACATTAAAAGAGAACAGATTAGTTTCATCTTCTGGATCAAAATGACCTGGTTCACCTGTGGAAGTTAACAATGCCATATTTACTACATCCCGTTTGTCAGGGGAGATGGCAGTGTTAATCAAACGAGTAAGAAGCTCTCTATTACATGGAATGCAACAACAAATAGAAATCAACACAGACATTACCAAAACCTTGTAATTACCAAACATGTCAGCCAAACTGTCCCACATGGATGTATCAACTCCTAAATTATGATGATGAATAATAATAATTTTTTTATATTGAGTGTACGCAAACCTTCTAGAGTCCTAGTTAAGGTGCCATCTGCTGTTGTGTTATTAGGGATGAAAATGCACTTATCACCAAACATAGCACATACTCCTCCTTCAGCCAGGAGCATATCAACGGCTATGCGGGTCGGATAAGCCATAGTTGAGGTTTCTTGAAGCTGTTCGTGGACGGCTGCAAAACCCATTTCTGTCCAATTGCCTAAACATTGAACATTTTAATGAATATAATTAATCCTGTCTACATTTTTATTAGGTGTGGCTGGGAAAACGCTGAGATATTTGGTAGGTTTTCAAAACTTGCTATTTGATCAACTAATTTGTATTCATCAGGCACTCCTATCGCATCTATATAAGTTGGATCTAATTGTCTTCTCCAATCTCTTTTGCGACGTTTAAAATGACTTTTTGGTGCACCTCAGTGCGTTGTATTAGAGTAGAAATTTGATCTATGTTTAAAGGCAGGACTTTTACTGGAATAATTAAAGTTACAAATGCATATAAACCTCTAGCCTGTCTTGGGAGTCCATCATACATTTTATTTGATCCACACCACCACCATACATCTGACCTAGTTAATAGCGTAAAATCAATGGGAACTTGAAGTGTTTTTTCACACCAAGTTGAATCAAGAGTTCCTAATTTGTGTTCAACTTTGTCAGCATTTACTTTAATACAGGTGAAGTTTTGTTTAGCGACTGTGCTATGAAATAGGGTTTTTAAGTTTAGATATTGTAGTTATGAGAAAAGTTTCTTACAGGTGTTACTAGGTATAGTTTGATTCATTAAGTTGACTATACAATTTGAGTTTACTGGAGTCGGCACTACCTTAAGTAGAGGTCGAGAATGCATACACAAACATGAACCTTTAATTGTGTTCTGGGAGATTTTAGAAGCCTGCTCTGCCATTAGCAACTAATTATTTACATCACCTAAAATTCCTGTTGTTATTTTGAAATAATCATCTACTTCTTTAACGGTCCTAATTCCTACACGTTTTGTTGCTGGAGACATCCAAGTTTTAGCTCCTATTTTATTTTGGCAGAGGTAATCACACAATTTTATTGGGAAAGCTACATCTCCCTTTTCTCTCAATTCCCATAGAAGTAAATCCCAACACACTCCAAAATTACCTTTAGGGAAAACAGGGGGAAAAGTAGTATGGTTGTTAGTTAGATCTACCTTAATTTCTATTGATTCACTATTTGAAGTTGGTGATTTTAGCATGTGGCTAATGCAAGTGTGTTTACTTGATTTACATTCGTTAGAGAACTAATACCTTCACCTGCGGGATGGCAGTGACATGTACAAAAACCCAGGATGATAAGACAATTAGTAATGTAAGTATCAATCTACATAAACATTTCCATGATTCACATATACAGGACCTCTGGCTTTGACCAGAACCTTCAAACAGTTTTTTTTTTTAGCCACTTCATCCTCTGTTCTTCTGTGAAGATGAATTCTTGATTAATTCTTTCTGTCTTTCTATATCAGTGCTGCTCCTCGGATCTTTCGTGTTGTACAATGTTTTGCGATCTTCTGACCGGCTTGAACCTAACAATGTTTTCTCTTTAATCGTCAGGGGTTGCCGCAGTGCACCCCTGGGGATCTTTCGTCGTCGGTGTCGTCGCGATGATCTCCTCCTGGTGTCGATTCTGCGCAGGATGCTCCCTCGTTGTCATTTGGCCCCTCCTGGTCGTTGAATTCCTAGTCGTTGTCAGGAACGATGATCTCTCTGTCGGATGAATCTGCCTTGGTGCAGTAATGAAGATGGCACCACGCTCGATGTCCTTCGACCCTCACGGCATGTGATGTCTTCTCCGTCACTCAGAATGGACTCCATCACCTTGGATTCCTGTAAACATTACAAAAAATTCTCCAGAGATGGGGGAAGACTCGAGTGTCTTTCCTCACCTGCTGTGAGCAGGAAGTGTCACCATTTACAGGCATTCTCCTTTTATCTTGTAAATAGCTGGTGTTGTTTACAATCTCACCCAGCTTTTATTACCCCTTATTGATGTGGTTTGCGGGCCGTCTGCTGAGGAGTTATCTCTATTTCAAAGGGATTGCATACACCATGTGTGTGTGTGTGTGTGTGTGTGTGTGTGTGTGTGTGTGTGTGTGTGTGTGTGTGTGTGTGTGTGGAGACAAGAGAATTGAAAGGAGCATTTGTGTGAGTTGTGTCACGGAAGTACAAAACAAGATGGTGGATCACAAAATACTACATTTCAAATGGCGGTTCTCAGAGAGCAGGAGAACTGTCCTTGGTCTCCACCATGTGTTGATGACAATGGAACAATAGAAGCTTAGCCGTAGCATCTGCTTCCTATGTGTCTTTGCTAAAGAACCATTTCTAGAATAAGTTTATGTGAATGCGATTTATCTTGTAAAACGTCTTAAGTCATCAGCTGGTGTTCAGTCGCAGTGTGATGTTGTCTTTGATATATGTGTAAGATTGTGAATTAACCAGTTAGAAAAACAGATTAGCATGCAGACCCTGTGTCTGTGGCAGAGTCAACGTTGGTTTACACATTATTATCTGCTCCTAATATCATTATCAAAAGAATGCGATCACTGTAACAGAATTAACACATTTTCATGAAAGTTAAACAGTTCTATGCATAATCATCAAGTTTAACTAATCTCAATTAAACCCCAATTGTTACCACTGCTTTAAAGCAGTTCAGTTGTCGTCTTGCTGGAGGGAAACTGGTGTCTTCTCCTTTAGTTAGCAGCTCCTGCTAACTGTGGCTGCTGGTTCTGCAGGCTGAGGAGAAGAAAATGAAGTTGGTGTTTCAGGAGCTGTCCTTTACAGCTCCGAGTTGGTCCCCTCCAGACTGAAGACCTGGTGGCTCCAAGCTATGACGGTTTTCCTGCTTGTTTGAGGAAAACACAAAGAAGTTATGTGAGATGTCTTTTCTTGGTCCCGTCTTGGAAGAACCGGTCGGTTCCCTGGAAAGCAGACTCTGGATCGCTGGTCTCTGGATGTGGAAGGTCTGACCCTCATGGTAGGGTCAGCAAAGTTGAGGAGTGGAGGTCGCTGGTTTAAAAGTTGTTAGTTGGTTAAAAGTATTAGTTGTTAACGCTGGGTGAGTTGAACTGCTGTAACTCACCTCCTCTGAGCGAGGCTCCCAGGACCCCCTGTGACACGAGTGCATCCAGAGGTGTGAAAAGTCTGCTAGCTGAAGCAGTCTTAATTACACGTTGTAAACAGAGAAAAAGGAAGGGGGAAGGAGATCCTGCAGAGCTCCTCCAACCCCCTACTAGGTGCGATAGTCAATCACATTCCTGAGTCTTTTTTCATGTCATGGCTGCGTCTCATGACAAATGGAGATTTTTCTACTAAAATTAACAATCCAAATTAACAATCCAAATTAACAATCCTTCTGTGATCCTGTGAAATCCCAACATTCCCCCTGTGGCCTCAGAAGCATTGTCGACAAATGATTCTGAGGGCACACATGTTCAGTCTACAGATAAGAAAGTTCATATATTAATTCATTCTTGTGGTATCATCTGGACACCTGGTAAACAATTAGGCCTTGTCGGTACAATCTATCTCTGCTATACTATAGTACTACAAAACAATCCTTCAGGTTATGAAACAATTCAGAAAAACCACAATAATACTGACATGATGTTAAATAACTACTTTTGTCCCAGTTAATGTTGGTGAGACACAGGGTTGGTAATTAAAATAAGTTGAAGGGGGGTCACCTCAATGAGCACTGTATGCGAATGTATATTTATATGACTATGTGTAAGTCATACAGAATCCTTACTAGTGTTTCAACGTACCTATGTGTCTGACAAAATTTAATACAAGTGTACTTGTTAAGTGGACAGCGATGTTTTAAGTCCATCTGAGGTTAATAGCAGGGTGTCTTGCTATTACTTGTTTAGGAATCGACTTCCTGCTCTTGCAGCTCAAGTCTGCCGGTCTGCAGAGAACAAAGAGCTCATTACAATAACAACTGTATCAATGTTGCTGTGGGGGTTGTCTGTAGACAAGCCCTGGTTCTTGGAGACAGAGAGACAGTTAGAGGCATTCAAATTCATCACATGCCGCTAAAATGTCCCTCAAATTCATTTCAAATTCTTCACTTTTTTCCTTCATTCTCATACTAACTATCCCATCTCTCCACAATACCAACACTCTTTACTCTCATTTGCTGGGCTAACTTTTTCTACCTGCCTTGTTCCTTTCTTTCCATAATAGCCAACAAAATAACATACTTTTCCTTCAAAACACACTTCCTCTTCTCCTTCAATATAAATCACATTTCTATTTCTCGTTGTTTTACTTAAACCACTTTCTATTTCTCGTCCTTTTACTTAAACCACTTTCTACATGAAGAGGGGGTTTCTGCTTTACTTCTTCCCTTATCCTGTGTCTTTATCCCTTTTTCTCCTACTCAAGCACATGGAGATAACAAAGCACACAGCATCCATTTTTTTTTTCTTTCTTATACTTTAAAATGCCACTTTTTCAGTTTCAAAGCTGAGAAATGTCTCACTTCAAACTGCCTAAAGATCTCCAATAAAAGGCTGTCTTTACTCCACTAGAATAACCGCACCGTAAGGTTTATCAGTCATCTAGTGTTTCAATTCGGACACTTTTCATTCACACAGTCATTCACAGTGTTATTCTCGGATTGAAAACTACTTTTTCCACTTATGATAAAACAACAACACAACTATATCAACTTACAGCATCACCCACACAATTGTGTATTTTACCAGAACATGAGCCTGATGCAAACGCACAATACATACAAACCACTCACACAATCTCTTCATGCTTACAAAATATTAAAAAAATGACTGCAGTTTCCCTTAAATAGCGCTTTTCTAGTCTAACGCGTCCCGGACGCGGGGCAAAGTTTGCAAGTGGTAAAACTCCAAACTTTGCGGGCCTTTA
Organism: Blennius ocellaris; assembly: GCF_963422515.1. NCBI lineage: Eukaryota > Metazoa > Chordata > Actinopteri > Blenniiformes > Blenniidae > Blennius > Blennius ocellaris. The sequence continues at coordinate 16,036,478 of NC_137671.1, read as the reverse complement.
ACCCTTATAGTTTCTTTTTAAACTTTGACTACAGCGACCTTCAGGTCCTTATTTATAGTTCAAGGAACAGTATTTATAGTATGAGGCTTTAAAATCTCTATTTAACGTACCCAGTACGGTTATATGTTTAGGATTTGATAGATCCAAAGACCCCAGGCCTTCCTCAGCGTGTCTTTGACACCTGGTATACATAAAAAACTGCGTATTCCACTCTCAAGTTTCTGAACTTTAATATATTTACCGTTAATTCTATAAAATTTAGCAATATCAAACGGCGTTCAACTTCACGTACCACAGAGCCAATTTATCGTGTCCAATGTGCAGCATTCGGTGAAACAGGAAACTGCTCACCTTTCAATTTTAACCCGGGCGGCTCGGTATTACGTTCAGAAAAAAATCGTTTTTCACTCACCGGACCAATTCGTCCAAACTTCCCTTCCGTTAAAAATCGTGTTCGTGGCGCCATTTTGTCCTGTTGTCTTTCACCCGCACAGAAAGAGAGGACAGATCTCTTGGTTAAGGGAAGCAGCGGTGAACTTTAAATATAGTTCAACATACCTTGAGATTGGATTAACACAGTAATTTATTACAAAAGACAGAAATACTGGCCTAACAAAGATTAGTCTTATACTTAGCCGATAAACGCGAAGGAAAACAGCCAAGGATGAAACAGTTGAGCTCAGTACGAGGAGGAAAAAGACAGAGAGTCAGGCAGCCGGAGCTTCCGCTCTATATAAAACACGCGCTGCTGTAAATCCCCTCTTCCCATTGGCCACCGCTGGAAGGAGGCGTAAGCAACGTGCTCTCCTATTGGCGGACCTTCACACAGACAGAACAAACTACGGTACCCATGATGCAATTCGGTATTTGTCCATCATCTACAGCTCAATAACAAAACAGTCCGCCGCCATTTTAACAGTTTGAATAAGTCCATGCAGGAAGCGTCACAGTTCGGAGGTCAAAGAAAACGTCATAACTCTAACACATGCAATGCGAGCGGTTCCAAACAGGCTGGCTTCCCTCCATGTGGAGCAGTCCGTCATATGTGTGTCTCGGGCCCACTGGGCAAGTTTTTGTTCGGTCCCTGGCTTCGCTTTAATGACCAGTGAGCAAACACAGTCCAGCAGCCATATAAGGACTATGAGTGCAGCACACACACAGATACACTGATATGCAAACAACAGTACTGCTATGAAAGGACCACGGACACAGAAGTAGATCACAGCCACTGCCAGTACTACACTAGTGATCTGGCCAATATTATTGTGATGTGTGCATATTGTTGATATTAGTGAAGGTTGTGCGAAATATAATTAGTTCAGTTTTGAGGTTTTTGAAGTAAACCACCTCAAAAATGTGCTTGAACCTTAAAACTTTACCTCCAAAATTATCCATCAGAGTTGTTTAGCATCATTTCAGGTTGAAATTAGTTGACGTTGGGTGAACAATGATGCAATATTCTGGAAGTTTTGTGCGAAATTTGTGAAAGTCAGTCAAGTATAGATACCAGAAATCTAATAAATCAGTTAAATAGTTCTTATTTAATCAGCTAAAATAGCTAATATTGCTAAGAATGCATAGAATCACTAAAACATACAAACTACAATGATTGAAATAACTGGAGTTACTTTATGTCAGGAAATAAGTAAATGAAAAGAAGGAACAAAAAAAACGTTACTTATAACCTGCTCTAACCACTTAATCACATAGCAGCTATTTAAGCTGCTTTAATTATTTACAGTCAATTAAATAATCTGTAAAATACATAAAATAAGGATATATATCAAAAAATTGCAACTAAAGCAAAAAATTATAATTTTTTGAAGTGCCAGACAATTAGGGGAAATTCAAGAAAATTGGTTCAGACATAAAGGTTGTAGACCGACATCCCAAGTGAACTTAAAATATATGTGCTCAGAAGCCAGAGAACGCATTCAGAACCAGGGAGAACATGCAAACTCCACATAGAAAGGAGATAGTCACCATGATGCCACAGTGCTGCCAGAAAAGACAACAACATTTTAAAAAGAGGTTATTTTTCAGTAGCAATTAGAAAAGAATGAAAGTCACCCTGTTTGATAAGCGACTCATTAAAACGCAGTTAATCAGCCGTTGCTGTGCACAGAGCCGGCGTGTTCTCCTCACGTTTCAAAATGGTGCGTGGCCCTGGATGGTGACATCACTGCTGAACCTGAATTAGCATGGTGGCATTCGACCAGGCTCTCCATTGGCTCAAAAAACTGCCAAGATCAAGCCAGTGGCTCTGGGTGACTGTAGATCTGGACCACCACTGGCCCCGAGGTTTCATTCATCAAGACCACTGAATGGCTGCTGGTCCTTTTGGAATGGTAATCTAACACATCGCGTTCGCACTCCCAGTTTTATAGGCTGTGTCAGCAAAGAGCGTGTGTGTGTGTGTGGGTGTAGGGGGGGGTTATTTTATGTAACGAGACCATATCTTTTTATAGGCAGCGTCGTTAAAAAAAGAGACTTACATAAGGCTCATCCTCCTCTGCCTCAGCTGACAAAGGCAGGGTGTGTGCTAACAGGAGGACCAAGAAGAAGAAAAAGAAGAAGAAGAAGAAAAAAATGCCCCCACCCTAAATACCCCTCGCTTCACACTCACCGGCTGCACCACACATGCATCATGGGAACCTGTTACCATGGTTACAGCTGGCAAGGGCCCTGGCAACCCACCACACACCAGCTCCACCACCACCATCACCAACGCTGTCACCAGCTCTCTTCTTACCCCCTCCCCATTCAGTCCACCACCATCCCCCTTCAAACACACACACACACACACACACACACACACACACACACACACACACACACACACACACACACACACACACACACACACACACCTCCCCATGTCTCTCCGAGGTGTTTTACTGTGGTGTAGATTTCAGGAGCTGTTTTCCCCTCAGTCTCATTGGACTCATTAGTGTCTTTTACTGAAGCTCCGTCTGTGCTGAGCATGCAGCCTGGCACGCACAAACGCACACACACACACACACACACACACACACACACACACACACACACACACACACACACACACACACACACACGCGCGCGCACACACACACACACACACACACACGCACACAAACACACAGGCGTTTATCCTTGCATCTCTATGTATGTTTTTTTTTTCTTTTTAAAGCCACAATTGTCTACCAGGTGCACACAGCTGTTTTCTGTGCACGTGCATGTGTGTGTGTGTGTGTGTGTGTGTGTGTGTTTGTGTGTGTGTTCTCTCTTTTGCGACTGTGTGTGCATCCTCACACAGAAGCCTGGGCAGCCCATAATTACTGGAGCTTCAGGCTGATGCTGCCTATGTTTGATTACAGTGATCAAGGGCCAAGTTATGGAGACTAAAAGTGCCATCACCTCGTGTCAGCAGTGTGTGTGTGTGTGTGTGTGTGTGTGTGTGTGTGTGTAGGCATGCTGCTGTAGAATATTATTGTGTCAGGAGTTTCATTCATGTGGGGTCTTGGTTTGAAACTCAACATGCTGGATGGTTCCTTCCCTCATTTACATGCATGTGAAGGTTTTCAGGCTGCATGTACAATTGGAATGAGGATAGATTTTTGTAATGAAACCACACACACACACACACACACACACACACACACACACACACACACACACACACACACACACACACACACACACACACACACACACACACACACACACATAGCAGGGAACAATATACCTGTCTGTCCAGCTGTTGTATGAACAGACGACCAAGTTGGACTGTTTTGACAGAGACTATCAACTATAAAACTACCAAGTCCAGGAGAATCTGGACTGGCATGATGGAGGAAACATTGTTCTGATTTATTCCCTGTTATTCTGTTCATTTTTGCCCGTTTGGGGAGCTGTTTTCAAAAAGTTGCGTTTTCAGTGGCTCATAGCAACGCAAGCTGACACCCAAAATGCTATGAAAGCTTTCCGTTGCCACTCGAAACCGTTGCCTTGGAAACGGGGCAGTGGATTTTCAGTCGAGATGACTGGGGTTTGAGTAAAGGACTTGGGAATGCATTACGTAAAAAGATAGTGTCACAAGTCTGTGAGGAAAACAGAACAAAGTAAAATATTTATGCGAGAAGTTCACATTAAGAGGAGCAAAGTAAACCAGTGGGAACTGAAACCTCCATCCATGTAAGTCATGATCGCGTGAAACCTGCATGTGCTAACGTTTGAGTTTCATTTCAAGCGCAGGTCATCTTATTGAAGACTGCACGGCTTCTGCATCGGATTGAGGTAGGTAACAATGTGAGCAAGTACTCAGTGGTGACGGGGAAGACGCGCACGGCCTGTTTGGTGAGTGTTGCATGTATGAATAGACATTGATTGGCGGTCATTTATAAGTGATGGTGCATAATGTAGTACATCCCTGCCGGTGGCTGTGACTGGCTCAATAAAACATGAGGCCTCCAGTGAGGAGATGAAATATTAAAAGCAGGCAGAAAGGATATAGGAGACATCTCTCCCTGGGGACTGGCTAAGGATGTGTGCATGTGCACATACTTGCATGAGCATTTGTAAGACACTTGTCCAGGCTCAAACTATTAAATGTCAGACTCGCTGGGTAAGACATGAAGAAGGGAAAGTCAGTCTGTGTTGAATCTGGTAAAAGTGTAAACGACCACGCTCCATCCAAACACCCAGTAATGGCACTGTGCACTCAAACATTGCTGTGCAGCGTCACATGGCGTCTTAGATTTTTATTGCAATATATTCACTATTATTGCATTAAAAGGAGCAAAAAAAAAATGTATCAAAATATTTACGAGTCAAAACAAAATTAATGGAGCTTCAAAACATCCTTTTGTATCCATGAAGAAACTTGATGCACCTGCCTGATGCTGTTTTATTCATTTGTCAGCTAAAGGTGACAAGGTCGAAAGGTTTCCAGTTGGATGAAGGTCAGGATTTGTTCATTCCCATTTAAAAAGAAACGTATCTTTCCTCTTTTGTGTTGATTTAACTCATTTTTTAGTCTAAAGACTAAAGGGCTTTGCACCAAACTGAATTTTCAGATGCTAGGTTACAGGTCATTCTCCTGAGTATCTTGGGAATCTTCATATTATATAATTTCTTTGATCAATGCGTTCAGTGCCAGATAATGTGCAGCAGCTCCTCTGCATGATGATACACCAGTCTTTACGTTGGCGAGGCTGTCAGGGCTTTGGTTATATTTAGGTTTGATTACTGGCCAATTTAAAACACTCCATCTTTCTCTTCATGCTAAAGCATCTTTGGTTTCTGCTCAAACAATGAAATGGTTCACCTCAAATCTTTTTTTATTACCTTTGTCAATGAAAGTTGGGAGACCAACAAAGTTGGCCAAAAAGGTTAGGTTTTCAACTACCAACTTGTGCACTGCTCACCTGAGTTGGATGACATTTCCAGTGAGGATTTATCCTCCTTCAAGGACCAATCAGTTATATTATGGGATGTTCACAGTGAACAGTGTCCAAATAAATCCCCCCAAAACTTTATTATTTATTATATTATTTATATATTGTTATTGGGGCTCCTGGGGGTTGGAGGGTGGCTGTCCTCTGGCCGGGCCCGGCTGGGCCTTCGCTCTTCCTGGTCTGGGGATCGGCGGCTGGGGCCTTGTCTGTGCCACCGGGTTGGGGGGGTAGTGGCTGGGGGTGCGGCGGGCTCCGCTGCTGGGATCGGGGGGGCTCCCTGCCCACGTGGCCTGGGGGTCCTGCTCCGACCGGTCCCGGCTTGGCGGCTCGGGTTTTGCGCCCTTTATCCTGCTCTTGTGGGCCCCTCTTGCCTGTGGGGGGGGGGGGGGGGGGGTCCTCTGGTGCCTTCCGGGTTGGGACGTGACTGTCCGGGGGGGTTTGTCGGGGCCTCACCGGATCCGGGGGGCTGAGGGTGTGGGAGCGGCGGCGTCTGGCCCTGGTGGCCTCGCGCCCCAGGGTGGTACTGCGGACCCCCCCACAACAGTTCCATTCACACCCAGTGGACAAACCACACACACACACACACACACACACACACACACACACACACACACACACACACACACACACACACACCACACACACACACTTCCACTCCTCATTGATTAGATTTGCTGCTGATTTTTCTTATTTTCTGACAGTTGGAAAATATTTGGAACAGTGTGATTACTGTAAAAAAAAAAAAAAGAAAGAAAGAAATATATGTAGCACTAACAAGGGTATTGCATGTATCTCCCCACCCAGTCTATCTCTCTGTCTTTCCTCTCCTCTATCTGTCAGGGATTAGGCTGGGATCTCCCTTTAAGAGTGGGCGGGCCACATGTCTGGGCGGTCTGTTCCACACCTGTAACCAGTTTCTGTCATCACCATGTCTGCTATATATGTCCTGTCTGTATGTGTGTCTCTGTTGGTCTGTTAGTCCTTGATGTCTCATCCGTCCTGTTCGCTGTTTGGAGTCCAGGTCTGCTGTGCACCTCAGGTTGAGGAGCAACCTGCATCTCACGTCGGTCTGTACAGTCGTGGTAAATAAAGACTTGATTGAACTCAGCCTGCCTTGGAGTACTGCACTTGGGTCCTGTCCGCTGCCTGTGACACTATCCTCTTACCCCAACCGGTCAGCAGAATTTCGCCACCTCTGAGTCTGGTTTCTGCAAAGGTTTCTCCCTGTTGGAGGGAGTTTTTCCTTTCCACAGTCGCAAACAAACCTGCTTGCTCATGTGGATATGTTGGGCTTTTCCATTTTCACTGTAAAAGCACATAGGAGTGACTACTGTATTTAAAAATGTTTTGTTTAATTAAAAAAACACAAAAAAACTTGGTGGCTGACATATCAATATATTTGAATACATATATTACTATTCCACAGCACTGCTAATGAATCATTCTCCTCATCCGTGTGTCAACGGAACATTGTCTCAGAGACGGTCGTACGCGAGCTCCTCTCTTACCTGCTGCTTCACCAAGTGAGTCAGACTGGAAGCGACACTGGAACTTTTCACACGTCTGTTTATTCTCGGCTCCATGTCCAGAAAGTATCTCTGCACTGTTTAGACTGTAAAATACAAAAAGTTGAAAGATGAGTTTGAAGTTTTCATGCTTCTTTCAAAATCTCTGGAAATATACCAACTGTTTTTTTTGTTTTTGTTTTGTTTTGGGGTTTTTTGGGGGGGTGTGTCTTTACCATGGCTTCATATTTTGCTGAAGATCTAATTCAGATCTTATAATAGAATTTATTATTCTTGTGAAGCATATATTCTATATCTTCATTTTTAATAACTGTGAACATGTTTCTTTTTTTAATCTTGCTGTTTTCAGTCTATTTCAACACATTGTTGAATGTTGTGATTATACAAAATGTCTTCATTTGTGTTTATACATAACAATAGAAATCTGTAATCTTGACAAGGGTGAAACCTTTAAATACAGTTGTTCTGTCTATCTTTGAAAATGGTCACAGCTGCGAGCACTGTGTGGCTCTCTCTTATTCACTTCATGTTTCGTCAGTAGATTGGAGGAAGATGCTCTAAAACAGATCTCTCTGTCACATTTATTTCAGGGGCCACATACAGCCGAGTTCATCTGAGCCTGATGTTTGACACCACTGCTCTAACACCTGGTGTTTAGCGCGTTCTGAAGGAATCCAATTTAAAAACAAAAAGGCTGAAATGCTTAGACAATGCGTGCGGCTCTTACATGGGTCACATTCTTCATGTGGGATTGTTGGTTCACAGGTTCAATTCCCACAGTGGACAAGTCACCACTGTGGCTCCCTGAACAAGACCTTCGACCCCCATCAGCTCTCTTAATGTGGCTGCACACCGCAACATAGGAAGAGAATAAGAGTATACTGGACATAATATAGCCTTCCTTGCATTTTTCCAACCCCCATTGTCTCCTTCCTTCCTTACATCCTTGCATCCTTCCTTCTTTGCATCCTTGTGTCCTTCTACTCCTCCCTTGCATCCTTCCTTACTTCCTTGCTTGCATCCTCCCTTGCATCCTTGCGTGCTTCCATTAAAGTAAGAATTAGCGAGCTCAAGGTAACTCGAGTCACTGGATGTTTCATATTTTGCCAGTAAGCAACACATCGCTCCTAAAAGTAGCGGCATAACAATTACATAGCACTTCAATGTGAAGAAAAACAGAAATGGAGAACTGGGCGTGTGTTGAAGGCAAAGAGACGAGCCGAGAGAGCCGGTGTGCTCCGCCGGGTCTGTGACTGAGGAGCAGGAGAAGCTGGAGGATAGTTTGTGTTCAGGGAGCTTTTTTCCACTGCTTGTCAGAGCCGATACCTCTCTGCCTCTAATAGGGGCACTGGAGAGGACAGGCAGCATCTGCTGTCAAAACCAAATTATCTTCTGTCAACAAAGAAAGTGGGAGAACCAGCACCTCACCCAGCCACGCGCGGACACGCACGCACGCACACACATACAAACACACACACACACCATGGGTCACTTGAGGGCAAGGCCAGTCAGGGTTTATTTATATGTTTATTGACTTATGACAATATTGTAGTCACAAGCATGAAGCCGGACGCGGCCCGGTTGGCGTGGCTGTCGGAGGAATACATTAGCGGTTGGCTTTGTGCCCTGCGGCGCTCTGACAGTTTGGTGATGGAGGGGCATGGTCCGGAGCCGACGTGGGCCACAGGATCTGCAGGTCTCCCCCGAGAGGGTAATTATTTCCTCGTGTGGGCGGCAGCAAATCACCACAAGTCAATATATATGGCACCTTGAATCAAATTAGCTTGGGAGGAGACACCACATTTTGTTGTGAGCTTAAGTGAAGGATCAGCAGCTGCAGTAAACAGGTCAGTGATATAAAACACGGGAGCTAAATAGAGCCACAGTTTAGTTGTTATGGGGACACCTTCCGATACTTGACTTTCTTTTTTTGTGGGTATTTTGAAGTTGAACAGCTGACATATTCCACTGTTGCTGGAAGCCGTGTTTGTGGTCCAGTCTCTGAGTAGTTGAATAACATTTTCTGATGTGATTTGAATAATTCTGTTGGGCTCCGCTCCACCAAGGCTGCGCTGACTCTCCCCAATGTGATGCATTGTGTTGTTTGCAAGTGGTTCTATTAATCTGAGAAAGGCTCATATGTTTGAGAGTTTTGATACAAGCTAGAAGGACTTTTCTCACAGGCCTGCAGCGACTAAATGAATGAATCTTTCTTCAGGCTCTTATGGTAAACATAATCTGGACTTTATCAAACTTTATTTTAATCATTTATAATTGTGTCCCCTAATATCTTGTAATCTTTACTTTCTCTCTTCAGTTGCTCTTCTTTCTTCTTTTTGCAATAGTTTGGACTTTGTGACAGATGTTGTTCATATTTTCCTTGAATTAAAAGTGCACGAGCCAGCAGACTTAAAAACACAATGCTTTTTCAATTTCCAGTTTGTGATAAATTTTGGATTTTACCATCTTGAATAAGTCTTTAGACTGTTTCAGTGTGCATTTTCCCTATTTCTAACCATACCTTGGCACTCATTTTCATAAAGTTTCATTTTCAGTACCTTTGTTGTAGAGAGATATAGCACTTTTTGAGACACTCAAAGACACTATACATTGCATTATTCATTTATTCCATACTGGATGGTGGTAAACTACATCTGTAGCCCTGTCTGACGGAAGCGAGGCTGCCATTTTGCGCCATCGGCCCCTCCGACGAGGACCACCAACCATTCACTCTCACACTGCATTCACACAGGCAGTTCAGGCTTCAGTGTCTTGCCCAAGGACACGTTGGCATGTGGGCAGGCAGAGATGGGATCGAACATGCAACCTTCCGATTGGGAGACGACCACTCTACCAACCGAGCGATACCGCCCCACAGTCTACTGTTGTGTAAACAGATGCCCAAAACAGCAAAAACACTGTTTGTATGAAAATGTTGAATGGGGCCTAAAACTATGTTGTGTGCACATTCAATTTTAGCTTGGTTTTTAAAAGAGCTTAGTAAATCAGATCCATTGCTCACAAACACGCCGTTACAACCGTCAAATCCATCACAGCCTCCAACCTTTGCAAAGTCTATAAAATTATTTCTAAGGTCTGAATCTGAGCTCGAAATGTGTCAATGCGTGCAAAGCCCTGTCGCGTAAATGAACCCCCAAAACACAAGGACATTTTTGCGTTTTCATTTAGAGACATTTTGGTGTAAATGGGGCCTCAATTTTCACTTATGTTCCAAAGTTCTTTCCTTTCATAGAATGCTAAACTCATTGACTTATAAATATTTGTTGCAGAGAATCAGCAGAATTAAGACGTCGTGATCAAGATGATTTTAGTGATTGTCCATAATAAATTAAAGCCAAATGATGAGTCAGTCCATCAGTGTTGGTCCAGTTTTTTTTTTTTTTCAATATTCAGAAATAAACACTCTGTCTACCAACACCTCTACCAATCTCACTGATGTGTTTTCACTCCTCTTCTGTCTTTCCAGCTCAATAAGTGCCTGTGTCACTTCATTCCTGGGCTGCATCTATTTTTCATGGAGGTAAATTGCACGGCAGCGATGTGCACTGAACTCTGCCTCTCTAATCCGCTGAGATGACCTCTAATAACGCCTGTTGCTCCTAAGCCTCCACAGATATCCTCCTTTTTCTCTTCCCACTGGGATTTTCATCCTTCATTCCAATTACATCTCGCTCATTCATGCCTCATTCACATTTAACTCTTTTTTTTCTATATTTTTGATGTTGTTCTTGCCCATTTGTTGTCTGTGTTGGTGTTGGTTTGCCATCGTCTCAATTTTATTCGGCTCTTTCCCCCCTCGTCACCCTTTGTGGAGCTCCTCACGATTCATTTTCCTCTCCTTCCTGAATGCTGGGCTGGCCGTACGGTGCCATGGATTCGTGTTTACAGGTGTTGTTAGACTATTTTGGCAGGCGAGTAGAAAGCCAGACACTGAGGCTGAGTTCACATCCTCTCTGATCTGACGGACGCTCGGGCTGAAGACAATAAACAGATGCTTTGATAGCCTGCGGCTTCGTACAGAGCCCTCGTGCTCCCTCGCACAGCGGTGGTGGGTACGCTTCGGCCTCAGGCACATTGTCCTTTGACTTTGTGCCTGTGCACGCATTTCAGCCTGCTAATACAGTTTTACATGTGCCTGAATATTTCTGGTTGCCTGTTTACTGAAGGCTAGTAGAATTTTTTTAGATTTAACACGTGGCTGGTAATCCTGTGTTATTCTCAAAGCACATGTTAATGCATCAGAAATTATAATTGCAGATGTTGCTTTCTTGTTAGTTTATAAATCCATGAACATCCAGAGACAACAAAACAGCTGAGAGAAGTGACCAACATGCAGACAGATCTCACAGAGCCAAGCTGACGATTGTTTGATGTGTTACAGTTATTGTACAGACAAAAGGTGTTGGATAATTGGAATGCTTGAGAGACAGCAGCTCTGAAACTTTCTCACTGTTCTCATTGATGACAATAGTAAATGGTAACAAAAGCTTCAGGACTAGTTACTCAAATCATTCAATGCAATTTTATTTCCATAGCAACGAATACAACACAGTCATTTTGATGTAGAGAAAAATAACATTTCACATGAGCACACAGAGGAGACGGTGGGAAGGAAAAACTACATTTTAACAGGAAGAGACGTACAGAACCAGAGTCAGAGGAGGAGACTTTCTGCAGAACCAGAGTCAGAGGAGGAGACTTTCTGCAGAACCAGAGTCAGAGGAGGAGACTTTCTGCAGAACCAGAGTCAGAGGAGGAGACTTTCTGCAGAACCAGAGTCAGAGGAGGAGACTTTCTGCAGAACCAGAGTCAGAGGAGGAGACTTTCTGCTGTGCCAGTTGGGGTCAGGGGATTCAAGTCAGAGAGCAACAAAGCAACAGAAATAAATCTTCTCGCTGCAGATGTGATGGAAGTTCGAGCTACAAACTTCCAGTTTCACTGTCAAAGATGCACAATAGACAATAGTGACAGACATATAAACACAAACACTCATGCTGAAGTATTGCGTCACTTTGAAAAGAGAATTTTCCGATAGACAACATGAAAGTTTTCATCCGGTTTGAAAACATTTGATTAGTTTGTGACTTTGTGTTTTGATAAAAAATCTGATCTGCCTTGGCTGAAAAAGCTGTTGTAACTGTCATACTTTCAGAACGGTTGTAAAATGACATCCTTCTGCACAGGTTGATAATATTGTCCACAGGCTTCGGAAGAAATGATGACGATGAAGTTGTTGTTGTCATTCTTCTGTGACAGTTTGTTTCACCGTCATGGATGTGTATTATTCCCGGTCAGTATGTGTCTATTGGCTGTGACACACACACACACACACACACACACACACACACACACACACACACACACACACACACACACACACACACACACACACGCACACCCACACATGTTGTTGCCGGTCGGTGTCACTTCCTTTGAATGGCCAGGCTCCTCGTGACTAATCACAGACAGATACTCGAGCGATAAAAGCCGATCACATATGCCTGACAGCTTGTGTGTCAATAACACACACACACACACACACACACACACACACACACACACACACACACACACACACACACACACACACACACACACACACACACACACACAGAGCAACACCTCACAGCAGAACAAACAAAGGATAAAGTCGTGATCTCGTCAACACTCATCATTCTGTCATCCTCCAACTTCTCCCATATTGATAAAAGCAGTTTCTCCACCGTCTTTTTCCTCAAACACCTCACATGAGAGGACACAACCAGGTACAATGCAGGTATATGTAAGGAGCTGAGGGTATGGATTCATAGAAAATTAATCAGCTCATGTAAATCCACACCAATTAGAAATGTCTCCCACATCTCCAGACTGGGTTTGACACCCTTGATGCCTTATCCACCCGAATGCTGTTACCACAGGTTTTGTCACTGCTTACATCAGCTCCAATAGGGTTATGAAACAGAGTTGGACGCTGATCTGTATCACTTTTGACAACAGTTAACTTAATATTAGTCAGAGCTCCCTGGAGGCTGACGGGTTCATGACACTGGCCAACATTTCTACACAGTTTGCTCATAATAATGACTAAAAGCACAGGTACAAAGTGGAGAAAGTGTATGGTGCTGACTTCCAAAAGGGAAGAATTCTATCAATTTTATCCAAAGGAACCTAACCTCCTGTGTACAGGCAATCTGACCAACTAGGTCAAAGCATCAGAGCCAAACTATTCAGTTCATTAATCAGTTCATTTTATCCACCTTAAAGTCGCTAGGGTGCGATTTTCTGCTACCCCTGATGTACCGAGCACGGAGGAACGGGTCTGTGAGGAGGAGTGACGGTGCCACCGTTTGCTGATTGGTAGTGACGACCGTCACTCTCGACTTGCCCGCAATATTTAATTATTTCATCGGCCGTAACCCTCCTTTTGTCGTTTACATGCGCTGCTTTGCTCTACTGGTTGATTTGTTAACTGGTTTATTGAAACATCAGCACAACACAACACCATGGTCTTTTAACGAGGTCGTTAAAAGACCATGGTGTTGTGTGGCTCCTCTCAGGAACAGGAGGAGGAGATTCAACAGGATCTCTACGCTGTTGTTCACAATGAGAACATTTTACATGATTCACAAGAGAACAACTTGACGGCTGCTGGCCGCTTCCGTGTTCTTCGCTGGAACGTCTCCGAGTCGTTCACAACCCCGCCTACATTTTTACTGTACTTTCTGTTGTGGGACCAGAAACGGAGTTCGTCCTGGGTGATTTTGTCGCACCATAACATCTCGCTCTGCCCTGCTCCACCACATACTGTAGGGTGGAACAGCGGCTTTGGACAGCTGGGATTGGTTCCAACTCACTTGAGGCTCCAACTTGGATATGGTGGGTAAAGAGGATGTATGGATGAAAGTGAGGCCATTTAAAGTTCCTCTGCCAGAATCCACACGAGAAAAAACTAAACATTTAGGACCTAGTTTTAGTCTCTTATACATTGTCAATAGCTTAATACACTCATACAAACCCATATTTCCAGCATTTATATTTTGTGGAACATCCCTGGGTTTATTGATATCTTGCGATCCCGTTTATACACCGGCTCTCACTCAAACTCACTTTGCAACTGGAAAAAGAATAGGTTCACAACATTTAAGACTGTTCTTGTGGCTTGAATACTCTTTCTTTGAGAAATCTGCCTTTTTCGGCAAAATATTTTCTCTTGACCTGCCGCAACACCGTCTTTGACATCCCAAAAAACCCTTGCATGCAGTTTTCTGAAGACAATGTCAGTTAGCAAAACATAAACACAGTTTGATTGCTACAAATTCCAAAAAACATATCACTGTGTCAGGAGTAGGGATGGGAATCCAAAACAGTTCCAGAACCAGTTCACAGTGTTTTAATTCTGCTATCAATTCCAGTGGATATGAATAACGTCACGCTGTGCAACGTGCATGGTAAAGATCATCCAACAATGCAGCCAGCAAGGAAGCATGGCGCCCAAGTGGCACAAACACTTCAAGGTTTGGTTCCATTTCAAGATAATAGGACAACAACAGGGAAACCTGAAAGACTCTGGAGCCCATGGAACTGGAGTACATGGCACCCCCCGCCAGATTGAATCTCAACAGCAGCAGCAGTGGCAACGTGAGCACATCCTCTGCTGTTCATACTGCTGCTTTCATTTCCAAATGAGAATCGATATGAGAATCGATAAAGAACCAAATCCATAAGCAGAATCGAAAATGTATTGTATTGAATTGTAAAAGTCTCAACAATTCCCATCCGTAGTCGCTGATAAATGTAAATATGGTTAATGATTATTTGTTTGTTGTTGTTTTTGTGTTGAACCATTTACCTTCAACATCAATTGAGAAAGTCTTGTGGTTGTATACAAGCACAAAGCAAAATTAAATAAACATTTCTTTATAAACAAATAATTCCAACAAAAAGCCCTTCAGGGGTGCATATAAACACACATTATTCTGCAAATTATTCTGAGGCTTTTTAAGTTCATGTTTGAAATTAGGATCCTGTGATTGCTTCTCCAGGAAAAAAAAAGACAAAACAGTGATGACAAAAATACAGGAACTGCAGTTCTTTTTCCTTCAAAATCAAAAGAAACACAGTAAGAATACCGTCAAGGACTTTTCTCCATGATTATACATTCACATATGCATTAATTAATTTAAATTACCATCTGTGTTCCAGCTAATTCACATATTTTGAATACAATATTTTATTACAATGCGATCATGCTAATGCTCATCTCACATAAATGCTTCATTTTCTTCGCTGCGCGTCAATCTCAGTGTCAGCTCAACACAAATATAAATGTTAATATTTCACCAAAATAACACTGTAAGCGGCAGAAATGATGCAAATCAGCAGTGGGGAAGATACATAAGAGAGAGGGGGAGGGGAGGGGACAGTTAGATCGTGGCTCTGTGCAACAGATAATCAGGATTGGGAATGGGGATCTTTAATGGCTGTCAATTAAAAACTAATTAGAGGGTGTAAGCTCAGCGCGATCGGCTATCAGTCCATTTATCATCACACAGCTGCCTCAAACACACACACAGATTCACACACACAGTATCGCAGACACATTGTATTTATTGGGGGGGGGGGTTCAATTCTGCAGGTTTTTACAGATACACACAGAGAGACAGTAAATACATATGGAGCTCATTCGGCACCAAACCAGCTATAATAGACACATTCCCGCCTCCGTCTCTTTCATTTACCGGGACAGAATTGCCTTCCGAAGTGATGGCAAATAGTGGAATTTGACCCAAACGTATTTTCAATAAATGACTCCTAACAGCCAGACAAATGAAAACACATGACCCTATGAAATTGCATAAAATTCAAATTCGGTGAGTGACTTGTGTGTCGTGACAACCAATTAGTCTCAAATGCTTCTATATATCACGGGGTGGGGTGGGGGTGGGTTGGGGGGTGGCAATCTGACTTCAAAGCGGGGCGATCAGTGCGTGAGGGGACCGGTGACTTTGCATTTCAGGCCATGTGTGAATCACTCTGACTCGTTCCCAAAGCGGGGATCTTTCATTTCCTTCTGAGCGTATCCAACACATCAAGCACATCTTGTAAGCTATTCATTATTTACGTCCACCACTGAATGCAGGCAAAATAAGTGGTCGTGGCAAGATGGAGTAACAGGCGTTGAGGGATGGATTCTGATCAGCTATTAAACAAATAAAGATAAAATCAGTGGGAATGATTCTTATTACTTGGGTAGATACAGACTCTGATTAGCACATAGAGCAGCTTGGCTTCAACAGGCCTGATGGCTCCTCAACATTCACGTCAGGTATGAACACAAAACCTTCATCCTCGACACCCGTCGGCCAAACTGTGATCGGGCACATTCACAAGAAGAACTTATGAGAATTCTTTTTTTTTTTAATTAAAAAAAGACATTTTTAAATACATTACAGTCATTCCAATGTGCTTTTATAAAGAAAATAGAAAAGTCCAACATATCCACATGAGCAAGCAGGTGTGTTTGCGACTGTGGAAAGGAAAAACTCCTCCAACAGGGAGAAACCTTTGCAGAAACCAGAGTCAGAGGTGGCGGCATTCTGCTGACCGGTTGGGGTGAAAGGATAGAGGAGAGGAGAGGAGAGACAGAGAAAGACTTAGTGGGGAGATCTATACAGTACCCTTGTTAGTGCGACATACATTTCTTTTTTTTTTTTTTTTATAATACAGTAATCACAGTGGTCCAAATATTTTCCAACTGCCATGAGATTAAACCAGCCTGAGCAACAACAGAGCAAAAAACCAAAATAATCACAACAATGATTACAAAAGCAAAAACAAAAGTACACAAAACAAAGACCAACAAAAAAAGAAAAGAAGAAAAAAACAACAACAAACAAACAAACGTGCGTGCGTGCGTGTGGTTTGTCCTCTGGATGTGAATGGAACTGTTGTGGGGGGGCCCGCAGCACCACCCCGGGGGCCGAGGCCACCAGGGCCGGACGCCGCCACTCTGGCACCCAACAGCCCACCGGACCCAGGGAAGCCCCGACAAACCCCCCCCCGGAGAGCCACGACCGCTGGAGTGGAGAACCTCAGACTCCCGTGTCTGTGCCTCAGCCAACCGGGGGGAACGCTCCGGTCACTTGCCCCGCACCCCAGCGCTCGAGTGCGGGGCACGTCGCCCCAAGTCGCCGGCAAGTGGCCGGAGCGTTCGCTCTCTCACAACAAACACGGAAGTTGCGCTGCAGCTCGGCCGCTGCAAAAAATGACCGCTGCAAAAAGTAACTTTTTTTTTCCGCTGCAAAAAATAACAGTGCAAAGTGGAGAATTTAAACAACAACAGAGGATTCATAAGATCTACATCTGACGACGTTCTTTTCTGTTATAATGTCACATTTCTGTGGAGCTCATAAGCCCCGCCCACTTTTCACGCTCCTCTCTGCAGTGGGGACGCGACCCAAAATTTCTGTCGGGGTCTCTATTCCGTACCGCTCCGCTCCGTCCCAGGCACTTGTGTGCGGTGGGACCAGGGCTTAAATGTTTTCTTAGAAAAAATTTGAAATTGGATCATTTCCCGGCACAGTGGTTGAAAAACACTCTGTTAACACACATCGATTGGCCCGGAGTTCCTTCACCTCGCTTCGCTGGAGGGGAAGAGACAAACCGTGGAATTACGTCTACTTTTTTTGTTTCCTGAGTGCGCGCTGCGACCGCGCATACCGACCTGAACCTTTCTCCTTCTTCCCCCTCCTCACAAGAAGCGCCTGATCACCCCTGGAATAATCCGGTGGACTTTCCCTGTGTTCACAGATCAGTTCAGGTTCATTTCTCTGGGACGCCAATCGACAGATTTTAACCGGCCACGGAAGCACGTTCACCCTCGTCCAACTAAGTAAGGCTTAGAGTCTGGGCAGGCAATTAGAGCAATGTGATTTTAATATTGCTGTGTGTTTTCATTGTTGTGCTTGAACAGTTTGTGTCTGCGCGTTGGATTCACATTCACGCAAACCTCTGCACCGTGCAGCTCTCTCTCTCTCTCAGCTTAGCCCTCTGCTCCTGGAGTCTAATCCTGCCTCACTTGCAGATCTGGACTTGGTGTACAAACTGAACACACTGCACAGGCTTTACAGCTCTCTCTCTCTCCCCCTCTTGGATTCCTTCCTCTCCTCACTAACCCCGTGCACAGCTCAGCCACAGCTGTTCCCGTGCGCTCCTCCACTCCGCTTCTGAGACCGTGTGTAGTTTACTGTCCTTGGGATTTCTCGGCTACGAGACCCCAGGCGCGCTCCAGACAGGCACACGAGCCGTGTATGAGCCCAGTGACGTCACGCTGTCCAGAAAGAGCACCTCTGGTGGCCGCGTGGGTGACTGCAATCTCTTGAGAGGCCATTCGGTGAACACGTTGAGTCATTGCATTCTCCCTCCGTGCGCCCCTAGTGGTCGTTACGGTTACTGCCTCGAACCAGACGCCTGCCTCCCTCTGGTGTCCGTTCGAGGTCATTACACCCACTCACACTGACCCTCCAAGGTCCGCCGCCACCTGGTGGACACTCGTGGTCATTACATCCTCCCTCAGACTTACACACACACACACACACTCACCTTCTTTCTTTGTACATAGTGTTTGCTGTTTAGTAGATTCGATCTCCATGTTAGATGACGTTTGTTGCTTGATTGTGTTGGTTTAATAAACAATTTCTGAATAATTTCTGAATTAATGCATTTTTGTTAATAAACGCCTTTTAGCTGAATTGATCGATTCCTGGTAATTCGTGTGTATTTATTGTTGACAATTCACTGGTTTGTAACAGTCTGTGCTCGAATCTCACACCTTCCTTGTTATTTAACATTGTTATATTTTGCACAGGAATATTAACCAACATAAATAACCTTTTTACAAACGAGACTGATACTTGGTATTAGCTATTTCCTATTTAGCTGGTGGTGCCCCAATTTCATTATTTGATAAATCATCACTTTATTCAAATTAATAATTTTTCATTAATATATTATATAATATATAATGTATTAACTTTTGAGTGATTACTCAATTACTCTAGGAGTTGTTAATGAGTAAATGACTGTTTACTTCCATTAATAATTTTAATTTTTCATAAATTGCTTCCAGTAATCTATTACTTACAGTAATTTTTAATGCTAATAACCAACCATAAACTCCAACACATGGTAGAGTCAATCAAGGAAAACTTAATGCTTGAATGTTTAAATTCAGGAAGAAAATAAATCATGTTTCAGGCAAATAGAGAGGCAAATGTGTACATTTTAAGTCTATTATTATTATTATCATTATATGATATAAACAACATTAGAAACTAAAAGCAGCTCTATAAAACATTTAAAAACGGCAATAAAAATCAATAGCTGCAAAATAGGAAATTTTTTTGTCCCTTTTTAGAAATTAGTGCTCTGATTGATCAATAGAGTCAATATTATTAATATAAAATGTCCATATGCTCTGAAAGTCTCTAAACTAGGGGTGTCAAACAGATTTAAGTTCAGGGGCTACATTCAGCACAATCTCATCTTGAGTGGGCAGGACTGGGAAAAATAGAGCCATAATAAATTTTTAATTTAGATGGGTTTTTTTGTGTTTTTTTTTCACAAAACCAAACATTTACTACTGAAAATTACAAACTGATATTTCCCTCTTTATGTTTACAAATAAAAAATGTCATTTAGACGGACTGGCATATACTCTACACCTGGTTCAGAACTACTGTGAGCATTCCAAACCTGTAGGGGACAGTGCAACGAGAAGCATGAAGCCATGACTATCAGTCAGAATTCAGGAGAAACTTTTTTTTTTTTGTTATTTTGTACATACATTTCCTCTATCCTTCTTCAGATTTTTTCTAAATCTCCAGTGGATTTTTCAGAAATCGGCATTTGTGGTGACTTGTAGCTGTGTTTATGTGTAAAAGCAAGGCCCAAACATTGAGAAATATCCCTATTTAGTAAATACCCGGGTACATGTAAACATCCTTGACTTCCGCTCCTCGTGTTTGATTGGTTCTCCCCACCCTGATGTGTTTCACCTGTGTGTGACTGTCTTTACCTGGTGGCAGCTGTCTTGGTGTTACCGGTTTGTTTTTGTTCTCCATGCTCGTCACTCCATTCCTCACTCCATCCTTCTCCCCTTTTGCCTGTTCTATAATAAAGAGAACTTTTGTCTCGCCACCTGCTGTGTTTTGAGCCACACAGCCAGAGAAGCGACTGCTCATGCAGGGGAGTTGTGCAGGTCGGTGGTCACAGGAAGGATCTCCTGTGGTGCATCGCTGTGGGATGAGCTCTGAAGGACGTCATCGTGAAGCAAGAGACGTCCATTTGGGCCGTTTCCTCCTCCTCTTGAAGACCACCTGTACAGTCTCTCTCTAGCCCTGCGAACTCTCTGCCCTTTCCAGTCAGCC
This sequence comes from Blennius ocellaris, assembly GCF_963422515.1. NCBI lineage: Eukaryota > Metazoa > Chordata > Actinopteri > Blenniiformes > Blenniidae > Blennius > Blennius ocellaris. Next base: position 16,016,066 of record NC_137671.1, on the reverse strand, counting down.
TATTTGTGCCAGTCCCCTCTCAGCCAAGGCTTTCAGTTTATCGTCAGTATGTGTTCTGATATTTGCGCTCCCGCGTGATGTTTGCACAAACCCAATGGATGGAAACTTAGTTCCTCTCGACAAGAGGCAACACAATAATAATTGTGACAGTGTGTTAATGTTTTCAACCACGGTTCATGTCTGGATCATCTGGTTGGTATGCTAGGGTACCACACTTACCTGCGAGAAGGACCATTTAGTTGAAATAGCAATGATTTTCTATTCAGATCTGAGTATTTCAGTGGTTATTCCTGCACTATATTCAGATGATTTGACACAGGATCTCTGTAGATACATTCCCATCTCCATCAGTATAGAGTCAAAGCATCGGTCTGACTGCATACATCTGCTTTTCATCCTCACACACACACACACACACACACACACACACACACATACACACACACACACACACACACACACACACACACACAAACGATCCCTCATCTCACCCCCAATGTCTTTGTGGATAAATGATGACACCCCGCGTCGGGGTTGAATCCTGGTGATACTACCAAGGTCTACTACTGAGGGGTAAATATTTCATTTCAGCTTTCCTTGCCCTCGGTTCAGAAATATTCCGCTAACTTTGAGCCAAAATTTTGCAGAATATTGTTAATATTCCATTAAAATCTAAAATGTTCTTAATAACACGTCTCATCTTCAGTTACTGGACCAAGACTGAAAGTAGACACTGATGTGTGAAACTGTTTTGTATGATGACGACTCATCAAATCCCTTATTAATATAATTTTCTATTAACGAAATTGCAGTGTTAATATGAAAGGACAAACTGGAGCAATGAAAACAAGTCATATTCCTTCCTCACTGAGGCACAATATTGAACTAGAACAAGCTCCGACCCAATGGCGGTGATGGATCTGTTGCTTATTAGCTCAATAAAAGAGCAAAATGAGTAATCAAAGGCAATTAGTAGAACTCCAAAAGTGGGAGAAATCATAACTTACAGCACCTTTTGAGGTCATGCGTTTTTGTTTTTTTTAACAGCGTGTGTGTGTGTGTGTGTGCGTGCGTGCGTGTGTGTGTGTGTGAACCTGGCAGGATTTTTTTTTAGGACTTATGTAAAAAAAATAATAATAAAATAAATTGCAAGATGAAAAGAATACAATCTATTTTTCAAAAGCTTTGCCCACACGATCGAAATCATGACCTAATTCTGTGAAATACTACAAATAACACACAAGTGTACACTTTGAACTGCGTTTGACAGTGCGCTGTTTTGGCAGTCTGTACAGAGAGAACTGATGTAGGCGACTGTACTGTTTTGTACTCACTGGAAATGATGCAACGCCACTTTAAAGTAGGCCAACCGAGCCAGAACTCAACCACTGCTTCCAGTTCTGAAAATTGATCACTTCTCAAAATGCCTCCGCAGATATTTGATCATGTTTTTATTTTCGGAGCTGTTGCCAACCATCTGTCAGGGTTGTTATTTCTTTTCTTCTTTATATTTCTTGTCAAGCTTCTAGATTTTAAGTAATTTATGAAATCTGTGTGCCTCAGCAAAAGATCAAACCAGATCTGTTGGTTTTCCAGATGACCTTCTTGTTGGAGTGACGACCAAAAAATACGATTTTCTGCCATTGTCTCGATCATTTCCAACAATGAATCTGAAATTTAAAAAAGCGTCTGATCACGTTTCTGTAGATTTTTTGATCCAGATCTGGCGTCCTTAGTGGAAAATAAATAGTTTTTATCCAAAGAATTTTAACCTCAGACAATTTCGCAGGTCTCTTTCTCAAGGACATGGGGAAAAAAACTAACCCTCCACAGCGAGGTTCAAACCAACATGCAGGACAACTTATACATTGAAGGTGAATTCTTTACCGTTACACTGACAATATTGAGAATCTTGCACATTGGAAGCAAAAAAATCTGTAATTTTCACCCAAACAGCTCCGGCCCCGCCTCTCATTTTCAAGTGGAAACAAAAAACGTTTGTGCATTTTGGGGTCCGTTTACATGACAATGATGCTCAGAGTCACTGAAAACAAATCTTTTTGAAAATGACTCACAAGGTGAAACTTTTTGAAAATGCTCCACCTCTGTAGAAACGTGGGATTCGCACTGGCAGCGTTCCCACTGTCTCCACAGAGAAGGAGGCCGAGTGATTTCACACAGTTGACTTTTCCCCGGGGTCCAAGGAGACGGAAGTTAGAGTATATTTTAAAAGTTCTACTTTGGCAGTCATCTTCAAAAAGTTACATCTTTTTTCTCCGTTTCCACAGACACAGAGCTGTGCCGTTTAAAAAAAAAGTTGATTTTCCTCATTTCAAGAGAGTCTGAACATTTTCTAAAATTTTCCACGGAGATGGAGTTGGAGCTTTTTTTGAAACGTTCCATCTCAAGAGCCGTTTTCAAAACATTGCATTTTCAGTGTTGTTGTGTAAACAGACACCCAAAACTTAATCCTCGTGTGTAACTTGATTACCTTCAAAATATGCACAGACCGAGGAGCAGCCAGTTCATCTTAATACAAGCTCTTATGAAATCAGAACTTCTGTCTTCATTTATAGTTTTGTTATTTGCAGCTTTCAATCTGCACCTCAATTGAGGATCTATATTATGAAATACGTCTCCTCACTGTAGCTGTGAGAAAGACGAAAAAAGATTAAGATATTGAGTTTATGAAGTTATAAATACTCTAGCACAGTGATTTTCACTTTGACTTGAGAAATTATGGTTCATCAACCCTTATTTGATGTAATTAATCTTTTCCCCCTCGACTGCAAACTACATCACTTCCAAGCCATGTTTGAAGATTTCTTTTTCTTAATTTCCCTCCTTGATCTTATCTTGACTGAAAACAGCGTGCTGCCAAGACCAAGCAGCACCATTCTTCCTGGAAGTGGTCTCTTCACCTCCAGGAGTCGTCTTCAGATCATCCGCTCGTAACAACCACTCTCACGTTTCCCCTCTCAAGGTGTCTCATCTTAAGTCTGGTGGGTGACACCGCGACTCAACTTCTGAGTGCAACTTGATTCAATTGACACAGAGCAGTGATTTGAAAATGACTCGGCAGGTTATTTATTCATTTTACCAACTTTTTTTTTTTTTTTTTTTCACAGTTTCACCATGACCCATGTGGAGCCTGAGGAGTAAAAGTCAATGTTATTTACTGTTCTCAAACCTTATGAGGATTATAATTATAAGTATTTTCAATGATAACTCGAAGTTCCATCCATCCATCCATCCATCCATCTATCCTTTAACCCACTTTATCCTGTTTAGGGTTGTAGGGTTTTGAATCCGATCACATGTTATAGTCGAAAGCATAGTAAACTTTGCAGGGGAAACACAGAAAGGCCAATTGTGGGAAAGGTAATCAACGTAGAACATGTAAAGGTCATACAGGAAGCCTCTGATTCAAACCGTATTGCTTCGTGGTGAAAGTGTAAAAGCCAAACTACCATGCAGCCCCAATTCCAATACACCTCTTCTCATCTACTCAGCCCAGTGTATTAGCATTTGATGTTGCAGGGCTTTACTGTAACCAACCAACCAACAGTTGTATTCATATGGCATCTCCCAGACATAAAAAGTAATTCAAAGGGTTATAAAACACAATAATCTAAGGAAAAATTGCAAATTCCAAACCTTAATATTGACCTTTATCAGGGCAGCTATTTATCTGTCAATAAGAAGGTGGATCCCACATCCTTCCATAAGTCCTTGAGAGCAAGACGCTGAACTGTTCCCAGTATCTCGCATGGCAGGCACTTCAATTAGTGTGTGTATGTGTGTGACTGGATGAATGTCACTAATGTTGTACAGTGAAATACTTTGTGGGTTTTAAATCAGTAGAACAAAAGAGCTATTTAAGTGAACTCCATCTTGCATACCTCAGCTCGGGCCTCAGTGTTGCGTTGTGTCCTCGTCTCTGAAGAAATCCATCCAAAAATCAATGTTTTCTTAGAATTTTTTTTTCACCATTTGTTTGCAGGTTTATGGAGCCGGATTGGAGCCTCTTGTGGACCGTATTTGACCCACAAGCCTCATGTTTGACATCCTCCTCTAAAACTTTGAAACACTGAAAACGTTGCTGTTCTGAGCAATTAGAGAAGCGGCGCTCTTTGAATTTGAAATGCTGTGTGAATCTCGATGCTCGAAGAGACTCTGGAACACTTTGCTTCCCCCTAAAGAGTTTATTTGCAGCGATACTGCACTTTGTCATATGCCTTGTCAACATTTGTACCTATGAGTGTGTGTGTCTGTGTGTATGTGACTGTGTGTGGTGTCTAGACAGGAGAAGTCTAATCTATTTTCCATGTTCCCATCCGGTCCTGTTGGAGTCTTTGAATGGCAGATAAACAGAGTGGGGCTAAGGCTGCGGCTTCATCAAGAGGATTAACTTGGCAAGTCTTATCTCCTGAGGAGCCTCTCTGCCTCCTCTTTTCTCTTTCCCTTCCCCAATGGCGTTGAGGACTCTTACCACGCGCTGCAGAGTTCACTCCCAGTTCACACACTCCGCCGTACGAAAACCGCCGCCGTCAGCACGAAATCACATGGCGTCAAGCGAATGCACGGGTCGGTGTCGCGTCAGGATATTGTCTCGGTGCAGATACACTAGAAGTCCATTTACAAGTTCTCTCTCTCTCTCTCGCTCTCTTTTTCTAGGATGGATTAGTGTCTGGCGGAATAAATACAGAATGCAAACAGATTAATTATAGAAACGACGGAAAATGGAACAAATGTGATGAAGTAAGACAAAAATCAAATACGAGCGCTAAAATATGTCACGTCTGTTGAGGATGTCTCTGCCGGAGACCGTCTGAAAACATTTGAATATGAAAGAAACTCGGATATTAAATGTACATTAACATCAATTTTGAATGACTGCAGCTCAAACAAGGACAAACAGAAACTTCTTCAGTCATACTTGTATTAAATTTGATGGCTTGCGAGAAATCAATTCTGAGTGGAGGACATATTCTGTTGAGTGTGCCACAATGGAGAAGTGGTTTGCACTTCTGGCTCACAACGAAAAACCTCTGGTTTGATTCCAGGTTAGGGCTGTGGATGCACCCGATGTCTCTGTGTGGGAAGCGGTTCTTGGTGCTTGGATTGGCTCCGGCTCATTGTGAACTTAAGTTAAGTTGTTATTAAAGTGACTGTTGAATGTTTGCCTCGCTGTATTAGGAGATTTAAAATATGTGTACTGAGTGGACATATCAGCATGTCCTTTCTCACAAGCCATTCACAGATACATAAGCTGTGCTTTTACATCAAGAGACACTAATTCAGTGTTTCGATTGGACGTTGGTTGACGGTGATATTGACGATTAACCAGGTGGCAGTTTTTGCCTCTGTGATGTCTGTAATCAGCAGCAGAGCACTCTGGAGTGGAAACCATGAGAGGGAAAAGATAACTGTGATTTCCACAAACAGTCGCCTCAAGTGAGCATTTGCTCGAGATTCACATCTGCACCGGTGCTTTAGTTATCAAAACCACCACCATCATGAAAATCCAAATCAGAGAAAGTTTTCTTTTCTCCACACAATTTTTAACAATTGATTCATCCAGCTAATTGCAACTATCTCCATTTAATCACTAATTACAGCAATATTGGCCTAAGTCCGATTATTTTTAAATTAAAAGTTACATATAAAGATATCTATGTTAAACGATTTGCATGCATAAGTCAGACATATTTCAAACTTGCATTGCTTCAGTTTGGGAATTGAAATGGAAGCGTGACTTTAGAAATGTGTTTCAGTAGATTTGGTGCACTTACAGCAAAAGCACAAAATGAGCCAGAAGCACAACATCCTCAAAAAGAACGAATTGAATAAAGTTAACTGAGGTTTAACTTTAGAATAATGAAATCGTGAAAGACAGATTTGAACTTACTTTGACCCTTGAGGGTGTCAAACATAAGGCCCCTCAGCCAAAACCAGCCCACAAAATTCTCGAATCGGGCTGCAAAACCACCAAGAAAATTGCAAAAAATTTAAAAGAAACATAGATTTTTTTTAAGGAATTATTTTAGAAGTCGCAACACAACACAACAATGAGATCCGGGCTGAGATATCAGTGATGCTGCCATGAAAGATAGCAAATGAGCACGAGCCTCAAAACCATGCTGTCAGGGTGAGTTTGTAAAAAAAAAAAAAAAAAAAAAAACACAATGGAACAGCTGTAGAATTTCTTTTTGCACATTTCACTGTATTTTGCACCATTAAAATTGACTTCATACTGAGATTGTACTCATTTCCTGTAATAATTGATTGGTTTTGCAAAAATATAGAAATTCCCATCATGTACACTTTGCACCACAAGAAAGAAAAACTGAAGTTAAGTTAATTGTGTTATTTCTTGCTAATCTTTCTCATTAGGAAAGCTTAATTTTTATTACTGTCCACTGGGTAATTTTGTGTGTGTATGTTCCAGCCTGTGTGTGTGTGTGTGTGTGTGTGTGTGTTTGTGTGATTGTGTGGCTCATAGCCGTGAGGCAGCATCTGACGATAATCTCTCGGAGGGGTCGATGTCGTGGTTGTCACGGCGATCTTCCTGGGGCTGATGTTGGCTGACGGCTGGTGTCACCATTGCTTTCTATCACTGGCCCTCTGATGGCTCGCGTTTCGTTTGCTGCGAGCATGCAGTGTGTGTGTGTGTGTGTGTGTGTGTGTGCGTGCGTGCGTGTGTAACTGAGCGCACGCCTACATGTCTATTTGATCCACTTTCCCTATAGCAGAAATTCTGCATTAAATATGTTGAAGGAAGCCTGTGATGAGCGGAGTTGCAGATCACAGTGTCGGTACTTTAGACAGTGAGATTTTACTCTGATGTCATTTGTGACCCGCCTCTTCCGGCTCTGAATTGCCAGCATCTTTTGCCATCATTGTTGTTGATAGCGGGCAGCGGGCCACTTTCCCTGCACATCAACAGAGCGCTTGCTGCCACATGTGGCTCGTTTGTGTGCAGTCACATGATTGTCTTTGTTTGATTGGTCACACTTAGTAAATTTACTTTGGCGGAAGTCTCTCCACCAGAAGAAACTAATGTTATCTCGATATGTTCCTGTCAAAAGTTACGGTAACGAGCAGCATGCATCCCAGTCTATAGAGTAAAAATAGCATTTTTTTTTCAGAATTGCACTGAAGTTAAAATATAAAGTATGTTGTATTAAAACTACTGTTGCAAATACAATTTATCCAAAAGGTTAGTGAAATAAGTGTAACAGAGTGCAACAGATGCGACGTTGCAGGTGAGGCTATTAAACAAGCTTCTGAAACTTTTTGTTATTTGGTTCTGATCTCAACACTGCCGCCCCTCCAAAGCTAAAAGTGGTACTGCATTTCTTTTGTCAATATCAGTAGGCTTTCGGGAAATGGACGGTAATCTGTGGAAAATAATCTCAAGGTCTCGTTTGTCAAGAACAAATGAGTGTCTAAAGTGTGGAGCTGCGGCGACATCGGCAGGCGCTGTTCGTCGGGAGTTCACCAACGACGGCTGAGCTCGCATTTATTTCTCTAAAATAGCATCTTGTCCGGCCTCGACAATGAATGAGTGACTAATAAACAAGTTCACAAGTGCAATTTATTTTCTGTGATGAGTTTTGTGATTAAATTAGACAAGTTTGTTTCGCTCTCAGCGGGTTCATCTGCTTGTGTGTGTGTGTGTGTGTGTGTGTGTGTGTGTGTGTGTGTGTGTGTGTGTGTGTGTGTGTGTGTGTGTGTGTGTGTGTGTGTGTGTGTGTGTGTGTGTGTGTGTGTGTGTGTGTTTTACCCTGTCTGCTGGTTTGACTTGCCTGCAGATGGCAATGTGTTACATTTCTATAACAGCCACCCTCTCTCTCTCTCTCTCTCTCTCTCTCTCTCTCTCTCTCTCTGTCTCTCACTCTTTCTTTGCTGCTGTTTCTCCTCCTGCTGCTCGGCCTGGTGTGCAACTCTTAAAGTCTTCACCACTGAATGGACCCAGAGAGGAAAAAAATGAATATGTACTTTGCATTTCAATGACTGTTTTTTTTTTCCCCTTGTTCTGCAGCTCCGTTTTAATCCCCTTTGAATCATTCCAGTCAAGACAAGAATGAAAGTGGAATTGAAAGAGTATCTGTAGGTTGTAACGCATTGTGATGGGTCCTTGTTAAAACTGACATACCATAATATGAGGGAGGGGGTGAAGGGGTAAAAACTCAATAAACACCGCTGTCATCCGAACATTCCCCCCTCCTCGCCTTAATTCATCCAGAGCTACGTCTCCGAGCTGAAAAACTCTGAGTCTAATTTTTGAAGCCATGAGTGTGATGCGGGTTGTCAGCGTCTACAATGATCTGTCATCTCTCAGCCGAGCTCACGCAACACTGCGTTTTCTCAGCGCGGAGAGGGGAAGAAAGGTAGAGAGTGAAGAAAACCTGATGGAGAGAGACAGACAGAGATGCAGGGACCATATGGAGTTTCATAGTTTTAGATTTTTCTCACAAATGCTTTTCTCAAACTGACTCATGTTGTTTTTATTACTCCTGACAGTAGTAAACAGCTGGTGTGTGGGGGAATAGTCTGGATTTCTGTCGGCTGTGGGCTTGTGTGTGCAGGATTGTGAGTGTGTGTGTGTGTGTGTGTGTGTGTGTGTGTGTGTCCATGTGAGAATGTCTTTATCTACAAGAACATTGTGCATCGGGCTTTTCATACCTGAGTCAAATCTGAATGCATTGCACCGCTTTGTTTACGGGCAGTGAGAATTGTGTGTAAGAGCTGATGCTACACACTCGGCAGCCATGTCCAATTGGAATAGATTGGCGCCATAGAGGCAACATGATTCTGTGTGTGTGTGTGTGTGTGTGTGTGTGTGTGCGTGTGTGCGTGTGTGTGTTGCAGTCCTGCTGTAATCTTCGTACTCCACTACGCCTCGTCTAGTCGCTACTTTTTTTATACATAATGAGATCGATAGGTTTTTGGGGGGGGTTTTTTCCCCCAGGCGCCAGCAAAAAACTGAAAAGAAAGAAGAAGCCGTTTTCTTCAACTTGTTTCTTTCAGTTCAGTCCTTCTTTTTCCTTTTTTTCACGTTTCATCCTGTGAATCAGCTCTGTCTCTTCTCGCCTCTTTTAGTGTCGCCAGATGATAAAGTTTGGCTTCATCATTCTCCTCAGATGTCTTCCTCCTACTTGGTGGGAAAAAGAATCGCAATTTGTTTGTTGTTTTAAAAAAGCCTGATATGCACCAAAATAGTCATTAAAAAAAATTGTTGTGGCAGTAGAACACAAAGTGCAGAATGCTTTTTAACAACTAGTTGCACTTGCGGATAAAATATAAGAATAGTGATCATGTGAGGAAGACTCATGTAAACCAAACATGTTGCAGCGATATCGCGTACCAAATGTTAAAAAAAAAGTGGCACCATACAAACGTGTAAATCTGAATGATGTCTCTTTAACGGTGAGCTTGGCCCGAACAAACAGATCTGTTCCTGAGAATTCCTCCACCTGTTGCTCTTCTGCTCGACTTGTATGAAATGCTGATGGGATTTGTTGTTTTGATCTTTCCCATTGACTGACAGGCTGAAGCTAACAAATCTCCCTTTGCTTCCTCTCCCCATCTATTTACATCCAGGAGGACCAGCATTTCAGGAATAGAAACACTGTTCAGCTGATCTTTATTCATGGACTCGTCTCTCAGCGTTCTGCTACAACAGGTAATGATCCGTCCTTGGAGACTGGAGCGGAGTTTTGGGGGGTAAACTCGTACAGTAGAGAGTTTTTGCCCTGCTGTTGATGCTGAAAAGTTTCAGGACTTATCAGCAATTTGAATAACTTTAGAAAGTTGACTTCAGAATTAACTTTTGATTGTCTGATTGTCCCTTCATCAATAGGCCTACATAATTGGAAATACACATTTGTACAAGCAGACAGCATTGTTATATATATAATATTATATATATAATTATTAGTATGTTTCAGGGAACTGGAGCTTTCTTTCTTTCTTAGCAGTGGGACTGGTATGGATCAGCTGGAACCAACAGATGGCGGTAATACAACTTTATAGATGCAAACTGCTGTTTAACCCAACAGAAGAAGAAGAATCTGGGCACACAGAACAGCACGAGTGACGCCCGTAGCTCTACCCGTCAAACCAAAATCATTTCAATATTAGCCATTCAAAAGTAAAAGTAAATAAAAACATGAAGCCCAATGGAATAGAGTTGTTTTTGTTCTTTTCTATAGTAATGTTAAATGAGTCTCAGAAGAAAAAAGAATTTCCACAGGCTCACACAGCAGTCTGGGAAACATTGGAATTGCATGCTGATGGGATTTGAGTCAATGAGGTTAAATAGGAAATAGCGACCATATAATAGTATCATCCGCATATAGAGGCACACTTAATATAGAGTTGAGGATGAAAGGACAATAAGTGTAAGGACAGTGGCCACAATATCAATATTTCCCTGTGAGAATGGCTTCTTAATGCTATTCTGAAACATTGTCGGATGTACATTGTTTTTAATGCGTTGGTCATTGTTATATGTTCAATAAGAAAAACGAAGGGCAGAGATCCAGCGGGCCCATAAACGCACACACAAGCGACCCACATTTCCGTTTGTCTGTTTGCTCAGCTAACGTTGTCGGCATTTGAGCTGCGAGTCCTTTCTTTATGAGTCCTGAGTGATTTAGCCCTGAGAAGCAGAGTGCTCTCTTAGAGCAGTCAGAGCCACTCAGCACTCAGTGGCAGACAAGAGGATGGGACATTCAAGTGTTGCCTGCAAGCCTCGTACATCCAAACATTTCTCTGGTTTTCAGTTTGATTCCTAAAACCTGAAGATGCACAAAAGAAATTCGGCAATTTCTTCAACCTGATGGACCACAGAAAGTATTTGGAAACTCTTGGAACGACAGATCTTTTGTACTGAAAATACTTACGCTGAGAAGGGCAATTCCTTCAAAAATATTCCGAAGGGATTTTCTGGTGTGAAATATAAGACAACCACACTTCCTATTATCCACACTGTGGTACACATGAAGAAATATCGACCACGGTTTGCGGATGATAATGAATGTGAGCAGAGTTGATGGAATGAAGCTCTGCTTCTTATTGTTTGGGGACAAAATTGTGAAGATTCTTTTATGATCAATGTTTTTCATAGCATCCATAGCAATGCCATTGCCACCACAATAAAGCCTTGGTTGTTTCTCTGGTTCAATGTACACTTCTTAATTATATACAACTAAATGAGATTTAGAGTTCTAGCATTTATTAGATTATGTCATTATTTAGCCTTCAGCCATCATGAAATCAAATTGTGCTGAAATAAAATGACTGTTACACCGCTGAGTTAACTTAACACACATGTCTTTGTTTTGCGGGTAAAACCAGAATGCAAAGAAAACGTGCAAACAGAAAACCATACAGAAAACCCCCAAACCACCTCCATCCAAGGATCATCTAACAAATCCTCTTCCAGATCAGAACCTCTCTGCAGAGGTAATAAACACACAATTACATTCAGGCCACGCAGCTCAAACATTTGCAATCATTATCTAATTAAACACTGATTTCTGAAGTGCCGCACTTTATGCATTTCGAGTCCCACAAATAATTCTGTAAATAAAATGACATTAAATATGGATAATGTACACTTCAGGAAGAGGAGCCATTTATTGCTATAAACACTCAGCAGTGTGTATTGAATGGCTGTGTGTCAGTGCCGGTGTCGTCTTTGTGACACAGCGACTCTACATGTGTCTTACAGGGGTGCAGTGTTCTCAGGAGGTTTGTCCACATAAGCTCTTTACTTCAGTTGCAGACATCGCTGCAGACAGGTAGAAATAATAAATAGGTGTCAAATCTCAATTTAAATTAAATGCAACAACAACATTCTTTCAGAATAAAAAGGCTTATATGTATATATGCTCTGATTATACCTCATTTTGATTTTAATTATAGTATTTTAATTGATATTTTAAATTCATTTTAAATAGTGATTTAAACCAGTGACAACATGTTGTTTCAACTCGTCCTCTGCTAATATCCTACCGAGTAGATTAACAGTGTTTACACATTTTTATTAAAGTTTATTCAAAATGTGATCATGTATACATCGACACTCAATAAATTAATACAATTGCACACACACACACACACACACACACACACACACACACACACACACACACACACACACACACAACACACACACACACACACACACACACACACACACACACACACACACAGAGAACAACACTCTTTACTCAAAGATACTCGAAGAACTTTAACAATGGGAGAACACAGACATTCATATGGACAGACGACCAAGTTGGATTATAATGTCGGTGACTGTCAGCGATAATGTGCAGTTCCAGCTTTATAAAAAAAATCAATTTTCCACTATTTCCAAGGAGTTTGAGTACTTTAGAAAAGTTCCAACTTGGGACTTGTTTTCAAAAGGTTTCACAGTCAGTGGCATTTATAGGCACTTCTATGTTTCTATAACTCCCCCAAAAGAAAGTCACTTGTTTCAGTGTGAGGGTGACTCTCTAACTGTTCTACACGCTCTTGCTTTACCACTATTATAAAGAAAACTACCATTTCACAAAAAAAACAACAACTTAATGCTGTGTATTAAATGTGCTCTGGTGTGAGACATGACTCGATTTGGGAAGGAATTCATACAATAACAAAACAAACTTCTAATGAGCTGGAAGACTCACACGCAACATAAGTTATCTCAAACTACTTCTGCCTCGATGTCAATCTGGTTTGGAAATAATAAACAATCCATTACTAGCAGCTGATTCAGGTGGGAGGAGCCAGTAGAAACTCAGGGTTTCCTCTACTCAACCTGCTTCAGGTGGGAGGAGCCAGTAGAAACTCAGGGTTTCCTCTACTAAACCTGCTTCAGGTGGGAGGAGCCAGTAGAAACTCAGGGTTTCCTTTACTAAACCTGCTTCAGGTGGGAGGAGCCAGTAGAAACTCAGGGTTTCCTCTACTAAACCTGCTTCAGGTGGGAGGAGCCAGTAGAAACTCAGGGTTTCCTCTACTAAACCTGCTTCAGGTGGGAGGAGCCAGTAGAAACTCAGGGTTTCCTCTACTAAACCTGCTTCAGGTGGGAGGAGCCAGTAGAAACTCAGGGTTTCCTCTACTAAACCTGCTTCAGGTGGGAGGAGCCAGTAGAAACTCAGGGTTTCCTCTACTAAACCTGCTTCAGGAGGGAGGAGCCAGTAGAAACTCAGGGTTTCCTCTACTAAACCTGCTTCAGGTGGGAGGAGCCAGTAGAAACTCAGGGTTTCCTCTACTAAACCTGCTTCAGGTGGGAGGAGCCAGTAGAAACTCAGGGTTTCCTCTACTAAACCTGCTTCAGGTGGGAGGAGCCAGTAGAAACTCAGGGTTTCCTCTACTAAACCTGCTTCAGGTGGGAGGAGCCAGTAGAAACTCAGGGTTTCCTCTACTAAACCTGCTTCAGGTGGGAGGAGCCAGTAGAAACTCAGGGTTTCCTCAACTAAAATTGCTTCAGGTGGGAGGAGCCAGTAGAAACTCAGGGTTTCCTCAACTAAACCTGCTTCAGGTGGGAGGAGCCAGTAGAAACTCAGGGTATCCTCTACCAAACTTGCTTCAGGTGGGAGGAGCCAGTAGAAACTCAGGGTTTCCTCAACTAAACCTGCTTCAGGTGGGAGGAGCCAGTAGAAACTCAGGGTATCCTCTACCAAACTTGCTTCAGGTGGGAGGAGCCAGTAGAAACTCAGGGTTTCCTCAACTAAACCTGCTAGCCAGCAGGTTCAGTTCACAGTCTGTTAACATGGTGACTGACCCTGAGCTTAATTCAGCTCTTTCTGGAATGGAAAACCCAGAGTTTCCCTCATTTCAGGGTTAACTTACTCTTACGCTTTCTGGAACATGGCTCTGGTCTCATCTTCGGAAATGCAGTTTTTAAGGTTTTAGCAGTGGAAGGTTCAGGTCACTAGGACCTTGTCTGTGCAAAGATCCTTCGGGGTTTCTTCACGTTTGGCATGACATTTAGTTAATGAGCTGTGATTCGGCCTTGGGGGTCAGAGGTCATGTCATGCTTGTTCTGTTTTTGGAGATCTCAGAAAAGGCTTCAAAGATTCAAAGATGTGATGTCTGTAAAATTCTGTTTCATCACAAAAATTAGTTTTCAATGCTGCAGACTGGGCAAAATCAACAAGATCATTTAACCTCACACTTAAACACTGCACAATCATGTTTCATGAGTATAATTTGGGGACAAATTGGATTTGTTGACACTCTTCTATGCAGACTGTACCTGTTGTACAAGTTTCACCTGTGCTGTGCTTATTGTCACGATGCTCCATGAAGTGAACTGAGATAATACTGGACAATAATAACAACTCTAACTCTTAATCATGTCGTTTTTTTGTCGTTTAAAAATAGGTACAAACACAAAGGACAAGACACATTTAACCACTTTTCCATACAAGGAGAAAATTCAAGTATTTCGTGGTAGCTTATCTTCCATGTCCAAAAAACTCTCATTTCGTTTTGGGAGTCCGTTTACGTGAAAATGCTGAGAGCCACTGAAAACACAACTTAAAAATGACTAGCAAGGAGGAACTTTTTGAAAATGCTGTCTCAGGAGAAACACAGAAGAATAAAAGCAGTACAGCCATGGTCATGATATATAGTTTTTCTGTGCATGTGTGAGTAGATGGACAATAACAACAATGTGTGTGTGTTGTGTCATTCCAAAAACAAATAGCGCCAATTTGTGGTCTGACACGCTGACTATGTTATCAGCATTTCTGCCACTTCTGTGGTATCATTTTCAAAACATGTAAATGTGAAACTTATCTGAAACAAAAACGCAAAAACGACACATTTTAGCTTGAAACGTTGTTGTGTAAATGATGTCAGTGCAACAATAGCACAATCATGTTTCATTCATTCCAAGATGACCAAGGATATCTATTTCAAAAGGCCTTCCTTTCCGTGTTCATTGAAACCAGATCCTCAGTGCCTGTGATAACGGTTTTATTCCTAGACCGGCGACTCGATTCAACCGCAGTCAGCGTCTCTCGCCGGCTGCAGCGGCGCGACAGTATTTACCCATCAGCTAATGGCCCTCTGGTCAAGGGTGAAACACTCTCACGTCTCCGCCGTGCACTTTCTCTCCGACCTCATCTCATGGCCATTCGGGTAATGCCAGATGACCCCAGTGGCATTAACTACAAACACACACACACACACACACACACACACACACTCTCTCCAGTCTTCCTGCCCACTGTATGAAACATTCATGCACACGCCGTCCGTCCCATGCACCCTGGATGTGTCCTCTTCATATATGCATGATAAGGAGATAAAGCTGAAAGGTCACTTCCATTAGACGACCACCTTTTAATGTCACGGTGGCTGGAAAGAGCGACTGCGATCTCCCCATCTCGGCATCAGATCGCAGCGTAATCACACTGCCACCGTCCGTCCCGCGGCCCGGGGAGGATTCACTCATTACACACACGTACTAGAATAACAACGGCTCATTGTGAAAGCAAAAGAAGAATGTCCTTTAAATTTTCAATTCCAAACCCTTTGTGAATTTCAGGTTTATTTAGACGTATCCTGCTGATATTCACCGTCTGCGTCAACAAACTAAAACCATGAGAAATTGAAGACGATTCTCCGTGTCCTCAGTCCCTTTGGTTCCAGTCGGGTTGTGGACTTAATGGGGCACATTATGTTTTCCTTCACCAAAGGCTGTAAAACAAGCTCCTAACCATCTCATTCAGGCTTGTACTCGCTGTGTTTGTGTGCCTCTCTGGCCCGAACAAAAAAAAAAGGGGAGTGAATAGATTGAATTTTCATCCACTTTACTGAGCATTCACACTGGCATTTTTAACATTGTACCAGAAGAAGAAATATTATGAGTGTTCACAATTTATATTATGTGACACAAATGTCATTACCTCCCCTTTAAAGCTGTGCGCTTAGCTGGATACCATTGAGGGATTGTGGTGGCAATAATACAAGGTCATAATTTCTCAAAAATGCAATATTTGTTTCTTTTCCTGCTGTCAGGCTTTTATCGAGCTGCGAGACAAATGTACCAAAACTTGCTCATTGAGGGTGCTCCATCTGCTTTTTTGATTGCCACCAGTTTGGGAAATGAGCCTCGCCAGTGACAGCAAACATCCCTGAGTGTGTATAAATCGAAAATTCCCGCCTGCAGTGAGTTGTTGTGATGCCCCTCCAACTGTCACCAAAGTGGACCTACCACCAACTTGAGAGCAAAATTGGGCCAACTCTGAAAGTTTGTCCCATAATTTAGGTCACCCTGGACTCCGAGGCCTCAGATTACCTTTTGGCATCACTTCTCTGCCGTGTTTGCACCTTCAGTGGCTCCACGACACATATGAGTTAGCATTAGCATTATGTGAACTCAGGTAACCATTCACAGTAATTAACTCTCTAATCTGAAGCTAACTCATTCCTCCAGATAGCAGCGTGAAATATAAGATAGATAGATAGATAGATAGATAGATAGATAGATAGATAGATAGATAGATAGATAGATAGATAGATAGATAGATAGATAGATAGATAGATAGATAGATAGATAGATAGATAGATAGATAGATAGATAGATAGATAGATAGATAGATAGATAGATAGATAGATAGATAGATAATAACTTTATTCATCCCCGAAGGGAAATTGTTTTGTTGCAGCATTCTGGTACCTAGGAATGTTATAAAATACAATAGAATAGAATATAAAAGTAAAAAATAAAAATATTAAATGGACTATAAGTAATATTAAGGCTGAGATATACTTCTGTGTATAGTTATACTTCTGCATGTACAATGTAAAGGGCAGTCCGTAGCTTCTTCCCTTCACTCCTGGAAGTTCTGTCAAGTTTGTGCGCGGCATGAAGTAGTTCACCACTTTAACACCAGGGGGCATGGCGTGAGGGGAGGCAGTGCCTCACCTGTCTTTAAAAATCACTGAGTTTGAGTATTTGGAGATGAAATTGGTGCAGAAATCCTGCGTTAGGCAGTGGAGATCTGTGCCTCATGTCCGGCTGCTCCAATACTTACTGGGTCACATGACGCTGCCCATTTCTGTTCCTCAGCATATCAACAAAATGAACGTTACACTAAAATTTGTGATACAGCATTACTCTCTACAGTCTGTGTCATGTACCTATGTCATGTATGTGTGAGAGGATCGTTCCTGCTGATCGTAGCAATAAAGTGCAGAGAAAAGTCAAGTCAGTGAGGCAGGTAATGCCAAGGCATAGATTAATTGAATTTTGGGCATAATTTCCATTACGACTGAGTTTTTGTTTTTTTGTTTGTTTGGGGTTTTTTTTTTTAATAAGATAGGAGTAAGTACAAAAAAAATTCAAGTATGTGACAACTAAACTTTTGGCCTAAAATAACGTTTTTTTCCTCTCATCATTTTGATAGGCAACCTTTATTAAAATTGATTAAAGCACCAGAATTTAAAGTTTGAAAAATTACAGAATGTTTTACTAAAGGTCAAAATTAAATTAGTGCTGCACATATCTCTATACTTGAATTAGTTTACTTTAAATATGAATCGCTTGGACACAAGGAGGGTGCTCTATCCATCTCTATAAAAGAAATTTCATTGTAGGACAAACATGTTCCAGTGTTTATGTTTGTGTTTATGTTTGTGTTTATGTTTGTGTTGGTGTCAGAGTGATTGGAAATAGGAATGCTGATGATATGAAGCATTACCAGTTGATGTTGTTGGATGAAGAGTGAAATAAGAAGCTCTTTTCACTTCTTACATTGTAAATGTGAGTCCAGAGGAGTCGGAGCCTCACCAGCCAGGAGCCTCACCAGCCAGGAGCCTCACCGCACGTCACTGAATGGTACTGTTAATTTTCTGGTCATAACAATAACAATGTTTCCTCCATCGTGTCATGACACTCCATAGTCTTCTGGGACTTGGTAGTTTAATTTTGACAGTCACAGTAATAACAATCCAACTTGGTCGCTTGTACACTAGAACAGGGGGGGGCCACACTTTTTCAGCATGCGAGCTGCTTATAAAACGACCAAGTCAAAGTGATCCACCCACTACAAAAATGCAAAACATATATTTATTTTCAAATACATTGAGGATTCTTTATATGTACAATGTATAATGATGTACCTTGGAAAACCGGATGAGCCAATATTGAGCAACACGACATAATTAACTATGAACATTTTTTGTAATTACCTGAGTTTACTCTGACGACCTTCTTTGGTATTGCGACGGTCGACTGGCAGACGAAACAAACGCATTTCGAAAATGACATTGTGAAAAAAAAGTCCACCTCCCATTCCTCATGAAAGTAATATGTTTTCGTCTTCTTACTTGGTCCGGCTCCTCCACTCATTTTTGATGACCAAAGCTTTCTCTAGTTCAAAAGAAAAAAGCGAGGGCTTCAGATTAGCGGTAACTCGCTGACTAGCTTGTTAGCTTCGCTACACTTAGCGTCGTTGTTTGCGCGTGTGCGGTGACCTAAAGGTCAGAAAAATTCAGCCGTCATCTGATGCTGCGTTCGATTGTACTCGTAATTCGTAAAGGTAAATTAGTTTCATTACACCAGCGTCTATTTTTTTTTCTAATGTCATGCGATCTACTATTACTACCTTTGCGATCGACTGGTAGATCGCGATCGACGTATTGAGCACCCCTGCACTAGAATATCCGTGTTCTCCCATGGATAATGTTTAGAGCGGATTGGTCTCCTCGTGTGTGTATGGTTTCATTACAATAACAAATAACAGCACCCACAAGTGGTCCAACATGCATCATTTTCCAAATTTTTCTGTGTAAGCACAAAACTTTTCTTCAAACAAAAATGCAAAAATGATGTGTTTTCACTTGAAACGTTGTCGTGGAAATGAGGGAAGAGATTGTGGCAGCTTTAATACTTTCTGTAAAAAGTCAATATATTCAGTTTTTACACATCAAGATCATGTCGCCCTGCTCTTTGGACATTTATTGAGCTGTTAAAAAACTAAAAGAAAAAAAAAAAACAAGCACCCAACATCTATTTGATGAATATTAACCAGAATATCAAACACTCCCTTTAGTGATGGTATTCAGAATTTCAAAAGCATTGTGGAGCTCTTAAAGCTCTAATCTACTTTTGTCCACTGAACTGGCCCGTGTCCTGTCACCGTGTCCATGAAGCTTGTTTTAATACCGTTTTCTGGCAGCAGGCGCGCCGTTGTGGATGATTGGCTCGTCCCCTGAATGGCCCTGATTGGCTGATGTCAGACTGAATATAGTGAGGCTAATCCCTCTCAAACAGCAGTACACATCTTCCGTCACCCCCCCCCCCCCCCCCCCACACACACACACACACACACACATAGTAACACAGGTGTTTTCTCTGTATGCCCGCCACATTGTCTGAATGTTAATTACATGCGGAAGGCATCTGGGCCCGTCCGTTGCTAATCCTCTTTTAATTATATGTGTCCTCACAATGACACAAGGTTTACAATGGTGATTACGGCCGTATTAGACATAGTGGGAAATAGGTAGCAGGAGACGTCAGGGGAAATGGCAATCATGATAAAGCAAATAAGACTCGCTGTTTGTTCATGCCATGATGTAGTGATCGTGGCGCCCGTTTGTTTGTGTGCATGTGTGTTATTCTTTCCTCTTAATCTATCTCGGGAAAACATTTTAGACGTCCTGCAGTTTGCACAGAGTTGTTATATATTTGCCGAACGGAGATTAGAGCTTTTAGCATTTCAAAGTCATTCGTTACGTGGTAATAAGTGGTATTAAGCCGTATTCAAGACAACGCTTGACGTTACCAAGCATTTTCTTTCAGGCTGTGAGGATCTCCAGGGCCTGATATGCCTTTTTCCTTTTTGGTTAGCAGTTGGGCCAAATCCTCAATAAAGTCTAATTCACCGAGTGATAATCAATTAATCTTCATTTCTGTAGCACTTTTCATACAGAAATAATTCAGCACAAAGTGCTTCACACAATGAAAACAAAAACACGCAAGGACAGAATTTAAAATCAAGGCAGCAGAAAGCGAAGAGAGTGATGGCACATTTAAAGGACAATGGATGAAGATTGAAAACAAAGAGAATAATTAAATACCAAGGTGAAATGCTCAGGCCTTAAAAGACACAAAAGATGAAATAATTAAACATGGTGATAAATACTAAAATAAGCCATTCAAATGAATTCACAATTAAAAACAAAATGATTAAAAAATCCTAATAAATGTCTACATATCAGTTAAAAACATGAATCTTAATGCACCATATTGAAATATTTGGAATTTACTTTAAAATTGGTACAAATACAATTTTTCTCCCATAAAGCAGAATAATTCATGTTTACATCTCAATCTATAGCTGGAAAATGTAATTGGAATACATTGTTGCTGCAATTCATTAATGAATTCAGTAACTTGTATTCAATATACAGTGTTTTTTGTTATTATTCATATTTTTCATCACTTTTAGAATAGAAATTCTTGTTTATTGTGTGTGTTGTTTTTCTGTCAGTTCCTTTCTTTTCATGCATTTGTTGTTTACCGTTAAGCTTTGTACATATTCATATTTCATTACTGTTTGTTTTTCACATTTTAACTATCTATTTTGTTGGAGAAAAAACTGTAAAGGAAATTCCCACTGGGATTAATGAAGTATTTCTATTCTATTATAGAAATACCGGATGTTTGATTTAAAAAGTTTATTTCAAATCTTTAAGCAATAAAATCTTGTCTGGTTAATAGCCACTTCCACAGATATTTTGAATTTCGGAATTTATTTAACAAACTTTACACAGTTAACAATGTTTATTCTGGAATTGTGTAATAATACCATATCTGAAAGCTTCACACTCTCTTTTTTTCTTTTCATTCTGTAGGGATTTCTTCTCAGAAATGAAACCCGGGAACAGTCAGCCTCTGACCCCTAGATTTTTCTCAACGCTTGCAGGCACCCACTGGTGGAAGCCTGCACCATACTTGGAGAAACAATGGCCACTTGTATATGTGATTATGTGAAGTGTAGACAGAAGAAATGTTGTTTATTTGGAGATGATGGTGGAGAGCTGATGAGGAAAGTTAATTTTCCGTGTTGTCACCTAACTTTTTTCGCTGGAAGTATTGAGGTACTCTGAGCACATAAGAACTAGAAAAGAGAGAATGTTCAAAGTTAAAGAAAAAAGTTAACTTTGGCCCCCTTTATGGGACAATGTTTCAATTTAACAGTCATCATTTTCGCATTTTCGTTTCGGAAAAATTTTGCATTGAGATAGTAATATTCTCAACATCTGTAATGAACAGTTGACTCTACCATGTGGAAATGACAGTCACGCTGACAATGATGTGGTTAGAATGTTGGGCCACGAGTTGGAACCATTGTTTGTTTTTGTACTGAAACCACACACACATGCAGCAGAAAACAATATGATACAAACATTAACAATGGGAGAACACGGACATTCTGGTGGACAGACGACCAAGTTGGATTGTTAGTATGGTGACTGTCAAAATAAAAGTACCAAGTCCCAGGAGAATATGGACTGGGAGTCATGGCACCACGGAGGAAACGTTGTTCTGATTGTCCAGCGACTGAGCATGTGCACGGTGGTGCGCATGCATGGGAGCAGCATTTTCCCCCCGATTCAATGGACTTTGAGTTTAATATTTTCAAAAAGCTACATTTTCCACCGTTTCCGTGGTGAGGGAGTATTTTCACAAAGTTCCACTTTTGGGCACTATTTTAAATTTTCAGAGGCTGGAGTCATGTAAACGGACCTTCAAAATGCTACTATCGTTTTCATTTTCACTTCAGAAATGTAGAGTAAACTATTCATTACAGATACCTAAGAAGTCCACCTGAGAACATTCATATATGATTTGTACCTTCTCCCTTGTGTTTGGAAGTCTCTTCTTTGTCGTGTGAATTCTTTAAAACGACGGGGGGGTGCAATGCGGGGATTAATAGATAACAAAGTCTATTTTACCTTGAAGTGAATGCATGATGTGGATCAATAACCCCTCACACCCTACCCTCACCCCAGATTACCAGCAACTATGAATAGAATCAAATTAGATTTCAGGATCGATTGTGAACGGCGGCCCCACAGCTCTGTGTTCACCACCGTCCCCTCAGTCACATGGCTCTCCTGCACGTCGGTGGTCAAACCATGTTTCTGCCTGTCCGCCCGCTCTGGATCCTCTGCTGGGGCTCACAGGTGTGCTGCACATGCAGAAAGACAAAGTGAGGGATCTGCACTGTGTCCTGTTGAGTTGTGACTGTGCTGCAGAACGTGTGGTGACAGCCACGCAGGAATGTCGCCGCTTCCAGCCGCCGGCCGCCACCGAGACAACATCTGCCGCTCGCTCAGCCCCTATATGAACAATTCACGGAGCAAGGGGCCGTGATGAGGAAATGGCGAAGCATCTTGCTGCTGTCGCAGGATAATAAGTGGATTACGACTATTAAAATGACAAGAGTGCGCAGAGACACACATTCACACTCAGGACCTCTGTCATGGCGGGGAAGATTGTGTGGATATTTAGGAGATCAGAGGTTGTTCCAAGAGTGGAAAGACTGTGTGAACACACACACACACACACACACACGCACACACACACACACCTCCTCTAAAGGGTCCTGAGGGAGCTCCTCTCAGTGTGGCGGGAGAAAGCATGAATAAAACGCCCATTTGACCCGCGTCGCTATAAAGGCCGTCTTTGTTGGGCCTCACAGGACCCTCTTTATCCCTCCTCCATCCTTCTTTTCCCTCTTCTCCCTCTTTCTTCGATGAAATCTTGCCCTTTTGTTTTCCCCTCCATCCTGTCATGGCAAGGCTTTCATGCAGTATTCATGAGATCCAGTGGGTTTTTTTCTCCTGGAGACGTACAGTGGACCGCACAGTGGAGTCCCCACATTGCAGCGCCGACCTCAGAGTCCTCAGTAAACGTTGACCTCCGACCTTTGACACTGCTGGCGAGCATCATCACTGCTGCTCATTAATAATCACTTGGCCACAAGTGGCCTCTGAAATTAGGGCCACGCAAGCTGAGAGGAGCGATGTGGAGATGGAGAGAGTGGTGGAGAGGGAAGCTGTTGTGTGTTTGTCGGTTTGAACCGAAGTCTTCAATTTGGAGCAGATTCCTGTGAAGATTGCCTCTGGCCTCCAATGCAAGACAATGGTCTCCTTCAGTGTGTGTGTATGCGTGCGTGTGTGTGTGTGTGCGTGTGTGTGCGTGCGTGTGTGTGTGTGTGTGTGTGTGTGTGTGCGTGCGTGTTCAAGAAGAGCTGCATGGCTAAGCAATGACTCAGTATGCCGTCTTTCTTCTCATGCAGGAAAACAGTGAGATCACATGCCTCTTGAACACACACACACACACACACACACACACACACACACACACACACACACACACACACACACACACACACACACACACGCACGCACGCGCTGAGTGCCAAACTGGGGTTATAGAACAATATCTCAGTTCGCCTTTTAATAAAAGTCACATGTCAGACATTCTGTTTTCCCCTTCTAACATGATGGTGGAGGTTTTTTCCCTCCCTTAAAGGGCCACACTCGTGTCTTTGCATGTTCTTTCAGCCGACTGCGCCAAACAAAGGAACATCACCGATATGAGGTTGGTATAGACACTAAAACCCAAACTCACAGCGCCCTGCATGGTCGCAGCTTCCATTCATGTGTGAATGTGTGTGTGTGAATGGGTGAATGTGGGGCTGCAGTTGAACAGTGCTATATAAGTGACGTCGATTTACCATTTACCGTGTGTTCAGTGCTCAAAGTCACTGGAAATTTAAGTTTTTTGGAAACAATCCAACTCTTGCCTCCAAGAACATGCGGGAAAACACAACCTTTTCAAAACACAGGGGCTCCACCTCCGAGATCTACTGGAGCAAATGTACACAAGCATGCAAACTCCACACAATATAGAACCCGAGCACAGACTTGAAATGGCCAACTACTTCTCTGACTCCTGTTGGATAGAATTGACTCTGAGCTTTACTCTTGATGAAGCAGGTACCTCAGTGTGTAATTTCATTCACCATTATTTTGTCCATCGAGATGAGTTTGCATTCAAGTATGTGGAAAGATGGTTGAGTTTGTTGGAATTCATGCAGAGTTTGTTCTGCATGTTTAACTGGGTGCAGGTTGTTGGAACAGAACATCACTCAACGAAACAGAAGCATCCAGATCCAGCACCCTGCCTCCGGATCCTGCCAGCCCTCCGATAACATATTCATTAGTTCACTGTCGATTTCACCCTCACATGAAGTTGTACTACTGCTCAAGGGACGCTTATCTATTGCAAAACAAATATTGGTTTGACCCTTTAGGGGCTTGTTTAAAATATACAATTGAGTTTTAAGTTTTTTTGGGAGGGGTTAAGTTTACATTTTGTGGAAAAGTTGGTTCTACCTGACAGCAGCACCGGCAGTTAAATACACCCACGTAAGTTTGCTGTACTCGAGCTGTTTGATATTTTGCAGTATCTTTTTTTTTTTTTTTTCTTAAATGCACAAATCTATACAAACACACTCCAGACAAATACACATTGTTCATCAACATCAGCCTGGGGGTGACACTGTCTTACCCCTGACCTTGTCAGAGCTCCTCGACGGGGGCATCTCCCTCCAGCTGAGAGCAGCGAGGAGGAGGAGGAGGAAGAGGAAGAGGAGGAGGGTGTTTACAGTGCTTGTGGATATCTGTCTCAGTCTGTTTTCATTCTGCACCCTTCGCTATCAGGCCCAACTTGAACGATTCAAATTCTATCTGGGCTCTGTAACATCTGTCACCGCCTTATCGCCGGATAATGGAAAGATTTAGTGGCATTCACCATTTTATAGACTTGACTCCTCGGTGCCTCTCTCCCCTCGCACTCCTCTATCCATCCATCCATCCTTCCATACCCCTATTTCGACTCCCACACAAAATGCACACCACACATGCACGCACACCATGCATACCCCCCCCCCCCCCCCCCTGCTGAGTCTCCTGCTCTTCCAGAAGGATTGGTTGGTTGTTTCACCAGCACCGCTCCTAGTCAGTCCACTCCTCCGGCTCCCTCCCTATTTTTCCCTCCATCCATCCTTCCTTCCTTTTAGCCCCTCTTCATCCTCTTCCCTCTTTTCGTCCTCTCTTCCCTTCAGTTGCCTGTGCCACCAGCTGGGCTTGGCAGGATCCCAGGATGCCTTGGGTTCTGCTCGACTGGCTTCTTCCGCTCTGGCACGGCACCACAGGCCCAACATGGTGTGTGTGTGTGTGTGTGTGTGTGTGTGTGTGTGTGCGTGTGTGTGTGCGTAAGAGAAATGTAAACATATACATAATTCAAACCCAGCTATTTCACAAAGTGGCCGTCAGTTTAACCTGAAAAAAATACCATGACTAAGCAATTCACTTGGTAAAATTACTGACCTGAGATTAGACTTTCAATTAATGACTACAGTGATTTGTTTGGAGGACGGTGAATAATGTACATACTTTCTAACTGAAATTCAAAGCCAGATTAAGGGTCCATTCACACGAAAACAATTTAAAATGAAAATGCAAAACTTTCATTGTGTTTTGAACGTCCGTTTACACAGCAACGGTGCTTGGAGGTCCTGAAAATGCTACTTTTTGAAAACAGTTCCCAAGGTGGAACTTTTCAACAATACTTGTGCTCCATCTCGAGGAGACGGTAGAAGCGCTGCTACTTCACATTCACAGCACGGGCGTATTAAATAGTTGTTCTGCACATGCTCAGTAGATGGACAAAGAGCACATACCGTATAGTTCCCAATAGGCACTTCCTAATACTAAAACATTTTATATTGCACTCACATGTTCCCAAGAGACACGCACCCCGAGGCTTGCGCTCACCCACTGTGCTTCTATTGGGAGCGATTCGTTATACAATATATGCCCAATACATACATTTTATACAATATATACGATATAAGAAATCTAATATTTAATGTTGTTTTCTATTAATGTGGATTTATAGAATAAAGGAAAATTGTTGTTACAAGATTGCAAAAATATATTAAACCCACATGTCACCATAATCAAGCCACGTCATGCCAGTTTCTTTTCTTTTTTACGTATTTTATAGAGAAAGTCAAAAACAAAAAAAGTGGAAATGTTGAGAATAAAGGGAAAATTTTCTGTATGAAGTCAAAATGTCAACTTTAAAGCCGAACTTTGGGGAACGGAACCAAGAGTTGAGAATACAAACAACATGAAGGTTAAAAGCCAAGAGTAAGATTGAAAGGTCAAAACTGAAGTTTATCCCTCCATCTTCCAGACTACTTTATCAAACTTTGAGTCGCAGGGGCGGCTCAGTCCATCACAGAGCTAAGAGACAGAGACAGTCACATACACACTTTCATCTACACTGATATTCATTGTCGAGATACTAATTCAGTTGATACACAAGCCTGAGGACTATGGAGAGAAACTGGGAGAAAAACCCACTGACACACAGAAAGGCCCAGAAATGAGAACGTAAACCATGAAACCACGATACCGCCGCTTAAAAATCAACTCAGAGGTGCAGAACACTTTTTAAATTCAAACAATCACTGGAATTACTGTTGTTTCGGTGGGAAACTTCCACCTGCTGATCTCAGGGAGTTAAATGTTGGTATACTGACTTCAATTTTTTAAATGGTATTATTTGTTATTATTTGTATTTTTACCTCGAAGAGTTTTGATATTTTCACAAAAATGAATATCGTGATCAGCTGTATCAATATTTTGAGATCAATCTGCACATCACATAAACGGGAATGAAAACCCCATTACTCCTTTCATGTACCTTCACCGTTGGGTGGCATCAGTTTTGACAAAATGTATTTTGCACTTTTCCAAGTGGGAAGTTCCCAGTTAGATAGTGTTCAGTTGTATTTCCTTCACTCAGAAGTGGGAACTTTCCATCGGTTACCTATTAATGCACCATTACGCATTTTGATCAAGGAAGATGCTTGTTTTTAAAAAGCAGATCTTATAATTCTTTTTTTTAAACCTTCTATTTGTAAGAACACCAACCAGACATTGGGCCTAAAGTGGAATATTTAAAATTGAGCTTTTATTATCTACCATTTTCTGTCAGTATCGTTAAATTTAAATCTCTTTTGTCTCGTGTTCCCGTGCTACAAGCTGTGATGTTGCTATAACACCAAAGCCTACAAAATATTTAAACCATCAAGAGGCACTTAAACTGTCCAGTGGAACAAAGAAGAAACATTTGGAGGGTGACACCTTTTCATTGACAGGGAAACTTCAGAGAATCACCTTTAAAATGACAAATACATCCGCTACAAGCATTAGAGAACAATGAAATGTGCCAAGAAAATAAGCCATACAAAGAATTATGTTTAACTGCTGTTATATATCCCCCCCCCAAAAAAAAAAAAGCTAATATGTGAGCTTGTTGTGTACTGCACGTTGAACTGAAGCATGTACACCTGCTGTGCTTGTAGCTGTTCACAGGCCCTGGTCGAGCTGTTGCCCTCCCGCAGTCCCTTTTCGTCTCTCCTCCATCCAGCGTTGCTCGTCCACGCCTGGAGAACCCTTAAACCCAGGTGAAGAGTACATTGTTTCCACCTGTCTCTCCTCCCACACACGCTGACAGCACAGCGACCCGGGCAGCAGTTTGTTTACTCTGATGGAGCTCCGTTATTCGCCTCATTATTCTCACCTCCTCTTTCTCACTCTCTCTATCGGACTCGACACAGACATGACAATGACAGTTGTGTAAGAGTTCATGTGCAAATTAATGCTCGTTTCCAAAGCAAAAAGGTCTCTCAGTGTGTGCGTGTGTGTGTGTGTGTGTGTGTGTGTGTGTGTGTGTGTGTGTGTGTGTGTGTGTGTGTGTGTGTGTGTGTGTGTGTGTGTGTGTGTGTGTGTGTGTGTGTGTGTGTGTGTTTGAGAGAGAGAGAAAACGACAGGCTGAAAGGAATCCATTTTTATGAAGCTGTTGTTTGTCAGATGAATGTGACACTAACAGCGTGTTTTCATACGGAATTGATATGGAGATGTGAAGGTCATCACTATATTTTTATCTAAAGGTACAATATTAAAGGTCTTTTCTCAAATTTATACACAAATAACCCGAGGCGAACAAACCGCAGGAACAAAATGTGAGACCTCAGCCACCACAGTGTGATTTTGTGGTGTACCGCGGAGATTTTCACTGAATGCGGCGGGAGAACCAGCTAGCCTGGTAACAAAGTTCTTTGTAATACTACTTTGTACTTCACGATGGTGCAGTGAGTCCACCCTTTAAGAGGGGACAAGATAAACTACGCTGGACAGCTTTGGATACTTTAACATTGTCAGAATAGAATAGAAATGAGGGGACAACTTCAATCTCATTGTTAGTTTCATATGACATCATTCTCCTTCTTCTGGCTTTGCTTTCACGCCATCAATTACACACTTATGCTGCTTCGAACTTTCGGGATAGTCCCATTTTCTGAACCGTGCCTGAGTCACACTTTCGATCCAAGTACCAACATAAAGGTTTCGCCCATCAAAGAGTTGGCACTAAAAAAATGTCTGCTTTTAGGTACTATTCTTGTCTCCTATTCTGTGGATCTTTGCTGTCATTTCTTGTTCAGTCTCTGCATTTTGAACATTATAACCGTGATGGTCTTTACCAGAGCAAACCAAAACAACCAAATATCCTGAGATGAAAAGTTAAACTTTCAGCTTCTGTGGCAAAACCCCATCTCCATATGGCACTAACTGGTCGGCTTTAAAAAGTAGGAAGGAAAACAGGGGCTATCTTTAATTGTGTTCCAGAGCTCAGCTCGCTTGTCGTCTATCTGGCCACCAAATAATGAAAGTGTGGTCTAGTGTTGTGTGAGGGGAACAGGCCTCATTTCAACAATTCAACCCAACGTTTCTTCAGCTGATGGAACTAATTAAAACATTATGGGAAAACTTCCCACATCCAAACTTTGCCCCAACTTGGAATAATAGTGCTAATTCAATGCAATAGTGTAAATAAATGACTTTTTTTTTAGCTGATCCACTGCTTAGTGCAAACAAACAGAACTTTACAAACATTATTTCCGATTAAATATTAACTCCAAATTGGCATAAAACTGCCAGATATCTTGAAGTAGGATTAGGAGCACAGTACTTTGATTACCACCCAGCAAGTCAGAAATAAACAGAAAACCGTTGGACGAGAGAGAAACGTTTCAAACTGCCACTTTAAGACAAACTGCCGTTGGAATATGTTTTCCTTCAAATTGATGCTGGCTTGGAATAGTCTGACATCAACCACATCAGAGTTTATAAGTCGAAAAGAGTCGGTCTATTAGCAGTCTCGCTCACTTCCTGTTTCTGCTTGTGTGAGGGCCGTTGAGCAATAGTCTTATTGCCAACTGCTGTTTGGGTTTGATCCTTTGGACTTGTGCAAACCGACCTCGCGGTAAGCATCTGTTTCCTCCGGCCTGCAGGTCAGTGGACACACACACACACACACACACACACACACACACACACACACACACACACACACGCACACACAGACATTCGGAACAGTCGGCCACATGAAGATGTTACGAACGTTGGGTATGTTGTGAAATGCTGCTCAGCTTCTGCTTTAGGTGTTTTATTTTGAGTGGAATCGTCCGAGTTCTTCTCCTCCCAGCTCTTCTGGATCCAAACCCTCCTTTAACTGTGGATGATTTATTGGCACCACATGTTCATGAAGCGCTCTCTGCCTTTGCCTCACCAAGTCTCCCTTAACGCATGGCTTTAAAACCACCGGTATGGGACTGATTAATAACGCTGGGGAGAAACACCAAGTTGCGTTGGTTTTCAGAGCAGAGTCTCGGGTTTCACAGTACAAAGTCTACAAATGCATGATAAATAATATTAAATCTAGATTTTGTTCAAATACACATACACAAACAAATGATCTATATCCTTGTATACACATTTAACTTATTTTAAATTTGACAGTCTGCAGGAGCCTTAATCCAACATGTATGTGAATTATTTTTCACAATTTGAAATTATTTTTAACTATGTCACTTTTCAGCTGTACATATTTAAAAGACTATTTGTATATTCACATGATTGCTATTTTATGATATATTAAAGAGAGAGAAGTAGGAAACATTTATTGCACCTTCTGGGCGCCTCCTGGTAGAGCAGAAGTTTGACAATTGCATGTTTGTTGTTTTGTTTTTTTACAGCGTCGACTCCTGGTGATGGCAGCAACAAAATGGAAAAACACATCACATGACTTTGATTCAGCCCAACTTTATTGCTCCAGCAGTGTTACATGTTGTGCCTTTTTGCGTCATGATCACATTTCGTTCAAACAAACAAACAAAAAATCCTGCTCAGCTTTCCTATTTGAAACACGACTGTCGTCCCTCCATATTTGATCTTAAGAGCTGTTTTGTTTTGGGATATTTAACAGGCATTATAGCCTCATGTGCTTTTTCCCACTGGGTTGATAAACACTTTGTTGGCTGTCCGTGCCGAAGCCCTCAACCTGAACTGATTGTAAATGTGACATGTTAATCAGATTCCACGCAAGTACGCACCAACGTGTTCACGGCCATTATCGTCATCATTATTGTTGCAATGCCGATGAGTTTCTGTGTCTCATAATTGCTGTTTTGCAGAGGCAGCTCCCCACTGCCAAGAACACAATTCAGGACAAAACACTGTCTGATTTTTTTTTTTTTTGCAAGAAAATGGTAAAACTAAAAAAAATAAAAAATAAAACATGACTTCTGGCACGGCACATCAGCCATTGGCAGGTTTAGACCGGCAAACAATTGGAAAAGTAGCATTTCAGCCTTGAACAAGCCGTTTGAGTTGGACGTTAGATCCAGGGTTGCTTGCTGGACACGTTTTATAATATCTGGACTTTGAACCCATCGCCTTCTGTTGAAGGGGCTCAGGGTCTTTAGCAGGCGCTGGTATGGCCATAAGTCATTTCTGTCAGACGAGAGGAAAATCAAAACCCTCTGTCGCAGCGAGACAACGGGCTCAGTATAAAGGCCTCTGGTGCACACACTCCCTGGCTCGCTGTCACACACACATCAGTGACCCAGCACAAGTTCTTCCCTCCTTATTTTCTCCGAGTTGACTGTGTGGATGCTCGTCCGCATGCGTGAACGTTTGGCCGTGTGTGTGGCGGCGTGCGCGGCGGGAGGTTGGTGCACAGGCGCCGGGATCCGGCGCGTCTCTTCTCCTCCGCCAGTTCAGCACTAATGAGGCAGGTGACAGTGTGGGCCTGAGCGACGAAACAGAGTGTCAGCAGGCCCAACGACTAGCGCCTGGCTCCGCATGACAACGTGGTGGGAAGGACCCTGGTGCACAGAACAAAGGAGGGAGGGAAGAAGGGACGACAGAGGGAGGAAAGAAAAGGGATTAATGCTGCCTCTAAAAGGCGGCCGGAAATAGACTTTGACCAGTGTGGGGCTTCTGAGGATTCTGTATCAATGGGGTTGGATTGAACACGCTCCTGCTGGCATCTGGCAGATTTGCATTCGACTTGTTTCACGCCAAAGAATTTTCAAAATAATTCAGAGGAGGGTGCCGGTTGGTTCAGAGCCCCCGTATGGGGCAAAGTTGGAAAATGTTATGAATGGGAAAAACACAAAACAAAGTTCCTTGTTTTTGAAGTCACACAAAAGAAGTTTTGCAAGAAAAAAAAAAAAAAAAGAAGCTTTTTTTCCGACAGAAACCCAAGGCCTTCTTTAGTCAGCATTTCAATTGACTTCAGATGTTTTTTTACACAGAAATCCAGAATAACTGTGAACTTGCCAAAATCCCCTCACACATTTATTTTTAAATATAAAGTTGTATTTTTACCTTCTATAAATGATTTTCATGTCCTCAGCTGAATATGTACTCATAATTCCAACTTTTATTTTTAGACGTATTCCACCCATAGTCGGATGTTTTCCTATTGTTTATCCCTCGAATCCTCAATTATCTCTATTCAAATATAGAGGAAAATATTAGAAACGTATGGATTTATATGTTATTAATGGAGGAAAAAAGATACTAGTAACTTTTAATTTTTCACTATTATATGGATTGAATCATATTTAACAGGTTTTGAGTAGCTTTTACTGTTAAATCAAGTTTTGTTTTCCTAGAGAAGCTTTCCAAAACTTTATCGCTCACTTCAGGATTTGCAAATGAAATGTTTTATTTCCACTCATTAAGTAGACTGACAAATAAATGATAACTGGAGTTGATACTTTGTGCCCAACATAAAGGACTTTTGCTTATGGAGGAGTTTTACTATTTGTCGAGAATATAAAAATGCAAGCACTCGTCATAAGATGAACATAACACTTTTCTCCTCTCCTGTCAGATTTCTGAACATTCCGTGAAAATATCGATGGAAATAAGATTATCACTGACCCAATGCATCCAATAAGCAAATGAAACTTACAATTGACAAGTAGTGTAAAAGAAATGTGACAACAAAGAGACACAGTAGATACAACATCAGATCAATCCTATTTTGAACACTATGCAAGTTATAAATCATAAAGTAGTGATGATTTTTTTTTTTTAAGTATGCTCTAAAGAGGTTAAGGAGGTGAAGTAAATATAAATAGCATCTAATGGTTTTAAAAGAATAATTAAAACTGTCGAGATCCCTAGCGGTAGGAGAAAACTGTCAAAAGTGTAAGTGACTGAACATTTTTCCTCGAGCTCTGCCCAGTTGTCTATGAGGAACACCCATCACTAACTTTAAGCTCCTGTTTTCCTCTAAGATATTTGATGGAGAAAAACTTTCCAACGTTTACGAGGCTGTGAAATTCTTGAGAAGTTCTCAAAACCACAATTCTCTTTGAGACTTGCAGGTTCAAGTTCCAAGTCTGACATGTCACAACTGTGGCGCCCTGAGCATGACCTTTGACCCAGAGGCTGCCCACTGCTCCAAGCACGTGGATCGTCCAACTCAACCGAATAGGAAGTTTTAAATGCAGAGAAGACGTTTCACCAAGGGGATTTCAACATTTACACAACATTTCAAGTGAAAGCGCACCATGTTTTTCATACAAATATAATTATTTGCATATTAAAATAAATAAAAAATAGATAAAAAAAAAGAATAAAAAAAAAACTGTGGCCATATTACACAGTTTATATATTTTTCTACTTCTTGAATGTTCTTCCAGCCAAAAACTAAAATCTTAAACAAAACCTTACCGTTGACCTTAAAAGTCCTGCAAATTTAAAAGTCAGCTGGTTTCAGGGCAGAAGGCTGTAAAACTGTATGAGAACAACTGATCCCGCATTAAAGACAGATCTAATTTAAGCATCTAACCTAATAATCACACATCCATCCATCTTCTATACCACTTCATCTGATTAAGGGTCACAAGGGCCTGAGCCCATCAGGAAAAAAATACTATCGTCTTGCATCGTTCTGGGATCGGGATTTCGAAAGTTTTTGGTTGATGAAATTTTTAAACTTTGAGAAATTCTAGTGATAGTTATTTGGGTCTCGGCCAAATCTGACTCATTCTCTTCTCATCTGTTATCTGGAAGCACATAAGCTATGAAACTACAGCAGAAATCACCTGGCTGGAGCTGGAAGAGCAAGTACAAATGGCAGAATAGGAGGCAAAATGGATGGATTGGCTGCAGCTTGATGTGTTGGAAATGTACAGGTGGAGGATATTGATGATGTGTGAGTCTTTATCTGCAACCAGACAGGTATCAGAGCTGGAATGTATTCTCTATGTACACACAAATACACAAGCACTTTATCCACAAGTCTCACTGCTCACACTCTCAGCTGGGCACCATCATTATCCTCCTCATATCTATAAATATCAGATTTTCTTCTCTTTTTCTTTTTTTTTTACCTGAAGCTTCATTTTCCTATTCCATCTCCGTCAGAGAGGTTTTTTTTCTGGGTCACTTCTCTGCTCCGCCCTGACTGATATTCCAGCTGAGTTACATCCACAGTTTAATGGAGGGAAGGAGGACGTCATGCACAAACACGCGTGTTGAAGTATTGTTCCAGTGGATTCAGGACCATTCTCTCTGGATTATCACACTCGGTAAAACACAGACACAGACACAGTATACATACGACTCATTCCTCAGATGTTTAGTCACACTAAGGGATATACTAGACTGACAACTATATGAGCACACTTAAATTTAATTCTCCTCCAGGAATCAATGCATGAAATCTTCAGAGGACTTGGAGGGAGAAAAAAAAGCCTATGTCGTCATAAAAAGTTGAGATTTTTATTATTCATCCAGGTTGGTTTTCTTCAGAAATGGTCATTTATCCAAAAAAGTGAAGACAATCATCCGCTTTCTCGATCTCTTTTTCTCTTTATAGGCATATTTCAAGCAACGATGCATTTCAAATGCAATCCTAACTTACAAAGAGAGCAGCAAATGGTCAGTTTTAATATAAAAACATCTCGATATTTCAAGAAATCTGTTTTTAGTGCTCATCCTCCCTGACTAGTGTGAAGACCTTCAGAGGATACACCTGTTAAATCCAACTAACGTGTCCACCCTGGTCAGTTTCACCTCCAGGTTGTACCAGTTTCTGCTCCTCAGTCCCCTCTCCTGCCACAGAACAAGTATGAATTCATGTGTTGTCTGTTTCTTGTACTTTTCCATCTTCATTTGCCACAAGATCCTGCATATTGCCTGTTCTTGGCCTGGTTTCAATCTTCACTGGACATTGAGTATCTGATCTTAAATCCAGAGGAATACCGACAAACACCTTGTTCACTACAGCATGTTTGCCACCATAGGAGAGTTTTAATCAAAGTGCAGTACAATGGATGTCTATAGCGTAATGTTCTCTGCTTCATGTGTATGTGGTTTCATTACATTACAAAAACAAACAGCACCCACTCGTGGCCCACCATGCTAACGAAATAGCTTTCTGTGTTTCTGAAGTTGCATGAAACATGAAACATTTCTGAAAGGAAAACATAAACGATGCATTTTTACTTGAAGCGTTGTCGTTTGAACGGTGCCTTCACATCTGGACCCAGTTAAATGACAAGCCCTGTCTGATCCATCCCTCCATCCATCCATCCATCCATCCATCCATCCATCCATCCATCCATCCATCCACCAAAACTGGAGTTTGTTGTAGCTGACCAGACACCAGACATCAAAGCTTAAAAAATCAGCATTGAAATATATTTTGTATATTTCATGAACCACTTCTATACTTAATGTGACTATTTGACGTGTTTTCCCCCCTGCTTTACCGTACATATGAGCCAATTGTTAAAAGCATTATATTGTGGTGGATGGCTGACCAAACACACCAGCCAGTTAGAGCTCATTTCCAATAAATCCATCTATGGCTGTCCATTTTCTTTATGGCTTTATGAAAGTAATGGGCTTTTGAGTTCAGGTTACATGAGTGGATGTAGATGACAGGTGCTGTACATGCAACACCTACCGACATTAGCTATTATCCTTTTACCGTTTCTGATATTCAAGCTGCGGGTGTAATTGAAGAAAAAAAGACTCTGCCTATAAGTGCTACAATCCTTATAAATCAGTACTTACAAGCTTTCTGGACTTGTATAGCTGTCAGGGGATTTTTTTCCACTTCTGAAGTAGAATGACAGACAACCAAAGAAGTAAGTTTCCATGTCGCATTTTCAATATTAAATTCCAGTCATTAAGAAAGTGGGTGGAAATTTGTGTTATTGCAGAACATGGATAGATTATTGAAATCATTCTGCCACCAATGGCCGCTGTACTGGATCTACATCAAGCATTGTTAGGTTCTGAAACTCCGGGCACAATGTGTAGGTTTATAATTAAATATAGAGAAATGTAGTTACTTGTGGTAATCTTGTGGTTCAACCAAAAAGCTAAATTCCCGAATGTGGATTATGTTGTACTTTCCAGCAAGAGACGAAAAGATGTTGGCACAAATTAATGTTGGGGAAATATTTATATGTTTGAAACGAGTGCTTTTCCATTTAAAAAGCCTAATTATCTATATTTCTGCTAACATAAGAGATTAACCAGATAAAGCAATGTAGAATATTTTTTTGTACCAATGAAAGATTACCTGCTGTGGATTTTGTCATTTTTTCTTCTCTACCATTCAATGTTCCTCATTGTTCTCATGGTAATTACTCCAGTCAGTGGTAAGGCCAGGGTATACGTGGGTAGACAGTGTATACCCGCTTAGTTTCCAGTCAGCATTGCACATCCACTTCCAAATCCCCCATGATGCACCACTTAGCAGTACCTAGTCAGATTACAGATTGTTTTTTCCCAAGAATGATGAAGCCATGACCCGCCCTACCACACCGTTGATTGGCTGATTCACTGCGTCCACTGAGCTGATTGGTTAACGTCTGTTCACCGTGTAACGTGAGGGCTGATGAGCCAATCAGAGGCCGAGTAGGGCGGGTCACAATGAGGCTAATATTGCTAACTGATAAATTAAACCAACATTATTTGACAATAAGTAAATTGTCTGGAAGGATTTTCACTAAATAGAGATTTCAAGGGTTTTTCAGGCTCAAGCATTGGAAACCAAGCCAGTTTTCCCTCAACAAAAAGTTTCAATAAATATATCCCAAACTTTTATCGTCTGGAAACCGGACTTTGGGATCCTTTGAGGCAGGACCCTAAGGTAAGGAACAAAGAAGAGGCGTCTGATGAACTTCCCACCGGTGTCAGTATCTGACTGCTTTGTTCTCTGAGCCGAAGTGCTGGGCTCGGTTCAGGCCAGACTGTCACTGGCCACTGCTTCTAATTATTCAAAAACAGAAACATTTGGGGCGGGTGCAAAGTGCTTCTTTATTTTCTGTTCAGTGCAAATTGAAATTTTCCAACCCATTACGTGCCAATAAAAGGAGTGATGGTGTACAAGAAGTAAGGACCTCTTCAAAATTTCCCCCTCAACTTTGTTTAAAAGCCGCATCGGATTTGCCGTTGTGGTTTATAATGGATCACTAAAGCAGCTGAAAATCCAGGACAACCCGGTGAAAAGCTTTCAGCTGGGACTGTTCCTGTCCCTCCAGAGGTGTGAAGTGAGAGGATAGAAGGCCCTCTGATCACAAGATAAAGGCAGAACAACAGAATTAGCACTTCAAACAACAAGGCGTTGGGTTAAAACACACACACACACACACACACACACACACACACACACACACAGACACACACACACACACACACGCACACAAAGACTAAAATAATAGGAATACACACTTCATATCCGCTGGGGTCAGAGTAAACACAGCCTGCCGAGTCAGTGCCACTTTAATGGGAGATTAGCCTGGATGGAGAGAGAGAGAGAGAGAGAGAGAGAGAGAGAGAGAGAGAGAGAGAGAGAGAGAGAGAGAGAGAGAGAGAGAGGAGAAGAGAAGGACAAACATCCATGGCCACTTGTATCAGGTGTGTGTGTGTGTGTGTGTGTGTGTGTGTGTGTGTGTGTGTGTGTGTGTGTGTGTGTGTGTGTGTGTGTGTGTGTGTGTGTGTGTGTGTGTGTGTGTGTTTACCCACTTGATTGTTTGTCTTTGGGATGCACGGGGGGGGGGGGGGGGGGGGCGACAGCAACCTGATAGTAACGCATCTATTTTGTCTATTTTTTCCCTTCTACTTCACATCGAATAAGGACACTCATTGGCCTCACAGCCAATGTTATTTCATATCCATACTTTCTCTCCTCCTTCACATTCTGAAGTCGAGGTTGCCTAAACACAGTTTGTAGATCATTGTTGACAACTTCTAAGGAAGGGGAAGCACTGGATGGATACTTAAGATATTTAAACAGATACAAATCTTCCAGCATTGTCGTTTAATCCGTGCTCTGGCGATCACTAAAATAAGCAGGTAGTGAATAGATCATTTGTGGTCTCAAGAAAATGATCGATGATGGACCTTGATGACTGCCACATTTTTATTCAGCATTCATTGATACTTTCATTGGTCATCCTGAGTGAGATCGGGCTTCACAATGTACAGAGCTGTGTTATTGTAGACACATGAGTCGAGCTCTGATTCACGCATAAATGCACCTTAAGTTGGAGAAAGTTGAAGAGGGAGCAACACAACACCTGAAATAAATTGCTGCGAGGCGGACAGTTCTAGGAAGAGAGGCGTTTAGGCTCAGTTGACATGTTTTCATGTGAAAACGAAAAAACTTTGTTTGCGCACAAACTTTGTTTGCACAAAAACTTTGTTTGCGTTTTGGATGCTTGTTTCGTGGTGCTCAGAGTCACCGGGAACGCTATTTCGGTGACTCAACTATAAAACTGCAAAGCACCAAGAGAGTGTGGACTGGGAGTCCCAGCACGAGCACAGCTGTCACGTAAATGGACTATGTTTTCACTATAGGGCTGAAACAGCGATTCGATTAGCATTTTTTTTTTCTTTCAAATTTTCAACCATTGTGTTCAAGAAGCGACCCCAGTATAGCAGTAACAAGCCAGCTGTAATCTACCAGCAACAGCAGGAGAAGAAGCCAACAGCCAATAGTTGGCGCCACAGCACAGTTGATGCTTTCAGTAAACTGGCGGAGGCGGCTAGCGAAAGCTACAAGAAGCACATGCAAAACAAACAATCTTGCAAAATAATGCTTTTTTTTTTTTTTTACTTTTACTTGATACCACAATAAAAAAAAGCTTCGAAGTTTTAAATTAAACAGTATTTTGCCACTATTTGACTGGTCAGGCTCACTCAAGACAATATTAGGCTGCATGTGACCCATGAACTGAATGAGTTTGATATATAAGAGCCTGAATCCACGTCGCCCTCCTGTTTTCTATCAACCGTCATTTTGAAGCATCACTGTGGGTCAATCTGGTTGAATGTTATTCATGTTGGTTTTTAACTCCAGCTACAGCATGTTCACTGTGTTGAAGTTCAGAGGGCCATCCGCTGAGCTGCAGAATGATTCTGATGTAAATAAACTTGTCTCAGTACTTCACTTTGATTAACTTCAAGTTAAGTAAGTGCAGCTATTGATTGGTTTCATAATTGAACGCTCTCATGATTATACTGAAGATAAAATCAAGTTCTATTAGTATTCGAATGGGTAAATATAAGAAGTTACAGGAATTATCAGGATACGTTCATGGAAAACTGCAGTTAATTACAAATTGGGTTTCTTTCCAGTTGCTATAAAATGTGTTGTTTATGAGTTGACTGTACTTGACGAGGTAAAAGCTGACATTTCAGAGTCTGGCTGTATGATGAAGCTCAGTTGTTTTCTAATGCACAAAATTAGCAGCGCTGGCTTTTGGGGAATGAGTGTTGATGTACAACTGCGATGGAGACCGTTGATATTGGATTGGGTAAATCTCCAAGACGACGGGATTGTGGCTCCTGAGTTTGTGGTTGGACAAGAAAACTGGCCACTCTGAACAACAAACTGTTAGTTGAAAGGAAAAGTACCTAAAAACTTCAAGTTAGACAAGCTAAGACCCTTTTGTCAGACTTTAACAAGATGGAGTAAATGCTTCACAATATGTTGTAGGAACTTAATCAAACATGGCCATGTGACATCTTTTTAGTGGCAAACTTCACCGTTAGTGCCAACCTGCAGCCTCGGCTAATATAAAGAAGAGCTATAAAACATCCAAAGGATGAGATGCGACTTCCAGCAGTGGGCTTGTTTATAATCCAGAGTTTTATGTTCAGGAGGGTTTTGCACGGAGAAGTCCAAAGTCTGGACCAAACTCAAAAGTTGAGATTTATGACCAGGTAGCGAGCCAATGTTCAAAACCCAGTGCAAATCTCAACACACACACACACACACACACACACACACACACACACACACACACACGCACACACACACACACACACACGACTCATATATCAACATATATCATCATATATCAACCAGAGAAACAAAGTCAAGGAAAGATACTAAAGAAAAAAAGTGTGCGTAAAATAGTAAAATAAAAATACATGCTGATTTGGGATGGATTGGGGTCCACCCCCTCCATGGATTGGAGGGGGTGGATGTATTTCAAAGTGAATGTTTGGCAGTTTAGATGGAACACAGTTTTGCTTTCCAGCAGAAGATGAAAAAGGACAGGAGAGGATGAAAGGCTAAAGCGCCGGCCAGCAGGGAAGGGAGAGAGAAACACGCTCAGGTACCTTCACCCCAGGACACGCGGGAAGATTTTTAAAAAAGAAGGAAATCGTAAAAATTTTATAAATGAATTTCATCTCACAACCCACTGCATGCTGCAAGAACATCACCCCCCTGAAGACATCAAGAGCTATATTCACACTTGGCTCAGGCACATTTTCACATCCGTCTGCATGTGAACTAAAACACACTGTTCAAACAGCGAATACAGACGTAACCTGAGGAATTTCATGTGACTTTAGAGGAGTATTGACTGTTGTTGAAATTTTTTTGTGGGATAAAATTAAGTTTCCCTTGGCCTAAATGCTCAGTGTCTAACTAAATGAAACAGGCAAAACTGACTCGTAGCGTAGGCGTAGCTCTGTAAGTTTTCTATTTAATTTTCCAATGCAATTATCTAAAAATAAACAATGGCAAATATATTGAAATTCCGAATTCAAAATCTTGGGAAAAATGTGGATGCGACAAATACAACACAGTCATTTCAAGGCACTTTTACAGAGAAAAACCAACAATTGCACTGTTGAACCAGACCCGGAGGTGATTTTCTGCCGGACTAAGCTCAATTTCAATTACATCGGCATCAATTCATTCGTTCAAAATCTTGCTAAACTATTTACATGATGGCTTTTGACCCAGTGTGCATGCCTTATAAACAAGTAAAAACTTTTTCACGCCATATTTGATTGCAGTAATGTTCACATTTTAGCATGCTACTTCCCACAGTGCTCGGTATAACATTAATTATTGTACTTGGACATTGTTTGCAGGTTGGTTGTGTTGGGATCTCACAAAACCACAGAAAGTTTGTTCATTTCTAGGGAAAGCCAATTTTCATTTGTCATGATACACAGTCATGACATATGAATTCGGACCCAGGAATGTGATTTACCACCACACTCAGTGGGGGGGGGGACCTTTTGTCATTGCAGATCCATGTCAATCCTCCCCCGCTTTCTGCTCACAAGACACTTCCCCCATGCCCTCAGCCAGTCACCGATTGGTTGAAGCTCTCATGATTCGACACCTTTGAATCCACAAACTTTCAACAAAAAGCCTGCAAAAGCAGTCTTGCCCCGAGTCTTACCCTGTGAACACCGGGGGGATAGGAGCTGCATTCCAGCAGCTCAACTCACCCAGCGTTAGCATACAGCTAACACCAGAGGCCTGCATCCAGGGGCCTTCACTCCTCAACTCCTCTGCTGACCTTCATTTGTAACAATGGGAGAATGTGGTGGCAATAATGGAAAAACTTCCCTTTAAATGAAAAAAATCCCTCTTTCACTGAAGTGTGAAACTTCAGGCCCATGGGCCAAAACTGGCCAAACCAACAGGCAAATTGAAAACATTTCAAAGAAAATATTGATATATTTAAAACAAATGTCTTCAGGGTAGCAAACACAACACTCAGACCGGAGCTGAGATATCGGTGATGCTGCCATGAAAGCTTGTGACCTCATCGCCATCCAACCAGCCTTAAAGCCATGCTGTCAGGGTGAGTTTATAGAAACACCCAGAATGCATCTATAACAGCTCTAAGAGATGCTGTGTGGACATTTCACTGTATTTTCAACCAGAAGGTTTCATTAAAATTGACTTTGTTTTCAGATTGGAGTCTTTTTCAAACACAATTGTTTGAACTTTGCAAAACTAGTGACATTTTCATGGTGCATACTCTGCATCACAACAAAGAAAACCACATTGTTGGCATATGAGGGGGAATTAGGCCGATATAAGAAATACATTTTCATATCAATGTTTTGCATTTAGTGGATAATAAAGGGTTAATAAAAACCAATTGGTTTGCTACCAGATACAGTCATTTGGATGGAAGTCTGAATGCAACACAGACCAAATAAAACTATAAGCAGACTAAACGCAGGATTGTACACATTTGCTGTGCACAATCGATGATTTCCTGTCACTATTATGACTTCCTTATACTTTAATAAAAGCTACTAGTGAGTTCTAACAGGAAAAAGAAAAATCCGACTGCTCCAACCCAACATGCTTCATACCTCACGTAAGCTCTGTTTTCACCATAGGAGCTGACCAGAGTGCAAATTCTTCTTCCTTTCTTTCAACGTTGGTCCTGACCAGAGAACCACAAATTCTAACAATGTCTCGAATACTAAAGTGGGTAAATATGTTAATCGAGGAGTCAAACCACATTTAAGACACTGACTCTTAAATGAATTTAAATAAGCACTGACACTGCTATAATTTAAAAGTCAATAAAAGGTTTATAGGCTTAGCTTTGAACATTGTATTCTCCACTCGGAGCTCTGTGATTTTACATCACCCGGCATTCCACTTGACTGGGTTTAAAACACGACCCAAACCACAAACGATTACAGCCCATCCACATTATATTGGCTCAACAATTAGCACTACACTTACAACCTGGTGGCAGACTAACAAGCTATTTGGATTGTTCCTCCTCTCCATCAACCCTGATTCAATTCCTGCACGGTCCAAGGTTTAAAAGTAGCAACAAAGTATTTTTCCATTCCCCCCGACTTCCGCAAGCTCTGGAAACAATTCAATACACCCTGCAAAAGTAAATTTGAAGAGGAACTACACAAATATTTGTTCAGATTGCATTTCGAGGGAATAAAGGTACCCTAGGAAACACGAGTAGATTTCTGTTTTCGGTTCACTCCACAAAAGAACAACAACAAAGAAAAAAAACAAATCCAGTGGAGCGGACCTGAACTTAAAGCTTCATATGACCAGCGAAGAAACATTAAGCCTTCAAGTTCAGCTCAGATTTGCATGACTTCCTTTCATTCAACCAGAATAATGCCCGTTTCACTTCGCTCCACAAGGTTTTTGGATTTTTTTGAGTTAGCA
Source organism: Blennius ocellaris (assembly GCF_963422515.1). Classification (NCBI taxonomy): domain Eukaryota; kingdom Metazoa; phylum Chordata; class Actinopteri; order Blenniiformes; family Blenniidae; genus Blennius; species Blennius ocellaris. The sequence continues at coordinate 15,973,081 of NC_137671.1, read as the reverse complement.
ATAACCCCAAAATAAACTAAAGAAAAAAATAAATGAAATTAGTAACCTGTGCGTCCATGTGGGTTCATATTCAGGAAAAAGATTGCATAAGGACAGAAATGAGAGGCTGAGTAATGGAGATATCAGCAGATTTTGGTTGGGTTTCATGGAGGGGGTGGATGCATTTCAGTGATTTGTTGGCAATTTGAACAGAACACACTGTTGATTTCCAAACACAAAAAAAAATAAAATATGACAAGACACAGTTTCTATGAGGACTGTCCTTCCAAAAACAGAATCAAAATGGCAGGAGAAGAAAAGTATAACTCTGACCAGTAACTTCTACGTGATTCACTGCCTGCACGGATCAAGATCCATGCTGGTCGGTGAGACCTCAGACTAAAAGTCCCCATACCGAGAATCATGTTCAGGGTTGCACCGATAACAATTTTCAAAGATTGCAGTGCAGCGTTGTGTTTTCATGGACAGTAGGTGAAGAGCACATAAGAGACACTCTGTTATTCTCTCAGGTCATGATTATTAGTACACTGTCCCATCTTCAAACCATCAAAGACAATGCCGTCTAAAAGTTATAGTAAGACAACTCAACCAGCTTCACTATTGTACGTCTGTGCATGAACCAAACATAAGAATCCAATGGAATCTGGTCCCACTGAATAAAACTTGAGAAATAGTCACACTGGCGCTGAAGGGAACCACATCACACACACAGACGTCGTCTTGACCGCAGCTGTCCCGAGCCATTTAACTGATTTATTTCTAACAGTGATTTGCATCGATCCTGAAATGCACACAGTGATGTGTTGCCAGTCGAAGCTCCAGATCTGAGGAAAGTTCTGCGATGTTCCAAAAGGAACAGAAACCAGGAGGCGGACGCGAGGTTTATAGTCATATTTGCTTTTGTGACCGGAATGTGTGGGCTTGTGTTTCTCTCTGTGTCGAACACAAAAGAAAGAATTTAAGTATTGAGATGTGGTTTTTGGTAGTATGGTTGGAATTTGGCACAGACCAAGGTCACCGGTTGGGTTAGGCCTGAGGTGTTAAACATAAGGTCTGTGGGCCAAACCCGGACCGCAAGAGGCTGCGATCCGGCCGCCAAACCAATTAAAGGCTAAAAATGTCAACGAAAACGTTGATTTTTTTTTTTTTAACATACAGTATTTCTTAAGAGTCATGGACACAATGAATCACTGAGACCCATGCTCTGATTTTGGTGATGCTGTCATGAAAGCATGCAAGCTAGTATTAGCCACAAAGCTATCGGGGTGACTTTGCAGAAAGGTGTATAGGAGAAGTTTTGGGGACATTTCATTGTATTTTGCACCAGAAGATTTCGTGAAAATTGGCTATATATTGAGATTGTGGTAATTCCTGGTAGTAAAAACTTGTTTTTTGAAAAATGTTGACTGTTTCATCAAATATACTATACTAACTCCACTAACTGAGCCACTTCCACGCAGTGGTGGGGTGGTTCACGTTCAATGGGAAGGCCCCTCCAATAACATTGAAACTGTCTTTTTAGGCAGATGTCCGTATAATTCGTTGGAACCAGAAGCTGGAAGGTTGTTCATTGGAGATTTCTATTAGGATATTCTTCACTTGCTGTCATTTTAACCTAATTCAAGAGAAACAGAACATTTCTAATGAACACCATGTTGCTATTGGAATATAATGAGCATGCACATGGCAAGGGGAGAAATGAAAAAAAAACACATCACACTAGATAACTGCTTCCAGAGCGCCTGGATAAATAACATGTTTTACTAGTTGGGCAGATAAAAAAAAAAAGAAAAAGAAAAACTTGGTCTGTGAGTGTGAGCTGGATGTGTGGTCTTGTATTGATGCCCACGTGGGAAGGACAATAAACCTGTTGGGCTGTAGATGCTTGTGGTTTTAGACAGTGTTTGTTAAGGTTTGGGAAATGTCTAACTATTACTTTTATGGAAAGTCCCTATGTCCCCACAAAGATAGTAATGGCAAGTGTGTGTGCGTGTGTGTGTGTGTGTGGATGGTGGGGGTGGCTTTTTTCTTTGATTCCAGTCTCATTACAAAGGTCTGCCACAGTGAGTCAAGTAGCAGTCGGCCTGGCCATCAGTGTAAAGAGCCTCTTTACTGTTTCTCACTTCTCAGGCCGCCGACTCTAATCACACTGAAGCTGTCCCTCTCTCGCACACACTGATTCTGTCTAATCAGGAATGTGTTTGTCTAATCAGAAGTGCTTTTTTTGTTATTGCAGCACAAACTCTTTTGACTTTACTGCTTTTTTTCCCCTTTTTCATCTGTTTTTGACTGCTCACATTTTAAAGCAGTACTGGGGGAATAAATGATTTCATTTGAGCCGTTGATGTAACTTCTCACCATGTTTTTCCTCGTGCGGACTTGGACCTAAATATGACCTTGTCATTCGTAGAAAAAAGCTGTTTACATTGAACTAAAGTTGTTTTAAAAGGTCTCTGTCAATAAAGTTAGATTTGTTATTACTTTTTACTTTCATATACTCTCATAGAAATACAACGTTTTGTAAACACTCTGTCTCCATGGATACAGGGGGAAAATACAACTTATTTGATGTCGGGTCTCAAGGTAGAATATTTTGAAAGTGATCATAACTCTGTCCATGGAAATGGAGCAAAGTACAACTTTTTGAAAATGATCCAACTCTGTGTCAATGGAAAGGGGAACACTTAATTTTTTTAAATACTGGTCTCATGTGGGAACTTTTTAAAAATGCTCTAAAAACATGGAGGGGGTGGGGGAGTTAAAATACTCTTACTCCATCTCCGTGAATACAAAGGAAAACACAACTTTTTGAAAATGCTCAGATTCCATCTCTGTCTGACTTAATCTTCATGGACACGGGAAAAGTTTGCTTTTTTAAAAACGGGTCTCAAGGTGGAACTTTTCAAAAATGCTGTTTCAGTTTTCAGCATTACTGTGTTATCTAAACGTTGCCATGTAAATGCAAAACTGTTCTAAAATGAAAAAGTGTTTACAGTGGGCTTCAGGTGATCACGGCAAACTTCACGTCTGTCCATCTGTGGGATTATTTCGCCGATGGCAGCAACAACTTCAAAGACACCTCCCCTGATTCGTCTCCGAGCTGGCCGCCTGTCAGCGCTCGCAGAGAGCGTCCTGTGCGCATCCTCACCGTGTCACCTACACTGGAAAATCCCAGAGTCCACGAATGAAAGCAAATGAAAAGAGGTAATATTGGAAAAAAATCAACATAATGATGTGCATAATCACAACGCTGGCGCCGTGTTCTCAGCTTGAGCTCATAACGGCGATATGAGATTGGAGTTTATTGCATTAATCATGTAAACGTTGCTCTTGTGATTAAAGCAGAACTGCTGTTTATTGCTTGTAATTGTATTCAGGTCGGGCTACGCTCCCAGGAATACCACACGCAGCATTAATATTTGATGAACTGATGCTGGATCAGGCCGGAGAGCCCCGTCCTGCTTTCCTGTGGATTCGGGTGTGCGTCATTAAGCTGACCCCAGAGCAGCTCCTTCTCTTCTTTCTCTCACCGCTCTCCACAGATCACATTTGAATATCCCCGTCAAAACTCTTTTTTTCTTTTTTCTCCGCGCATTTCATAAGTAAATCCAATATGAGGCATGAAAGCATGTGCATGCATATGGAACCATATGATTGCTGGAGTGCATGTATGCCAATATAATGCTGAGAGAGAATAACACTGGAGGAGAAAGTGTCGTCTTTCTCCTCCATTCTACAGGCTCTGAAAAGCAGCACTCTTATCATGTGATCTGGCTTTTAAATAAACAAACCAGAGGGACAGAAAGACAGTCGGTCTTCGGAGGAGGAGACTGATGTGCTCTTCACCTCACCTTCTTCCCATGACCTCATGTACCAGAGCAGCAGGCCCCAACATGAAGCAACACTTGTCTTTCCTCCCCCACTCTTTTTTTTTTCCTTCCCACTTCTCTTCATCTGCGTTGATAGTTTTAACTCAACAAAAGCTCACGTTGGGGAGCTCTGGAAGCCTCCGGTGGATCCCTGGAAATGTTTCGAGGATGTAAACTTCAAAAGGTTTTGCGATGGATCACGGCGGCTCAGAGCGTGTCCAAACCGTCCAGGTTGAAAAGCTTTGTTGGAAAGATTTAAATGCTCTGTAAACACAACGTAAAAAGGCTTAAAGGAGACTCTCCGCTGTGATCTGGCTGTGGGGGGAAAATGAATAAAACATGTGGAATCGTTCACATGTCACCTGGCTGTCACACACTGATGTTAACATACACAACATGGGTGGAAAGGAAAAAAAATGCAGCTTACGCAATCTGTCATATGAGGAAGTATCTGAGGATCGCTGATGCAATTATGCAGCCGCTCGCTGGACGTGAAAGCTGAGCTGGTCCTTTTTTTTTTCTTTTCTGTGGAGCTTTGACCCGGGGGTTTCTGACAGCTCAGCTTTGTACACCCTCCCTCCTCCTCTTCCTCCTCCTCCTCCTCCTCCTCCTCCTCCTCCTCCTCTGCTTCTTCCCTGAAGCCTGGACCAGCCTCCATCTCATCGCGGTCACATGACTGTGATGCTACGTGTGGCATAAAACAGTGAAAAAACATTTACTTAAGAAATTTAGATCCTTTCCATTCTGCAGTAATGTCTCTTTTCCTTTTCCTCACAACTTCCTCTTCAAGATTCAGGATTAAGGTTCTCAAGGATTCCATGCATGCTCCAGTTAGACGTGATGTCTTCTTGTATTTGCATTGATCAGGGATGCCAAACACTTTTAAGTTCCACATTCAGCTAACGTTTATCTTTAGGGGGCCGGGCTAGTGAAACAGTTGCTTAATAAAATTTAAATTTAATCTTTAAAGTTTGTCTTTGTTGTGGCACAGAAGATGAAAATGTCTAGAGCTCAACAAAAACCAAACAACTACTACTGTAAATGACAACCTCAACATGAAACCAACATTAATGGTGCAAGATACAATGAAATATCAAAACACTTGTCCTGCAGCTGTTGCTTTCTCTGTGTTTTTAGAAATTCCCCCTGACAGCATGGCTTTGAGGCGAGTGCTTGTTGGTTTTGGCGTGCCGTCATGTCCTTGTCAGGTTGTATCAGGAATCAGTTCCGAGTACGCAGTGGAGTATCAGACCCGATGGTGGTATCGGTATCAGTATCGGTATCAGTATCGGTGCCGGTATCAGTGCATCCCTGTAGAAGACAGTGGGATAAAAGGAGCATTACATGTCGTGTGTTTTAGTGTTTATCAGTGTAACTCTGTCACACGAAACGCTGCAAACTCCTCATTAACCTGTTCCCTGATGCCGTGTTCAACATTTACAGTTTGAGCTGCAGGAAATGCTGCGGAAGGAGGGAGGGCCGGGGGAACGAGGAGGGAGGGCTGGGGGAACGGGGAGGGAGGGCCGGGGGAACGGGGAGGGAGAGCTGGGGGAACGGGGAGGGAGGGCTGGGGGAACGGGGAGGGAGGGCCGGGGGAACGGGGAGGGAGGGCCGGGGGAACGGGGAGGGAGAGCTGGGGGAAAGGGGAGGGAGGGCTGGGGGAACGGGGAGGGAGGGATGGGGGAACGGGGAGGGAGGGCTGGGGGAACGGGGAGGGAGGGATGGGGGAACGGGGAGGGAGGGATGGGGGAACGGGGAGGGAGGGATGGGGGAACGGGGAGGGAGGGATGGGGGAACGGGGAGGGAGGGACGGATGGGGGAACGGGGAGGGAGGGACGGATGGGGGAACGGGGAGGGAGGGATGGGGGAACGGGGGGGGACGGATGGGGGAACGGGGAGGGAGGGATGGGGGAACGGGGAGGGAGGGGTGGGGGAACGGGGAGGGAGGGGTGGGGGAACGGGGAGGGAGGGATGGGGGAACGGGGAGGGAGGGCTGGGGGAACGGGGAGGGAGGGATGGGGGAACGGGGAGGGAGGGATGGGGGAACGGGGAGGGAGGGATGGGGGAACGGGGAGGGAGGGACGGATGGGGGAACGGGGAGGGAGGGACGGATGGGGGAACGGGGAGGGAGGGATGGGGGAACGGGGGGGGACGGATGGGGGAACGGGGAGGGAGGGATGGGGGAACGGGGAGGGAGGGATGGGGGAACGGGGAGGGAGGGGTGGGGGAACGGGGAGGGAGGGGTGGGGGAACGGGGAGGGAGGGATGGGGGAACGGGGAGGGAGGGACGGATGGGGGATGGGGGAAGGGGGAGGGAAGGATTTTCATTTGAAAGAAGCTCACAAGATTCCTCCACAATGAGAAACAGATGACCGTGTTGTTTTAATCCCGGCCCTGGTTGTGGACGTGCGTTTTCCCAAAACTTTATTGCAAACACATTCTCATGTACTTCAGCATTGGTGACACAACACTCCAAAGGTCGTGCCCCCCCCCCCGTTTGCACTCAGATTTGTTTTGCAGAGCCTTCCTCTCCGCTGCCCGGCCTCCCTCATCTCCTCCTCAGCTCGGCCTGCAGCTGGGTTTCTCAGAGGTGAGTATGTGTGGGATGGCGTTGCTGCGGGACCGGCGAGGAAAGCAAGCGCTTTTCGCCGGCCAGTGAAACCGGCTCGCGGGTTGTCAGGAGCAGTGCCGAACGTTACGAAACAATGTCTTGGCAGCGCTGTTTTTCTCTCCCACCCACTGCTTCCAAAGCAAGAAGTCAGAGTCTATAAACCACACATCCAGAGATGATGACATCTCTGGCTCTTATTAACGCCGTTCACTTCGTTAGGAGTTTGTTTTTAGCTGCAGTCTGCAGCCTCCTCCTCCACTATGAGCTCCCTCCACTCCTCTTCAACGCTCCAGCCACTGATTATTCACCTCATTCATCGTTTCGAGGAAGATTTGGAATTGCACGGTGGTAACACGGCGGAGGAGGGGGGGTGTGGGCAGAAGTGGAATTTAATTAGCTTCTGCCGGTTGGCTTTGATTGGAGGTGAAAACTCAAATAAGTTTCAAAACAAAGAGGATTTTTCTTTATTTGTCCACACGCAGCGAAAGTCAGACATCAGCTGACAAAGAGTCGGTGAATGTTGCAGGAGGCGTCGTGGTTGTTGAGCAGTGGCGAGAATTTTCACACTGTTTTTCTTTTTTTCACACAATATTGGTTCTGTTGACAGCATCAGGTCTGAGGACTTGGCAAAACTGGATGTAAGACCGTGGAATCAACATGCATCGATCTTTCTAAAACACATAAATTTTTTTGTTGTTGAATAGAAATATCCTATATTCTAATATGTATAACTGAATAATGATGTATTGAATTAGATTTGTCTGATCTGCAAGATACTGGGCTGCTAAATAGGCTGTTAATAAGTAACTAAATTCTACTCTATTGTAACATGTGTTTTTATGATTACAAAACAGTATTCTGAAGTAAAAAAAAGGGTAAAATTGAATACTTTTTTCTACAAAAGTCAATTTTATGTGGCGATTAAGAAGATGATCTTTACTGTTTCAGTTCAGCAACAATCCAAATGGCAGTAAATATAGTCTGCAGAGGGAGAAAACATGACGCTTGATGATGCAGCGTTTAAACTCACGTCAGTCTGTAACTCGAACATTTGTTGAAGCTGAACATGAACCAAAATCTGAGGCACACCAAAAGAGAAAAAGAAAACCCTGCTTTGCTTTCTAGCATAGACTGTAAAGAGAAGCTGTGAAGCTGTAGGCGTCAACGTTACATTTGTGGTTTGAGCTCAGGCTTTTTGATTTTTCTTTTTCTCCGTCGTCCTTGGCCAAGATCTGAACAGGAAGTTTGGGTCAGAGCCCCTCAGATCTTGTTTTTCACTGTAAAAAAAAAAAAAAAAAAAGTCTTATCAACATGCAATCCATTTACCTTCTATATCAGGGATGACATTGCTCCCTTTTACACAATCTAACTGCCCAACCCCAACTCACCAGCTCTCTTTGATCCAGCCATACTTGAGTTAATAGTCAGCACGTAAGCACATGACAGTAATTTCCTCTTTTGACTTCAAGCAGACCTCAGAAAGACTTCCAGCTCTTTTTTTTGTGTGTAGTTTTGCACTCGTCCTCACTCTGTATCCACTCCTGTGACACACATGCGCAATATACAGCACCAGACAGCCATAAATATCACTACAGCGCCGTGCTGCGGAATGATGGATGAGCCTTTGACTTGTCAGCGTGCCATTTTGAACTAGAGAGAGTGTAGTATGCTAACACACAGAAAGACACACACACACACACACACACACACACACACACACACACACACACACACACACACACACACACACACACACACACACACACACACACACACACACACACGTCTCTGACCTCCCAGCCCTCCCCATACAGTGCGCACACACAATCCAGCGCAGACTTGTTTCATTGAGCCGGCGAACGCCGTGCCATCCTGCCCTCGGGCTGGCCCCACGGCAGCATGGGAAATGGAGTGTGCTGGCTCCCGCTGACCTGCACACCGGCGGCAAACCGAGAGCTCCGTCTGCACACCGGGGAGGGGCATGCTCCACGCCGAAGTGATAAAAGAAACAGACATGCACGTAAACATTTCTCGAAGGTGAATGTCTGCTGGCAGCTGCTGAAAGAGAGATATAAATGTACAGCGGTCAGTTCGGCGGACAGGTGGAGCGGAGACACGGGAGGGGTAGTTATTAGAGACGAGGCGCCGAGGGCCCCAAGGCCCCAGAGGCGAGGGTCCACAGATGGGGCTGGAGATTGTTTCCTCTTTGAGTCAAATCTGCCGGCCTTTAATTGGCTGCTGCTCAGTGTGATCTCTGACCTTTTAGGACAAATGACCACGGCACCTGAGACAGAGAGAGATTTCCCATCAGGTGTTGTTCAACAAACGGATTCCCTCCACCAGCTTTATGGAGCCGGATCAATACCGAAGCCATAGGAGAGAGAGGGAGGGGGGTACTGCTGTAGCCACTGACATATCATGATTTGTGTGGTATTTTCTATAGTTTTATTCCCTTCATGAGAGCTGTATGCACAGGATAAGAACAGCATTTGACAAATTAGATGGGGCTCCCAACACTATCTTTTTATTCATAAACCATACTACTTTTGTTTTTATTTTAAAGATTAATTTCCAGAATAAAACTACAAATGGTAAAAAAAAAATACAAAAAAAAATAAAAATTACAACAAAACATGAAGCGGTTAAAATGGATAAAATTACTCAAATTAGCAACAAAAAGTAAAGGTGAAATAGCTAAAAGAAAGGGTTAAAAGAAGAAAAGTACCAAAAAGCTTAAATGGCTTTTAATCAATTGATCAAATTGTATTAATAAAGCACTTTTTTATACAATTAAAATGCAGTAAAAAGTATATTTCCTCTCCAGTAGACGACAACAAAATCCACCCCCACCTGTTAGTCTAAGAAGAAAAACATAAAATGCTAAAATGGCAAAAATCCACCAATAAACGTCAACAACTAAAAATAAAAATGGCATTAAAAAAAGATCAAACAGCTGAAAGATATTCTATAGTTTGGATTAGTGCCCCAGATTGTTAATATTAGCAACATAAAATTTGTCTTGGTCTCTGTAATCATTTTGTAGCGGCGCCCTCTGGTGGATTGAATGCCAGATAATTGTTTAAAAATATTGTACTTTGTGTAGTCAAGAGGTTGCAATTTTAACCAGTAAATTGCTGGAGCCGAATGAGAATAAATCCACGGGTGGAGATTATTAAACACTGTGAAGTGTTGACCTATTAACTTTGAGAGTATATCATAGTGGCGTGCAGAGAAACTCATTGTGTACATTTCACAACATGTAACCCGAGGGATACGAAGGAGACGTTAGAAAGCAGAAGAGAAATCTATGCGCGGAGCAGAAGCTGCTGCAGCGCCGACACACAGTCAGAGGAATAAATCAAAGTGTTTGTGGTTCTGACCGCACATATATTTTTATGGGCCGAACACGCCGCCTGCTTCTGCACTTTCCCCTGAGCCATACCATTAAACGACAACCTTTGCGATGCCCCTGAGCTCGTTGATTGATGTAAACTTAAGACTATATACATGGAGAGGTATATAGAAATAAACTTACAACACATAAATCACATGGAGTGCTCAACAGTGGGTATTTGTATGACGTTATGTATGAAAACCCTTCAAAAGAGTCGTATTGAATGTGATGATCAGCATCGATTGGACTTACTTTGATGTAGTGATCCGACAAAATGCTTTTTTGATGGGTGAGGTTTAAAATTTAGGATTCAATACATCCAGCATCTCTGATTTCAAAAACAGCGATTTTGGTGTCTGCCTGGAAAAACCCATGTCAAAGCCTAGTTTAGACTCTGAACATTATTTTATTCACCATATGAGTGAATCGGTGTGGCGCATAATGCTTTTAAAGCTATTCATACAGAGAAAAGAGATAGCGAGGGAATTGGGTGAATGGCATGAAGCAGAGACGTGGCGATGGAGAAGGGTTAGAGGGAGTGGGAGTGAGAGTGAGACACAATGCAACACAGAGGAGGAAATGAGAGAGAGAGAGAGAGAGAGAGGGGATAGAAGAAGAATAAATGTACAAGATTTATGCAGGAAGCAATGAGTGCAGGAAGTGCGGGTATTTCTTGTTAAAGCATGCCCACTGCTTTCATAACCCAACGCAACATAACATTTACCAGGAAAAAGAAAAAAAAGAGATCAGATTGTTTTTTTAATCCTAAATCCAGAAGTTTCAGCCTGTTCTTTACCTAAATATTTAGCGTAGGAAGGAGAAATCACCTCCCACATGTCCGTTTCTTTCACTGATCTCTGGAAACGTATTGAACCAATCGTCGCGTGTCATTATCACACTTATGAAGGATGACGATCATCTTTCAGCTGCTCACTTCCGGGGTCGTAATCCATATTTGAGTTTTCCTGATGCAACCTGCAGTGGAATTTGAACTTCAACCTTCAACATGCAGATTATAGAGCATCTTTGTACCGCTGATGGCTTGGTGTGTGACACATCAACACAATGCTGTTGGGATCTCACAAGACCACAAAAAGTTTGTTCATTTCTAAGGAAAGACAATTTTCCGAGTTTAATGCAATTTTAAGAGTTGCATCCCAGCAGCTCCGCTCACCCAGTGTTAGCATACAGCTAACACCAGAGGCCTGCAACCAGGGCCCTCCACTCCTCAACTCCTCTGCTGACCCGACCACGAGGGTCAGACCTTCCCAGGACCCAGAGACCAGCGCCCAGAGTCTGACCTCCCATCAACCAAGGAAAACCAACCAGTTCCTCCAGGACGGACCAGGGAAACGACGCCTCACAGAACTTCTTTGTGTTTTCCTCAACCAGCAGGAAAACCATCACAGACCTGAGCGACCAGCTCCTCAGTCTGGACAAAAGGAACAACCAGAAGCTGCAAAGAAGGACTCCTGAAACATCAACTTCATCTTCTTCTCCTCAGCCTGCAGAACCAGCAACCACAGTTAGCAGGAGGTGCTAACTACAGGAGAAGACACCAGCTTCCCTCCAGCAGGACAACAACTGAACTCCTTCAAGGAAGTGGTAACAACAACTGGGCTTTACCTGAGATTAGTTAAACCTGATGCTATGCATAGAACTGTTTAACTTCATGAAGATGTGTTGATTCTGTTACAATGATTGAGTTCTATAGATAATGATATTAGGAGACGTTATCAACCTGTAAACCACCGTTAGCTCTGCCACAGACACAGGGTCTGCATGCTAATCTGCTTTACTAACTTGTTAACACACAATCCTACACATATCACATCAAAGACAACATCACACAGTAACTGAACACCATCTGACGACTCCTGATGTTTTACAAAGCAAGTCTCATTCACATCAAGTCATTCTAGAAATGGTCCTTTAGCGGAGACACACAGGAAGCAGATGCTAAAGACTAGCTTCCATGTTCCATTGTTCTCCAGCACATGGTCGAGACCCAGGACAGACTTCCTGTTCTCTGACAACCTCCATTTGGAATGTAGTTTCTTGTGATCCGCCATCTTGTTTTGTAGTTCCATCACACGTCACACACAAACACTCCCTCCACCTCTCTCTCTCTCTCTCTCCCTCCACACACACACACACACACACACACACACACACACACACACACACACACACACACACACACACACACACACACACACACACACACACACACCAAGATGTATATAGGTAGTTGGAATCTGTGTTTATTTGTTTTCATCGTACATAAATATAATTTTTGGAATCATACTTGCTGTTTTATTAATAAACACAAAGATGAATGAAATGTCGACCTCTTCTGTGTCAAGAACTCCAAAATCCTTCAATCTTTACTGTTAATTCTGGTAATTGTAATTAATTTAACTATGAATTCAAATTCCTGATGAACTGTTTAGTATATCTTATGAGACTGATATAACTGAATTGGCTATAATTTCCTGTTAAGATAGGTGGTGCTCCAAGGTGTCTGATACAGATCAGATTAAAAAATGTCAATAACATAATTATTAACTATCTTCGATAATTATTAATCATTATCAATAGCCAACCACAACATAAATAGTGATCCTTATGAGGAAAGAAATCCCTACAATGCGAATACAGCTGCATATTAGGACAATACCCCATTCTTCTAAAAGCATTACAGAAGTAACTTTCGAAAACACTAGTTAATCAAGTAAACATTATTTAGAGAAATAACTGTATGTCAAAGCATGTGTGTCCTATTACATCTCATTCATATTCAACACAGAAGAGGATTTTCCTCAAATACATGTGTCATGAAAGAGAAATGAGTTTTCAAAAGGTTTAATTATTGCCAGAAAGGAACTTTGAAAAAGAGGTTTAATGAAGGATAAAACAACCAAATTAGACGTTCAGAAGACTAAACCCCCAAATGTTGCTCTGCACACGTTCAAGCAGTTTATAGGTTGACGTCTTTCTCCTGTGCTGCTCTGGCCAGTTTATTTTTATTATTGTAATAATACCTAGCAGAAGGATGGATGCAACAAGCTTTAAGAAAAAGGTGGTTTAACTATAATTATGTCCTGAGAGAGACAGAGGTCACCGGTGTTTATCGTAGTGTCGTTTGTTCTCTGTAATTTTCCCACTCAGATCAATGCGAGCTACAGAATGATGAATCAATGATTCTAAAAGGGTTTAGAGCTGTGGTAACAGCCACATCAATGATGCTAACAGGCTAAATTCTACACTGACGAGACACTTAGGAGGTACATGCAGTAAACAATACGTGGTTTCTATACTTCCCATATATTAATCCATCTCTACTTTGTCCAACTCAAAAAAAGCTGGAATCAGCTGATGATATGGGCGAAGGCCGGACAGATCACCGATCCACTGCAAGATTTATCGCAAGACAGACGTTGACACACGCAAACGTTGACTTTAGGCCCGTGTACATGAAGTGAAAATGCATCTTCGTTTTTGAAACGTTTACCCAGCAACATTTTCAAAACGTATGTCCGTTGACACAACAAGGGCAGAAACACTGGAAACTTTGTCGTTAGCATGCTGGGTCATGAGTTGGCGCTGTTGGTTGTTTTTGTCATGAAACCACACACACACGCAGCAGAGAACAAAACGCTCTAAACATTGACAATGGGAAAACACGGACATGCTAGTGGAGAGTTATAATGGCAACTGTCGACTATAAAACTACCAAGTCCAGGAGAACATGGACAGGGAGTCATGACACGATGGAGAAAACGTTCTGATTGTCTCTACTGAGCATGTGCACGACTACAGGTTACTATGGCCGTGGTGTGCTCATGCCTTAGTGGCATTTCAGAAAAGTTTCGTTTTCCTCTGTCTTTACCGATTCGGAGTATTTCAGAAAAGTTGTGTCAGCCCTCGTTTCCATGGGAACACAGGTCGAGTTAGAGGATTTAAAAAAAGATTCGCCTTGAGATGTTGCTTTTTCAAGAGCTCAAGCACTGTTGTCGTATAAACAGACACGCAAAACGCAATGAAGGTTTTACGTTTTTACTTTAAATCGTCATGGAAACAGGACCGTAGTGCGTTGGTTCTCTCTGATCTGGTGCAACACCCATCGTTCCCACTCAATGACAAGCCATACCAAGAAAGACACTCAACAACTTCATGAATTCAAATAGGATTCAACTGATGGTTTCAAAGAATATTACAGTTTGCCAATGCACAAAAACCCCAACTTGAATGGGAATAAAGATGTAGAAGGGAAATATTGCATTTGAGGCTCAGTTAACTGTATTTTAATTAAAACTAAAGCTCTTCACTTCAGTAACATTAGCCTTCTGCATTTTTTCCTAAACTCAACCATGTTTTCATGCACACTTATGAGAAGATGTAGATGTCCAGAATTGGGCTCCATGTGCTTATTAAGTTTTGATACACAGCCTTCAAAAGGAATTTGACCACGTGCACCAACAGCTCTTCATCTTCCGTTATTAGCTGTTGATCTACTCCTTTGGTCTCATCTCCACATTCAGTTCAGCTTTCCCTCAGCGCTCCTTCACCCCGGACTCACCTCTGCACTGCCCCCCCCACCCGTCTCCATAACCTGCCTTCCTGCCCCGTCGCAGGTGATGATTGCCTATCGATCACCAGTTCACACAATCGTTTGGTCGATGCTCTAATTGCGTTTTCTCTGTGTGGGCTACACAGAGGAGAGATCGATCATCGGCTAATGAGAGATGTTGGGCAGTGATGGGGGAAGAAGCTTAAAAGAAGCTACTGTATATGAGCTCAAGCCCCTCCCTCTCCTCCCCCTCCTCCCCCGTCCTTTATTAAATGTGTTGGTTGCCATTATTCCTGCATCTCGGCTTCATTATGGCCCACGCAGTATTGACCCTAAGTCAGTCCCGTCAATATGCACACACACAAACTCACAAACAAATGCTGGGAGCAACCTGTGATGTAAAATCCTACCATGTTTCAACAGTTCTGTAACTTTTACATGAACCTTTAACAATTTGAATCAGTTCCATGTTTTTGATCTGCCTCAGAACTGCCATAAATCATGGGCAACCAGCAGCTCACGGGCAACCGATGGCTCATGGGCAACCGGCAGCTCATGGGCAACCGATGGCTCATGGGCAACCAGCAGCGCTCATCATCACATTTTGTTGTCCTCGAACCAATTCGTAAACATTAAGAGTTATGTTAATGATAGTTCATGACAATATCATTTTCAATTTGAACCAGGTATCAATTCAAGTTACTCCAAATCCTTGAGTTAATGAGGCAATTTCACTCCAAAATACATTAAATGTATGCATGTTGGTAAAAAAAAAAAAAAAGAATAAAAGAAAAGAACATTTATTTTTTTTGAAAACACTGTTCATTTCCACAGAAATGGCAGAAACACTGAAAACGATGTAGCTGACATGCAGGACCGTGAGTTGTCACCAACCAACCAACACGAGGTGAACTGGAGAGGGAGGTATCATCAGCCAAAACTGATATGAGCTGTGTTGAATTAGTTGTGGTATGGGAGGCGTCGCAGACCAGCAACCAACCCACCATACAAAAATATGACAAAATGGAGAGTTTGAAGTACGAATCAACCAAAGCTACTATGAGGTGTCTCAAGTCAGTCAAACTGGTGTTGTTATCTGTAGTTCTGAAAGTTGCTTGTAGGTTTATTGCTGGTTTTGTTGCCTTGGGAACCAACCAACCAATCAACCACCACGAGGCAAGGGTTTAAAATTGTCATGAGCCAAAACTGATGTGAAGCATCTTGAGTTCGTCTTCACTTTAGCAGTTGCTTGTAAGGTTAGAGATGGTTATTGAAGCGCTGGCAACCAACCAACCATCCCATTGACCAACCGACTGATCAACCAACCAACCATCCCATTGACCAACCGACTGATCAACCAACCAACCATCCCACTGACCAACCGACTGATCAACCAACAAGACCATCCCACTGACCAACAGGCCATCATGAGAAAATAGAAAGTTTGAAGTTGTGATTTGGCTAACTGAGGCTACTAAACCTTTCAAAGTTGAAACCACTCTGCATGAATGACGGCATTACCGTTACAGATAAACACTAAACTACTCATCCTGCAGTCTCTGCCTCCTCCTGTCCTTTTTCCTCTTTCACGTTCTCTTCCCTTCTTCCTCTCTGGCCGTTGCTTTCAGCGAGCGAGTGGGCTGAATATCGATTTTTAGTGTTGAACTTGTGTGGCTTTCTCCCTCCCTCTCTTCCTCTCTCTCACTCTGCCTTTCACCCCCACAGACACAAACCGACGGAGAAGTTGATTAGGAGCAGCTCTAAATATATCTTCCACCTCCTCCTCCACCTCCTCTCTCTTTCTCACCCACCCACTCTCTCTCTCCCACACCGGTTCAATCGCTCATTCTCTGCATTTTCTCTCTCTCGCCCGATTCACTTGGACGTTTCCCTGCCAAGCGCTTTCTCTTCCTCTTCTGCGTTTCCTTTCCACTTGCTGTGAGTGCATCATTTGTCAGCCCTCCCAAAAAGAGAAGCAGAACGATGGAGACTCGGGCAATATTGCCAAGTTTGGCTGAAAACTCTGTGATAATTTAGGATTGGTTGGTGAGAAATCTTTACAGTGCCGAGTCTTTGGGGAATAAACAAGAGTGTTTATTTGTAATTGTTCTGCTTGGATACAAGTAGAATAGAAATATCACCCTTTTTCCTGTAAAGAACACATAGACTCATTTTCTGCAATATACGTGTATTTTTCGTGTATTATATAATACGTGTATTGTTGATTTCGTTCCAAAAAATTCTGAAAAAAATGCTGGCGTTGTGTGATAAATTACTGTATTTTGTAGACCACAGGTCACACCAGAGTTTAAGTGAAATAATTAAAAAAAAAAAATTTAATGAAGAGGAAAAAACATGTATATGCTATGTCTCACTGGTGCATAAGAACGATAAGTTATTGTTCGACGCAACTGTTAATAATCCTGGTCCAGCAGCTGCTGCTCCAGAACCTTGTGTGTATTTGTTCCGCAGTGCAGGTCATCATCATTTTAGCCTTTGAAGCTTCACTGTAGCAGCATTATGTTGTGGCCCCAGATGGTATCAGCCAATATATCATTTTCAAGTTGTCTGTGTCACTGCTTAATACTGTATAAGTCACATGGTACA
>NC_137671.1:15938527-15951027 GCF_963422515.1 Blennius ocellaris | reverse complement strand
CATGCAGGAATGAGAACCATGCAGGGGGAGAGATAGACTCTGTTTGATCTCCGCGATGTTTGCACAAGCATTAGTTTCTGAACAAGCACGAGAGACAGAAAAGAGCGAGAGAGAGAGAGAGAGAGAGAGAGAGAGAGAGAGAGAGAGAGAGAGAGATGCTGTCAACTGTCTCCATCCTCCTCCTCCTCCTTCTCCTCCTCTGTGAAGCAGATGTCCAATTGAGTCTATTTAAAGCCGGTGCAGTACGGATGCCGATGCTGAGCGCACCGGGCTGTAGCATTGCATTACTGTTATGTCTTACCTACGGTGTGTTCAACGCCCAGCTCAAATGGTCTGCTTTTTTTGCTTTTCTCTGATTTGGGAAATGACCTCAAAGCTGCAGAAAAGCTCAGATCTGAGTTTTTGGACGGACGGTGGATCTCATATTTTACTGTTTGCACGTAAAAAAAAAAAAAAAAAAAGACCAAATGCACAAAAGACAAGCTCAAACTGAAGTGGATTGTGTCTTTCTTCCCGCAAAGAAGCCGTTTAAAATGAAGCTGTAGCAGTTTCCCGTCAGCCCGACCGTTATACGACTGACATCACAACCCTGAAAGTTAACAAAGCGCTTGTGCTGTGGCCACAGAAGCGCTGGCAGGCTGGCCCAGCCTCACTCTGCTCTGTTGTCCCAGGCAATTACGTGAAACAGACACACTTCTGACACCGTCTCCTGCTCCACTTTTCTTTCCATCTGGGCTCATCTGTAGATAGGAGCTCTGAAAAGGTGGGACTTGGCCACTGCGTTGTCATTTTCTTTTTTTAAAACCAAGTATGGTGCAACAGCTGCCATTTCAAGAGGAGGAGAGAGAGAAAAAAACAGTTATCAACAGGATGTGGTGGTGGTGTCAGACAGGAAGTCAGATGATCTGCAGGCTTGTGTTGGATGTCTCCAACTTGTGGCTGCTCTACATTTCCAGTGAATAATTGTCCCCCGATGAGGGCTCAGCTGTAGAATTCTGTGGCATGTCAAATGGCATGTGGTTCCAGTTGGTCATGAATTTCACAATTTGGTTTGATCATTTATTTTAGGAGTAACTGCAAATAGAGGAAATAAAACGTTTTCTTCTGTCTCTAAACAAATGAGGGCTTTTTATCTTTATAAAATCTCATCTGATTTGGGAACTGTAGATGATGCATCCACAAACAGACGCTGGTTAATTTGAGCGACGTGCGCATTTTTATGTGCGTAAAATGCGCACGCACTCGATGTTCTTTATGTTCATTAAAAAGGAGGTAAAATAAAAGGTTGGATGTGTTTTCTGGTTATAGCGTACTCTCTTCTACTGTACTTGCCTGTATTTCGAGCAGCAGCGGGATGAATGTGAGAGAAGGACCAGAGGAAGCTTGGAGACGCGTCTGCAGAGCGCGCAGGCTTTGTACCGGAGGGGGCGGAGAGAGAGAGGAAGAGAGAGAGAGGGAGAGAGAGAGAGAGAGAGAGAGAGCGAGAGAGCGAGAGAGCGAGAGCGAGCGAGCTGTGACAGCGCTCATCACCCACTGAACAACCAGGACGGGTTGCATCCGAGCAATCGCTGTCATTCGCAGACGGAGTTTACAGTCTTTGCGCCGCTTTTTCTTTCGACCTTTTTCCGCCGCACCCCCTCCCTCTCCCGGTGCTGCCCAGCCCAGTCGACCATGGTTTCTATAATTTCAGACCTGGACCCTCTGAAAAGCTGGAACGTGTTAAGGTAAGCGGCTGACATTGTGAACAAGGGGAAATAAAGCAGAGAGAGAGGGGAAAGAGGGGACGGAGGCAGAAGTGCCCATATGGTGGAGGTGTCGTTTCTGAATCTTTTTTTTCTGGGGAGAGAATGAGGGTGGGACGCGGCGCAGGCGGGAGGTCGCCGTGTCCGTGATGCTGCTCGCCGCGGTGCGTAATTACGCGCGGTTTGGCGATCCACCGCCGGGCGCTACTTTGTGCGTTCCTCTTCCTCTTCCTCTTCCTCTCCTCCTGTCAATGAATCTGACGCATGTAAGCCGTGTCCGCGTACATCTTATTAAAACCTCCCCACTGCTTCTCCATTCCTCTTCATCATTCCCCCAAAAAACTTTGTACATTTTCAGCCTGCAAGTAAGAATAACACTCATTTATCACCTCCACCCCCGCCCTCCCTCCCCTTCAACTCCCCTTTGCCTCCACCCCCCTCTTCCCAAACATGATTCGTGTTCCTCCAAATGTTTTGAAGCGCGCAAGAGGGAGAAAAAAAGAAAAAAAAAGTAAAGCCCCTCCAGGAATTTTGTCGGAACATTTCCTCATGGCAAATGCCTGCTTTTTAGAAAACATTACATTTCATCCCCAGAGCTGCAAAAATGATACACAACCATTCCCCCCCCTTTTCTTTTGGCACAGGAATTCAGTCCTGATGCACATCTAATTCCCTCTTGAGGTCAAAGGTGAACATTGTCAGGGCACCACTTTGTCATAAGCCAGCACTATTTTATTTATTTTTTGTTTTGTTTTGTCAAGCCACTATTCGACTCCCAGACAGGACATGGCGCTCTATCTGGAACCTGTAAATCACTATGAATAGATTCACTGTCATTAAGCATCACGCAGAAAAGAAAAAGAAAAGCCTGTGAATTCAAAAAGGCCCCATCCCTGAATATTTCAGCCATTTGATAAATAAGTCATTATTCCCTCGACAGACTCGGCGGCAGTGGCGGGGACTATCAGAAATTCTATTTTAGCAAATGCAGAGAGCGAGGACGGAACCCTCAAGACCCCCCGAATTATTCTTTTATCTTTCTCTCGCTCATCCCGCTCGCTGCCCTCCGTCCCAGTGTCGTCATCCACACATCCAAAATAGAAAATGAGCAGAGTAATGTGGAGCAGTCATGTTCCTGTGATGGATGGAAGGGAGGGGAGGGAGGGGGGCAAATGATGTCATATCCAAACGGGCTCGAGATGACCGGAGAAACGAAGAAAAAGGGCAGGCGGCTGACCTGACACACACTCATATATAGCCGTCCTCTGTGGACACACTCTCTCCTCTCCTCTCGTTCTATTTGCCTAACAGGGACGGATCTCCTGGCGGCTTTAAAAATGTCACTTTGTGGCCGATTCCTGCCGCAGATGATCAACGTGTTGGCCTCATGGGCTGCAGCCCAACAGGTCAAAGGTCAAGGGATCAAGGAAGGTGCATCCGGAAAGGAGTTTTAGCTTCGTGGTTTCCTTTTTCCATCAAAGTTGAAACAGCATTGAAGAAAGGAATCATTAAATTCTTTCAGATTCATTCTTTCAGATTAGAGACAGGAGCAGCTGTCCCCTCGCTGAAGGCGGCATATCTTAATAAAGAACGGCTTACCGCCTGGCCCGGCCCGTCGCTCACGTCGTCACACACACACACACACACACACACACACACACACACACACACACACACACACACACACACACACACACACACACACACACACACACACACACACACACACACACACACACACACACACACATTCCGAGAAACAACGCCAGTTCCAACCTGCAGCGATCGTCAGTGATAACGAAGCGCCTGGGTGCTGTTTTGTCTCTAATGAGACTCACTTCTGTCACACACACACACAAACACACACACTCACACGCACACACACACACACACACACACATATCGGAACACAGCAGGCACGAGGCAGCGGGGCATTTATTTATTCAAGTTGTTGTTGTCATTGTACATTAGAAAATGATTCCACGAGGAGCGCGATCACCACATTTAGCCGTTTGTCACTTTGGAGATTTGGGGACGATTTGATTGAAATCAGAAAATAGATGTAATAACAGAGCAAGTCAGTGTTGATATTTGTTAAAAAAAAAAAAAAAGGTTAAATTAAAGATGCTGAAAAGTTGCCTTTTGGGGGGAAAAAAAGCTCCAGCATTAGTGCAGTTTCTGGGATTCACGTTCCTACTTCAGATGTGGAGTCGCATGTGACTAATGTTATCTGATCATTGACAGGGCGTGTCAGCCTCTCTCCTATCTCTGCTATCTAATATACTGTATCCATACACACGCACGCACGCACGCGCACGCACACACACACACACACACACACACACACACACACACACACACACGAGTAGTGCAGGCAGCAGGGCGCTGTGGATGGATGTTAGCAATCAGTCCGTGCCTCTCGCGGTGCACGTCACATATCTGAAGTGCAGTTCAGTTATTCCATAATGAGAAACAGCATGCATATTAATTCCATCTGATTACATCCAGCCTGCACACACACACACACACACACACACACACACACACACACACACACACACACACACACACACACACACACACACACACACACACACACACACACACACACACACACACACAAGGTGTGTTCTGTATTCAATTAAGGGAGGGGAGAGTGGAGAGCTCAGGTTTTTCTTCCATCTGGGTGAATCCTGCTGGATGTTGAGAGAGAGAGATGAAGATTGGAGTGTATGTGTTTTGTTTTGAGTCGGGGAAAAAATACGAACATGCACAGTAATCTTTTTTTTTTTTTTGCTGTTTAAATGTATATTTATAATAGCTCACTGAAATAGATTCACTTCCTGCAGCATTTCTGTCCCGTTTGAGTCAATTAAATTCACCTACTCTGCAAAATAGATTTGGGATTTTTCGTCACTGTATTCATTTGTGATGTACGAGCAGCAGCATTCTCATTCTGCTTGACTGATGCACGGAGGAGAAAGTGTGAAAGACTCGAATCTATACTGTATCGTGTTGCAAACTGTTGACCGAAGTATCGGCTTTTATGACACTCGTTTTTCTTAATTCACTTGGATTTAAAAAAAAAAAAGATGTTTTTCTGCTAAATTCAGCCTAAATTTTTGTTGATTCATTAGAATTTAATGTGCTTTATTTACCGTTTACATTGATGGATAATGAGGAAAAAGAAAAAGCTCCTCCGTCCTTCCCTGAATCCGTTTATCCGATCGCCTCAGTCCGTCCTGCGGCTCTCGTGCACTCCCAGCGAGGCATCAGTGAAAAGCGAGAGAAGTGTGAGATGGAGGAGGAAGACGAGGAGGATGAGGAGGTCGACGCGGGCTGGGGGGGCCTGACCTCTGACCCCGCAGTGTTGGTTTTAATTAATCCACTTAAAGGGTTTGTCGGCCTGAATTATGCGTCGCCTTATATCCCGCTGGACGGAGAAGAGTGGCACAAATCCACCGGCCTAATTATTGAGACCAGTGTTTGAATCTTTAAATCCCCTCTGATTGTGTGTGTGTGTGTGTGTGTGTGTGTGTGTGTGTGTGGGTGGGTGGGTAAGACAGACCTTTTTGAGGATTATGCCGGTTTCAGTTAAAGAGTTAAGAATCCTCTGATGTGTTCAGAAAGTTTCAGCCATACATTTCTGCTTAAAAATCACCAAATCTTCCGTGTTTTATCTCTAAATTTCGTATTTTTCCAAGTTTGAAAACAGCTGCTTAATCGAACAGGTTCTGTTGATTTGCTGACGTTAGGTTTTCAATCGCTCCTTCGAATGAGAAGGCAATCCTTCCTTCCTCTTCTCTGGTTCTCCGTCTTGCATATCACATGTTTTTTCACCTCGGTTTGACGTGCTTGGGCCTCGTCGCTGCTCTGATTTGCTCCCTGAATGCTGGCGAAAGTTGACGCATGTTGTCGAACGATGACGCCGGCCGGCCGGCCATGTGACGTCTTGGTGAGCTATTTTCAAACCTTCTATTCTATTCTATTCAAACAGTATTCAAACGTATTTATCACAGCAGTTCCACATTACAGAAAGATATCAAAATAATCATAGTAAAGAAGAATACATTTTAAATATAAATAATATTAAAAAAAGATACAATGAGAATTTGTGAATAAATAGTCAAAGAAACTGATAAAGACACTGTAAGTGTTGTAGAAGAATATCAATATTTTGTTAGGCAGTTTAATTGTGGAGGATTTGAAAAAATTGTTGCTCAAACATGAAAAAAATAAAATAAAACCTTACAAGAAAAATCAATTGGCAGCTTGACACATCGACTCCAATACCTATGAATCATCCTAAATCTACTTCTGGAAGCCCTCAAACCCTCATGGAGACTTCTCAGGTGCCTGGACCTTAGGTTGGGAATCACTGGCTGCAGGATTCCACTTTCATCCATTTATTTGACTATTGATGTTTTGTGACTTTTCAAAGCTTGAAGGTGTGGCATTTTCCAAATGTTCAGGCTTTGGAACAAATCCTGAATTTTTGCTGAATGTGAATCCAATGCAGAAAAGACCATTTGTGACAAGTTTTGAATGAGAGTGATGATGGAGGGAGGGAGGGAGGGAGGGGTAGCCCCCCCCCCCCCCCCCCCCCCACTCCCCCTGGCTGTCAATCAAAGGCTTTGTGGCGGCAGCGAACAATACGGCGCTCAGCGTCTGAGTGACGGAGGCGGAGGGGGCGGGCAGAGAAGGAGGGAGACAGAGGGGGGAGAGGAGGGGGGGGGGGTGGTGGGGCTGCTTTGAACTCCCTCCTGGAATCAGCCGGAGATAATTATATAGTCGAGGCAACAGTGAATCAGAAAAGAGAGGAAGGGAGGATGACGGCAGCGAGAGGAGGAGCTGCAGTGGCGAAGGAAGGACAAGGAGGGATGAGAAGGAGACAGGGAACGATGGGGATGAGACAAAGATGGACAGGGAGGAGACAAGGAGAGTTGGGAAGGAGACAAGGAGGGATGGGTAGGAGACAAGGAGGGACGAAAAGGAGACGCGAAGGGATGGGGAGGAGACAAGGAGTGATGGTCATGAGACAAGGAGTTACAGGTAGGAGACCAGGAGGGACAGGAAGGAGACAAGGAGGGATGGGGAGGAGACAAGGAGGGATGGGGAGGAGACAAGGAGGGACAAGAAGAAGACAAGGAGGGATGGAGAGGCGACAAGAAGGGATGGGTAGTAGACAAGGAGGGATGGGGAGGAGACAAGGAGAGATGGAGAGGAACAAAGAAAAATGAGGACGAGACCAGGAGAGACAAGGAAAGGCAAGGAGAGACGAGGAAAGACAAGGAAGCATGGTAGGATGAGGAGGGGAGATGAGAGGCGAGAATGAGGAAGACCTCGGAAAGACAACGAAGGATGAGGAAGGATTAGGAGGAGCATGGACGGACAAGGAAACATAGGCAAGGATGAGGAATGATGAGCAAAGTCAATGGACAAGGAGGAGGAAGGAGGAGGAGATGAGGAGAGATGAGGACGGTTGAGGAGGGACGAGGAGGAGATGCTGCGTCGGATTTCTTCAGACGACAGCAGTTTATTATTCAGGAAATGACACCAAGTTCCATTTTAATCACACACTTATCAATAAGACATGCAGGGTTACTAATTTGCTCAATTATATAGTTAAGAAGCACGTCGATATTCACAGATACTGTAGACTAAACCCACAACAGACACGTTTGTTCTTTTTGTGTCGTCAACAGCATGAGCCTTTTAGACCAGAACTAGTTTAAGAAAAACAATGCGTTCATGAGAAAATCCCAACATGATCAAAATGTTGACAGTTAAGAGGAGGTGTGTGAGATTCGTAGGAAATTGTTGGTTGAAATTCAGATTCCCACCAAATGAGAGTATTCGGGGATTAAAACAGATGATGGTTAATAATGATAAAACGCAAGATGTTTTTAAAACGTTAGTTCAGGAGGGGGAAGAAAGTGTGTTTATTTGCTTTTTGCTCAACAGCAAACTAACTCTGAGTGTTTGAAAGAATCATTTCTCAAGAGTTTTTCACTTCCAAGAACGAAATTATCAAAGGTAATGAAACTGATGACTTTAATGAGAGGAATGTAATAATTTATTAGTTTCATTCGTTGTTTCCTGAGATTTTAAAGTGATTTTTGTCGGATTAAATCTCAAAATAAATGGGGAAAAAGGTTCAAATGTCTGACAAATGTTTTTTCGACATGCCCTATAGGAAAAGTGTTGAAGATGATTCTAAAAAGGTACAATGAAGCTTTGTAATCATTTCTGTCTCGTCCAGGCAGCGCACACACACACACACACACACACACACACACACACACACACACACACACACACACACACACACACACACACACACACACCACACACACAGGCAGTACTTTGTTCTGGTTGTATTCCCTGCCATACACACTGCATCCCTTTAAGAAGCTTAAACCTGTGTGTGTGTGTGTGTGTGTGTGTGTGTGTGTGTGTGTGTGTGTGTGTGTGTGTGTGTGTGTGTGTGTGTGTGTGTGTGTGTGTGTGTGTGTGTGTGTGTGTGTGTGTGTGTGTGTGTGTGTGTGGGTGTGTGTGTGTGTGTGTGTGTGTGTGTGTGTGTGTGTGTGTGTGTGTGTGTGTGTGTGTGTGTGTGTGTGTGTGTGTGTGTGTGTGTGTGTGAGCATTTCCCCCCGCGGTGACACGACTGTCTTTAACAGATTCGGGATGTATAGACTCCAATCTCTCCTCCACACCTTCATTTTTTTTATTTTATTTCCGAGACTCCTCTTCCACTTCATAATCTTCTGCCATGACAAATGTCGTGCGCTCTCCGCTGAGGAGGTTCTTTAGCTTCCTTCCCTCCTCATCCTCCTCTTTTTTATTCCCCTACATGCTGGGGGGTAAGAAAGAGAAAGTGATGGGGGAAAATAGATTTTGTCTGAATAAACAGCTTAGCGGAGAGGAGGAGGGAGGCTGAGGAAGAAGAGGAGCTGGAAAGGGGAAAAGAAGAAGAAGAAGAGGTGAGAGGGTGAGAGTCGGCAGAGGAAAGAAAAACATTGGCACGCTGCCTGGCGAGAATACGGAGTCAACAAAAAAAAAAGAGGAAATCATGTCTTTGTGTGTGGGACTGACGGATGCTTGAAGTCCAGCCAGAGTACGAAGAAAAAAATCCCCCCAAAAAACCAACAAATGGCAAAACTAGAGGCCATTTCTTTTTTTTTTTGTTTTTAAATGAAGCGATTGTTGACTTTTAGCAGAGGTCAGATTAAATCCCTTGTAACCTCAGAAGCTTCCCGAGAAGGAAATCATTAGTTTCTCTTCGTGTGTATGTGTCTCCCATTTGGAGGATTAGCAAGAAAACATGACGGTAGGTGCAAGTAGACCTAGAAATTGACTGCACATGAAGCCAACCACCCAAAATTAAAGTTTTCAGATGTAAACCTTATTGTTTTACGCAATAAAAAAAGAACTTTTCCTCAAAGTTTAGGTCAAATTGAAAGTGCCGTATGTAAAACAAGGGTGAGAAATGCAGCTGGATGTTTCTTTTTTTAAAAAGAAGACGAGAATATTCTGCCAAGTTCTTTGGAAACACGAGTAAACCTATAACCTTGTGAGACTTTTAATTCTTCTGGCATCCAGGCCCTGTGCAGGGTGGAGTCATCATAATGCCTACATGGGAGCCTTTTTTAAATATATATAACAGTATGATAATGGCTAAAAATGCAGAAAAAAAGTATTACCAAAACAACCACTTTTGCCTTTATACATGTTTTTTCTCCATACACTGGACAAAAAGGATATCAGCAGCAGAATTGTAATATTTATTGAACTCATTCATTCAGACTATGATGCAGACTTTAAGTTACATGTTTGATATTTAATGTGAGGGCTGGATTTAGTCCCAAACATATGATATAAGTGTTAGAATTTATCCCACTGTTGCTGCAACTGAGGTCAATTTTAATGAAACCTTCTGGGGCTTTTCATACAAACTCTTGTCATCATGAGCCCCATGCTCACCTCATAACTCAATGCCACAGAGACTCACAAACAAACATGAAGGAACTTTGACTACTCACAAAAAAGTGAAGCGGGGAAAACAAAAAAGAATGTTATTTCATTCAGAATATTGTCAAACATTTACAAGCTGAAGCACAAACAGCTTTTTTTCATATGACTTTAGAGAGGAACGGAGATCAGCTCTTCTTAATTACATCTTCTGTGTTGTACATGAAATCTGAGAACCTTCCATAATAACTCACATGCTTTTTTTTTTAATGAAATAGGGACTCAGTCACTGTCAGCAGCTTCACCCTGGAAAATCTCCGACCCGGCTTTTAGGAAGCCGTCGTCGGTCACAGCACAGAGAGGAAAATGGAGCGGGGATGAGAAGGAGAGCTAATGAATTATGTGTGGCCCGTGAGGGGAGAGGGAGCGGGGTCGGCGCTCGCCTCCCGGGTTGTGGAAGTGTCAAGCTGCGAGTGTTGCCATGCAGATGGTGACCCCGGCGAGCTGCAGGAGGGGGAAACAGAGGGGATTTAAAAACACAGCGAGCACCAGAGAGGTCCCGGGAAGGAGCAAATAAACCAGGAAGGAAATGGGGAATTGCTTTCTTTCATTTGGGCTTTCTTTCCTTTTTTTTTCTTTTTAAATAAATTCAAACTGTCGGTACAAAACAGAGTCGGAGCGAATCTTGATTGACTGCAGAAGGTCGACAGGCGTCTTTAATCAAAGCCACGATCGCTGTCAAACAGGACCGCCGCATTTTTTTTCTTGTTCTTTTTAGCTCACGGAGGCACGCCAGCTGCCGAGTTTCGCCCTCAGATAACTCGTCTGTTATTAAATAATCATCAAATTGTGGCGGGGAGACAGGCAAACCCCTCGTTTTCTGAACAGGATCTGCATTTTAACCCAAATGCAAGACGAAAAAAAAGGTGTGACGCTGGCAGCTGAGAGAAATCAAGCAAGGAAGGAATGAGAAAGGAGGCTTTACACAAGTCTCACATGCAGTGTAATTGATTAAATAGATGACACACACACACAGGCACACACACACACACACACATATACACACATGCACACGTGTTCTTGAAATGGGAACAGCGCTGCAGGGTGGAGGACCATATAGCAGGAATTTTGTATGATGTAATAAATGGGGCCTGATTTGTTCCAGATTCTGAGCTGTTGTGTCAGAGGAAGAAAAACTCTGTTTGAAAAAAAAAAAAAATGCTTTAAGTACAATGTAGCTTAAGTAAATCCTTTCAATTGTCATATTTGAAATGAATAACTTGTGCGCATTGATTTAAAGACAAAGTTCTAGAAACACAACTGAAATCGCTGAACCTATTGGATGTGGTTGTGCAGTGTTGAGCACTGGAGCCTCACATCGAGAATCATTTGGTTTGATTCCATGCTTTGGGCTTTTCTCCATTGCAGTCTGCCCATTTGTGTGTTGACGCATTACTCTTCCTAGCTTGTATGTGTGTGGTAATCAAATACCTCGATATTTATCACAATATAAACATGTACCATTTCGCAAAAGACTGACTAAATCGTAATGAATTGTGTTTACATGAATTGTACCTTTCGTGGTCTGCTAATTCAAAATGAAGTTTGAATCCCTGTTTACATGATGACATTTTCAAATGAAAGTGCAAACATGCAACTTTTTGAAAATGGCTCATTTTTCATATTCATTACTTGAGACGTCTTATGGTGCGACTCTTAGTTGTAAAAAGCACATCGACTTGCATTTCAGGCATGTTTTGTACAAGATCTCAGTACGTCAGGCTGTGAGAGTCAAACTTTTTGAAAACGCCAATTAAAAAAAAAAACCCAACAAACTCAAGCCTTTATCGTTAACATAAAAAAAAAAGCATCTTGTTGAATGAGCGTACTTAAGTCCTCTCACCTTTTCAGTCAGGGACATCTCATCTTGTTCCCGTGGTGTAGACAAACTGCATATTTTCAAGTACACTCAGCTTTTCAGTTAAATGGAGAGTTTTTTTGTTTTTTTTTTGCAGCGTGCAGTGATGTGTATGTGTGCAGTCACAAGCTTCAGACTCCACCTGTGTGCTGTGTAACTCGGCAGATGTTGACATCTTTTAATAGCCAGATCTATTCCCGATAGCGAACACTTGAACCTTCAGGGACCCTCGTCAAGGCTAATTCTGGAGAATCTGCTCTATTCTGATCTCCAACACGGTTTTTTCGACACGGTTTCAGAGCACGTCCCTCGGGACGACCCCTAATTTAGATGGAGCACTGAGCTCGGGTGTGCATCAGCTGCTGCCTTCAAGCTTATTTATTAGCTGCGCGCCAACTGGTGAAGACTCATCATGTGCATAAACTCTCCATCTGAGTGCCACCATGAAGCATCTCGGGTTGTTGACTTTGCCGCGATACCTGGGGTGACCCCGACTGACCTTCTATGAGGAGCCTGCATGTTGCACAAGAGTACAAAGGCTTCCTCAAACAATCAAAACACACGTCAATGTGTCTCTTAACCCTCGTCTGCTGTTTGACAGCAGTAATACTACCCTAAATATAATTCTTTAGCAGAATGTCTTTAGGTTCAAGGTTCAGCTTTTCCAGCTTGTTCTGGAGGACGAGCGTGAAATTTTTCTTCACTGCAGCTTTCCGCCGAGCATTTCAGACAGAACTGGGTAAATATAGGTCATGCCATCCATCAATTCATCTAATCTAAGCTGTGAAAGAGGGCAAAGATATTTGGAAATGTACAGATTTCAGCTCAGAAGCTGAAGGGATTCAAGTCTGTTCTGATCTCCTTTTTTG